>NC_089876.1:48340000-48702500 GCF_040182565.1 Anser cygnoides
AGAGAAGTTAATTCTTACAAATTACTTGTCTTACAAAAAGCTTTTTGATACCATGTACGAGAAAGCAAAAGGCTCTAGCGGTACACACAGAGGCCAGGCCACTTTGTTTGCCTCCCAGTGGCTGCAGATAACTTTCATTGATTTCACACCACATCTATTTATCGTACAGCTTGCTTACGTGAGCAGTAACCATAAACCAAGTTGAAATTGCAGCTACAGCATCCTGATGGGTCCATGGTAACTGCTTAAGCGTGCTCTCATGCCCAACAGTGGGAGTAAGGCATGTGACCTGCTTGCTCTTGCCTTTATCTCTCCTTCTCTTTCTTTCTCTTCTGAGAAATCTTAGATTTACACTAGGGTGAAACCAGGTGAATTCATATAGTCATTTTCACCAGTCACCAGCCTTTACCCAAATGGTTTTGTAGTGAATTAGCTTATGCTCTTTGCCCTCATGGCTTCATTGCTGCCTGCTACCCAGTGTGTCTGAACCTTTCCAGGTAACAGACTCAGAGCACAGAACCAGCCAGAGGGCTGATCTGCTCCAGCAGGACCTGCGAATGGATGGCTTCCTACGCTTGGGTGCCAGGGAGGGACTGCATGGTCACTCACATGTTTTACTTTACGTTATGATGCAAAATATTTAATGAAGTGGAATAGTTTTCATCGCAGTTCAGTAATACCAAGGCTCTGTGCCTTATACTAAATAAATAAATATACTAAATGATAAAGGTTAAATATACAATTTTAAAACACTAAGTTTTCAATGTAAATATAAATAACTAATGTAAAAGTAAAATGTAAAAGTAAAAAATAAAAATCATCAAGCTTCAGTAAATATACTAAATATTAAGGGTTCTTGCCAGTCACAGATGGACTCCCTGTGTCCGAGGACAGCTTGTCATCTCCTTTCAAGTTCTTCTTCCTGGAATTTGTCATCTGTTTTGTTCTTCTAAAGTGCATCTATTTAAGTGTTTTGGTAGAGGAGAAGTTGATAGGTAGCTGTGATAAATCAGTTCTCATGTAGCCAATTTAACAGATGTTTGAAAATTCTCTAAGTACAGCTGATCATTCAAAGAGCCACGTGGAATATGCAGTGCTGCTGAGAAAAACTCAGATTCAGGTGCTAGTCACAGGTGTGTAACACCCCACAAGGGGCTGATGAACTATATTTAGAATGATACTCTTTGCAAATGAACTTCTGACAGTTTCTTCCATTATGCTTCCAATGCTTCTGTGAAAAAAGGATTATCAACAAAAAATAATCATGTCTTTGGTACTTGCAGTGTGAGGACGGCCATCATCAACAATCTCTTTGCGAGAAAATAGTCATGTCTTGAAACATTTTTTTAAAAATGTTTTGAATACCCACATGAAATTTGAGGCTTTCTTTACACTAGACCTGGCTTAGTAACTAGACCTGATTAGTATGATTCTCTAAAATTGATAGGGCCTCTGGAACAAGCAGTACAGCAGAGCTCATGGGGGAACCCTGGAGTTATACTGATGGACTCAGGAACAAGATGATCTTAAGTGCAAGACAACACAAGCCTGATGTAACACTCTTTTTGTTAGACCTCTTACCACTGCTTTCTAGGACCATGCTAGGCTTCTGTTGTTGTTGTGAGCAACTGCTGTGAACTAGGGCACTAGATGGCGAAGTTAGGTAAACTGTGATCGGACTAGCAACTCAAAATAAAGGAGGGAAAAATAATATGCAATTTAGTGGGGGGGGGAGGGGGGGGGGGAAGAAAAAATGAACAACAGAAAATGTCCTCAAAGTCCCTGGGATGCAGAGAAGTGCCCTGAATCCTACCAGCAGCCCCTCGTCTCTCTGAAAGGTTAAAAGGGTGGTAGCTGCGCGCTCTCTGCTCCAAAGGCATGCTGCTCCAGCGGAGCTTCTGTGCAGAAAAACAGCCATTGAGTAACTCTCCGTGGTGACTTTCAGCCTATCTCCTATGGAGTTTGCAGTCTTTCTCAGCAGAGATCAGGGAAGGCACTATTGTGATGGAGCAAATGGGATTATTTAGTAAAACAGCTTTAATGCACTAATTGTATTCCCCCTGCAAATTACTGCTGGACTTCATTTTTCTTGCTGCCTCAGAGGTTTCGAGGTCATGCCTGGAGCTAGAAAGGGAAGGCGGGAGCTAGGATGCTTTCTTAGTTCTAGTTGCACCATTTCCCTCCCCTGCCTTTCACCTCCTCTTGCCAGTATTCTCCTGCCTGTAGTGCTGTGCTTACAGGGCACACAATGTCACCATGTACTTATAGGGCATGGGAAACTCAGAGAAAAATTGCACTTTGGTCCGTAACTCTTCCTAGTCCTGTTGCTTCTGGACTGAATCCAGGCTTCATGCCAGGTGGCTTTGAGGGAAGGAAAGTCCGTTGGTGTTTGCGAATTGTACACTTGCAGAAAGTGGTGAAAACATGATTCTGCCAAACACGTTTTTTGGAGGAGATGGATGCTGCTGGAGTTTGCTGAGTGGTTTGAGATTCTTCTTGGTGTCCCAGGCAGATGGGTTAGAGACCTGAATGCAGCTACAAGGTGAAGAATTGATTGGCAAATTATACTTATGTAACAGTGTCACAGAGCTCTGCAGTCTTATTTCAGAGCTGCAAGCACTGCAAATTTGGATGATATATCTGTATTTGTGAAGAGGGATACATATAGGTGTGAGAAAACTCACAATATCTCTAATATTGTGTTTCCACCAGAGAAATGGAGGTTTTTGAGGACCAGTTACTTGATAGCAAATGAATTTTGCAGATGTTGCCATGTCCTTCCAGCTGTCACATCTGGAGCTCAGAGCTGTAGGGCTCTCCCAGAGGGTTAACTATCTGCCTTGACATTGCAGTGGTCAGAGAGGAGCCCTCTGACTGAACATTCGAAAACCATCTCCTTCCCCCTGTGGGACGCTTCTCCTGTGGGATATACCATGGCTAGGAAGCCTTCTCTGGTGCATGGGAGCAATTGCTCTGCTTACAGAGGTCCTGCAAACCAGGAAAATCCTACTCTTTTTCCCACAGTGACCATAAAATGTACTGTCTGGCCTTGAACCAAAGGGCCAAGAAATAACATGTTACCATACAACATATTCAGCTGGGGAAAATGCTTTGACACTTAAAGGGATGTTTCAAAATCATCTTGTACATACAGTGGTGAGAGCAGGGCAACTCCCCAGGGAGGTGAGCCAGGGTGAGGACAGTCCCATGGCACCAGAGGAAGCAAAGGGCCCTGGCAAACCCTTACAAAAAAAAAAAAAGTGCTAAATTTTCAAGCATTTAGATAGATCAACAGGTTGTACATTGATTACTCTGTTACTAGCTCTCTGGTTGGTCTGCACACCGGGCCTGCCAGAAACTGATGAAAATACTGGCTATCTGTAAAAATCCATGGCCAGAAATTGACTGCCACTGAAGTCAGTAAAGGTTTTCTCCACCAGGGAGAACACAAGAATAGAGTGAGCATTTTGTTTTCCTCTTCTCACACCTGACTTAACATATTTTAAAATGGCAAGATTGATTGCAGCAGCAAAGTCTCTCTCAGAGTCATGTTAGAGAGCTTATTCTTTATGTAAAATACATGAAAGAAAGCAACTCCATCAGCAATCGATTCTGTCAGTGTTGCTTTTTATGACCCTCATCAGAAGTTGCTGCAATTATGCTGCTTCTAGAAAGACCAATGTTCATCCTGTTCAGAAACTTAAATTTGTTTGCCCAGACCCCGTGACCTGAGCATCAGGCAGCAGAACCCACGTGATGTGTGGGCTGACTTCAGAGACACGCATTTTCAAGGCTCTGCACTGGAATAAGCTGTGACATGTTAATGACAGGTACATTGCTGGAAAATGCCATTTTGCTGAGAAATTTTCTTGGGTCCAAGGTACTTTTCTTGTTGTTGATGTTCACTTTTTTTTTTTTTTTTCTCTCGGTGAACAGTGTGTGTGTCGATATTTATACAATGTTTTGAAGCAGTAGATTTTGTTCTAGGACAAAAAGTCTTGAAAGCCTACACTTCAGCCCCCCTCAGTTCTTGTTTTCCTGTTTGCATTCTTTCCTCCTGCAAACTGTTTTTCAAAAAAATGCCTGCCAAGTTTGTGTTAGCATGGAGATGCTGCTGACAGCTTCACACTGGCCATAGAAGATCCATCTCTGGTGTCTTCTGTGGAGAGAAGGACATATTGCCAACGCCCCACTCCCACCATCGGGCATGCAATAGCTTTGGTTCTGGCTTGTCTAACTTCTCCAAAGACCACATTAGGAATAATTAATGTCACTGCTTTGTCCTGGATGGATTGATCTGTCCTAAGGACTTACTTTGGTCTTTGGTTGATCTGTCCTGTGAGTTTTTTCAAGTGATCGCTTTTGCAATGTATAATTCTTGTTTCTTTTCTTTATGCAGGCCATCACTGCAGACTGCCTATTAATGGTGGCAATTTTAATCCAAGTTAGGGGTAAACATACATGCATACACACACATGTTCTTCAGTACTTTTTTTTTGTTTGTTTGTTTACAGAATAACAACAAAGAATATAGTGACAGGACAAGGGGCGGTGGCTTTAAACTAAAAGAGGGTAGATTTAGATGAGATACTAGGAAGAGATTCTTCACTCGGAGGGTGGTGAGGCCCTGGCACAGGCTGCCAAGAGAAGCTGTGGATGCTCCATCCCTGGAGGTGCTCAAGGCCAGGCTGGATGGGGCTTTGGGCAACCTGGTCTGGTGGGAGGTGTCCCTGCCCACAGCAGGGGGTTGGAACTGGGTGGGTTTTAAGGTCTTGTCCAACCCAAACCATTCTGTGATTCTGTGATTTTATGATTCTATGGTTCTATGAAATTAAAGGGCCAAGATGCCAGGTACAAACAGTGAAAAAGTCAAGGAATTAGTCTAATCAATACAGTAGGGAGTAGTTGAGTAGTAGTCTAATTATTTACTGATACATGGTGTTGATTCTTACTTAGACAAATTCTTTGTCAATAAAAAATTAATTATGCAAGGATTAGTAGCATTCAGATAAAAGTGTTCAAAGCAATAAAAAGGTACTGTAATTCTAAAGGACACTATCAATAATCGTGGAGTGTTTATCGTATCCACAGGCTCTCAGAAGTGACACTATAAAAGAGTCAGGATTATTAATAAAACTCTTTAGTGGATTTTATCTTTTTTTTTTTTTCTGAGATGTTTGAATGAAGTAAAATTTCTGCTTTATTCTCTGAAATATTCTTTGTAAGGAACAAAGCTTCAGCATGCATGGAGGTTTGTATGAGCTCTTTGTATTGGAGACTTAGCAGTTTATTTCCACTCTCCAGCAGACTCTTGCAAACACAAATGGCAGATAACACATCCACAAATATTGGTGGCTAATTCAAAGTAAAGCTTACCCATTCCTTGCAAAATTTTTATATGCAATAATCCAAAAGAGGGCATAGATATGTGGTAGGATGACAATTAACAATTTCCAGGGCAGGTTCACTAGCAGAAGCTCTTTGACTGACTAAAATTATCAAATGTTGATGCTGGATATAAGCAAGTCTCTGTTGAATCAAGATATCTTCAACCTTCTGCCTAACAAAAAATATTGCTCCATGGTGATGTTAATTATGTTTCTTTTGAAGTTCAGTACTCTCCCTTCAGCAAGGTGGGAGATGACACAGTATGATGACTTCATGACAATGCCAATCATAGTGAAACATAGGATCTGGGCTGTTGGATAAAATGGCCTCAGAAAACCTTCCCTTTGGACCTCAGACATGCTCAATGTCACATTTTAGGAAAAAAAATATGTTTATGACATGAATCACCAACTTCTGAGTCAGTATTTCAGATTGTTTGATGAAATGTAGTTTCTTAGTTAAAAAGTCATAACTTTGTGTTCTCTAGGTAGTCTGTCCAATTTGATTATAAGTGACTTACCTATAGCTAAATAATAATTTTAGCTAAATAGGTTTATACAGAAAATGTTTTACTGCCTTTGTTGCACTCCTCTCCCATGTTTTACCAAGAAGCAAAGCCTGTAAGGAGAAATCGAAGTCTCCACAACTCCTGCCAGTCTTGAAAGACACATTTGAGGTGACTTCATGAACATCTACATCTGTATGCGCGCAGCCATGCATCCGTCCTGCCAGCATGTCAAGACTGCCTGGTGCCAGCCAACCCTGGAAACTGCAGCACAGCACTGCGATGGAAATTGTCTGTTATATTATCTATATTCTCACAGAGCCAGGGTGGCAGCCTCCCGGCTGCAAGGTTTTCAGAGCACAGTTCTATTCAGTCAGTTCAGGACCATTTCTGCTTAGATTGTGCCTTAATTACCATTCACCTTTTCTGAAACAACCGCCTGACACAGAAAAATGGAAAGCATTTGGTATGTCAGAAGGCACTTGCTGCTGTAGATACAATTTATTTCCATTTTGCACGCCACAGTTTGGGAAAGTGCTTATTCGGCCAGTCAAAGTGGCCTTCCCAGGTACACTGCCTGACGCATTAGCATGTACAGTCCAACAGGTAACCAGTAATTAATCTTGTGAAAGCAAGGCAAAGTGACAAGAAAAATGCTGGCCTTTATAAAACCTTCAGAACCTTTAATGAACGTCACTGCTTGAGCTGGGATGCCATCCACTGAAACTATTTCCAGCTACCTCTGGGATTTCTCCATGCTTAAGTCCCTGCTGTGATATCTGATGTATTTGGACCTGTTGCATTAAGCAGCTCAATCCAGGCTTCTGCTGGAGGCCTAAGCATGCAAAGAAGGCTTGCTTTCATGGCTGGTCTAGGACAGGACTTGGCCCAGCCCCCAGAGGATCTCTAACTGATTTAAACTGCAAGGATTCCTCTTTTGCCCAGTATTATTCTACACAGGAGCCTGACTCACTGACCCCTCCACAGAAGTGATAGGTTCAGGATGGTGAATTACAGTGATGTGTGCAACAGAAAAAAGGGTTTGGGTTCATCGCTAAAGTAAAATCATTCTTCTCCTAAATTAAACGTCATGTTTTATTGAAGTACCCTGAATTCTTACTTATAGAGCTAAGAACCAAACAAAAATCATGAATTGTACTGATCATATAAGGAAGAATAAAATTCTAGAGATGCCATTCCCTCTACTCCCTTTCAAAAGACACTCTAGAGATAATGGAGTATCTCCAGATCATACAGAATTATTTATGATTATTATTATTTATTGATGTAAGCATCACACTTTTTTTCCCCCATTTCTTTTACACTTTTTGTTTAGTCCAATTATCACATATTTTATTGCAAAAAGAATTTGCTAACAAGACCATTTCCTGGGCAGATGTTGAAATGATTATGTTATTGCCATTCATTCTTAGCATATGATGGTAAGATCACTTTTACCACATGATGTGAACCACAGCAAAACAGGAAAGAATTTTAAGAAGCAGGTCCTCTGAAACATCCTGGCATCTCCTCTGAGGAATATGGATATTTCAGGTTTGCAAGGACTAGGATACAGCATGCCCTTATTTATCCATCTAAACCAGGGTAGCTAGCTCGTGGGTCTGAAATAGTGTGTGGCTCTTGAATTGTGTAAACGAAGCTCCTAAGCTCAGGTATGTCATGTCATGGACAGCAGGGGCTGAGTTGGCACAGCAGCTGGGTATCTGAATACTGAGGTGGGGGGTGGCAAGCCAGCAGGCCAGGGGGAGGATTCAGCTAGGTTGTTCCAGCTCATCTCAAACTGGAAGAGGAGCAGGGAGCTGGTTGTCATATTCTGCCAGGAAATGCCAGAGCCAGAGCCCTTCTCCTCAGCTCTTGGCAGAGACAGAGATATAAAAAGCCCAAGCTCTTCTCTGTAGCTCTCACCCTACTTATTAGTAATTCATATCAGATCAGGAGGAGAGAAGAGTTTTGTTCATAAATATTGAAGTTTCAGGAACTTCAGAGTGAAAAAAAAATCAGGATAAATCTCAAATATGGACCAAAGTCTTTATGAAACGTGTTTCACTGTTAAGCTGCAGAGCTGAAGAATTCATTCCTCTTCCCCAAACACCACTTGCTAGTGATGTAGAGGAATCATTGATTTCTGTAATAGATGCCAGGGAAGCTGGGGAACATAGTTCATTTCTTCCCTCATGGGTACTACCAGGGTGCTTGAGCGCTTATGCAGGGGCTCTGCACTTTCTTCACATCCACCCAGATCCTATGAAGTACAAAAAAGCACAGAGTTCACAGAAGGAAAAAAATCCAGTGAAGTCATCTTAGCTAAGAATGCAGTAAAAATAAGTTAGCAAAAGTGGTTCATTTGTAAATCTTCAGAATAAAAATGAGCTTCATATTTTTGAGAATTTATTGGGAAACATTTACTTTTTTTTTTTTTTTCTGGCTGCTAGAACTAGTTGAAGTTAATTTCTAATTGACAGAGGGGAAGTGATATTGTCTGAAGGTAAATAAGAGGTTGGGAGCAGCAGATAAGGGGGATAATGAACCAATCCAGGGAGACGTTGCTTCTATTGAGGCAAATGTTATCATTTTTCTAACAGCACCATTCAGCCCTGAAATTTCTTAAAATTTGTTCTCTGGTAAAAATAGGCTTATTGACATTTTTCATTTTCTCACTGTAAACAGGCTTTGTGATAATAACAGGGGTGGGTTTTATACTACAACGAGCATACACTGCTTTGCCTAGTGAGCACTTAACCTTAAGTCATTTGCACTTGGTACAGTTGGAGAACAGTGGGAGGGGGAAATGTCAGGAGTCTTACTTTTGCAGCTGTGCTTTTGATTTTTACCTCTCTCTCTCTCTCTCTCTTTTTTTTTTTTCTTTTTTTTTTTTTATTTTTTCTGTGAGTTATCTCTTCAGTTGCCAAATATTATGATTCACCGTGCCCCATTGGGTTTGTTGCTTCATAGCTGTAAGGTCGGTAGAGCAATTTCGTATATGATTCATTAACAGAAAAGTTTTTAAACTGAGATTTGTAGGAAATCTGTTGGGACCAATGAAGAAAATCAGTGTGCACACAGAAACAACATCATCTTAAACATTATCTGCCTCCCTGGCCTTTATGCAGTTTTCCAGTGTGGGTACTTGTCAAAAAAGGGAAGTAAAGAGATATAATTTGGATTAGCTTTCACAGTTTGCATTGCTTGTTTGTTTGCATGATACTTGCCAATAGGGCTGTTTATCTCTGCATGTTCTGAAGAATCCCTAAAACCCACTCTGAATAGCAAATAAATACCATTTGGTAGATAATGTTGGTGGTATTTATGGTTTTAACATTTCCTGTGCTAGATATGCAAATATACATACTATGTTTATTATTATATTTATTATTATTATTATTTAAGAACCTGGCAATGCTGATATTTACATTGGTAAATTATTTGGCATTAGATTCTCCCTCTGTCACAGAGGATACCTGATAATCCTGCTGTACCCTATTCACGTTTAGAGGTATGGTATTTTGAAAAACTCATTTTAGGAGGTTAATTCAGGAAACACAGTAACACAGACAGGTACTGTTTCCTCCTATTTTACTGGTCAAGGGAATATTTTCAAGGCCAGTCCTTGTTCAGCTGCAAGGAACTTCAATCAAAAAATGAAAATAGACTACCTCACCCAAACCATCTGACACTATTTTCTCTTCATGTTCACTCACTACCCATCCCTGGCACAGCTGCACCATGTACCGACAAATCTGCTTACTCTTTTTCTGTGTTGTTCATTTCTTCCTCTTATAAGTACTACCCATAATCTAAAATGCATTTCAGTTTGGATGTTACAGAAATTTGGCTTAACCTGATGTAGACTCAGTGTCACAGGAAATGTGAGATCATGCTCAGGCTGGATATGTTCTGGAGGCCACCTTGTGAAAGGAGGTAGGCAACAAGGTCTCCACCAGGGAAGAAGCTTCTGGGAGTCTCTGCAGCAGCTTCTCATGGGGTATTGAATGTGGGAGGTAGTTTCAGAAGGAAAACAAGCAAACACTGGAAAGAAACAAGGTCTTCTGTAAAGCTGAGTAGCTGCAATGTGCTGCATGCTGATGCACCACTCTACAGTGCCGTAACAAGGAAAGAGAGCAGAGTCTCTGCCAGTGTGAGCAGAGAGTTTGGGGCTGTGGAAAATATTTATCACTAAAAGTGTTACTAGTCGTACATGGAGTGTGAGGAGAACAAAAACAGCACAGAGGACTGTGATGGTGATGAGTTATATTCATATACTCTGAAATACAAAATGCTGTATAACAAGAAATGTTTATATTGTTTGGCAAAACAATTCTGTGGTAATTGAAATGACAACAGTGACTCACGTCACAGCAAGACTAGTTCTATCTCTGCAGTCTCACAGAGACCAGCAAATAAAAGATCCAATCAAGAAACACATGCACTCTAAGCTGAAGCCTAAGTATGGATGAGAAAAAAATGTTAGTTCTGATGACATAAGGAATGCATTCTCTTAAAAACCCTTTCAAATGAAGGGTTAGTTTCATGCAAGATTAAATCACTCACCAGCACATATTTTCTGAAATTAACTGTAGAGCAGTTAGCAGGCAAAGTTCAATCACTTTGAATACACGTATAGACTGGCACACTATCTGCAGCGATAACTTGATAAACTGATAAAGTCCATTGTCTGGAATATGAGAACACTATGATTTTTTAAAAATGTGTTTATTTTTTATTATTTGTTATTATTTATTTATTGCCAGTATCATAAGTTAAGAACTCTAACAGGAAACTCATTTTCCAACAAACCTTTCTGAGCTTTGGCAGGTGTGATACTTTCTTGAAATCCTCTACAACTAGACAGAAATGGCTTGCCACATGTTGTATTTTATTTTATATTATTTATTTATTTATTTAAATGCAAAGGCTGTTACTAGTGAGGTCCAGGATCTACTTTCATATCAAAAGGCAACTTTAGCAAGATTCTGCCATACAAACTGGTGTATTTATTTGGAGTAGACACTTCAATGTAAAGCCACTTTGCAGCTGATGCCAGCAGGAATTGGAACATGTGATGGATGACTGGCTCAGCCACTCTGATGCTCCTGTATGACCCAGTGGTCTTAGGAGCTTTGTTGAAAAAGAGATTTATGGTTTTATAGTCTAAAAATCTGCAATATAAGGAATAGATGTGACCATATAAAACCCATGGTGATTCTAATAAAAGTGATTATTGTAATCCTGCTGTCCTCTGTTTTGTTAGATTAGCACTTCTTTGCACAGATGTGAAGGAAAAAAGCTTCTCTTAGAGAAACAATAAAGTGGAAAGAGAGGGAGGAGTAAGGTCAGCACATACAGGGTGAGAGGACACAAGATGGGTCCGTGTGTTGGCAGTAAGTGCTCTGCAGAAAGGATTAGACCCTCCGGACATGGTGAATGTAAGAAGTTTGAGGCTTCACTTTCAAACAGGTGTTTCAAAGGTGGAACTGCATCCTTACTGGAGAGAGTAGTTGGAGGGGAGTAGGACTTCATCTGTAAAGACAAAATCTAATGTGGCAGATGAAAGAAACCCAGTGAAGGGATTTGAAGAGGGACTTCAGATGTCTGAGACAGCTGAAAAGACATTTAAATTGTTGAGGCAATTAGATTAAAACAAGGACACTTTCCAATCAATTCTTCTTTACAATGAAAAGGGTCAGCAATTTTTTAAAAAACACTTTCACTTTCCTTTGTTTGGAACAAAAGGTATTGAATGATTTTTGGTGATGAGAAGCTGTCCTTGTACTTTTTCTGATCTATTCCAGACTAAGGAAAGTACTTGAAAGTTTATCAGCCTTGTTGTGTTATTGTATAGTTTAATCTGGATATGTTCAAAGAACTTCCAATAAGGTAGGAAGCTGGCTGGTGGTTGCTAACTACATCGTAACCTTATTCAGAACCAGATTATGTTGTACTTCTTTTTTTTTTTTTTTAAAGTACCACTTGTCAGTGACAAAACTGCAGTGTAAGTTGCCTCATTTTGTCTACTAAAATACAAATTAAAATACAATGTTAAAAACTTTCAAGATGTTTTTACATTGATTTTCCTGTCATCTGGAGGATTGCCTTAAGAATATTTTTCAATTTACTTTCCTGAGCACAAGAGTCCTAATTAAATGCTAGAACAGTGGACAATTCCACATGTGCCTGTGATGAATTAGGCACACTCTGAATCATCAGTTTTCCATCTATTTCCTCCATACAACTTGCTCAGCTCCATGTGCATACAATTGCAGGCAAGATAAGAACTTATGCTTTGCATTTTACTTTTAATTTTAATTTACAGTTGACAAATATCAGTTTAACTGTAAATGTAATATATGTCAAGCTCCTTATCACACTCAGGTATCTGGAGAAAAAAGCTGGACACTTGGGCCAGATGGATGCAGTTTTCAGTCTCGAGGACCAGAATGAGGAATCTGTGCTGCAGTGATCTGCTCTTTGATGTCTGCTTCATTTCCCCAGGGCTGGTGTGATGGTGACACTCTCTCACACGCAGCAGGAAGAGCTCTGCTTTATCTCTGAGATGCTCAACCATTCGCCATGTCACTAGGAGAAAGGGAGGACACAGTGTCAGAGCCAGAACAGTACAACAGACCTCTGCCATGCATTTTCCATTGGCACAGAGTGCATTACAGATATTTTGGAAGTGGGATGAGTTAGAGCAGCCATTTTGCTATTTCCTACACTCTCAGGAAAAAGCAGCACCAGGTCAGGAAAGATAAGCAGTGTTAAATAGAGGCATAATATGTGAGATAGTAGAGGTCAGTACCTCCTATAATATGTCCCTAACCACATATAAACTTTTTTTTTTTGGTTTATTTTTATATGTTTTTCAAAAATCAAAAATGAGAATCTTGTCACTCTATCTTCGTCCGGATTTCTTGTGGGACCAAATAATTAACATAAAATCTTTTATTTGCAAGTATGACCACAGACGGAAGTTGGATAAAAAGCAGCAGCCTGAATATTCATTGCCAATTAAACTACAAAGGTGTGAAAAGCCTGCAAGATTTCAAGCTCCACAAAACCTTTGGGCTGCATCCCACTTTTGCAGTGCTGTTCTTTTGTTGATTAGGATGATGGGCTTGCACATTAAAAACAACATTATTTGCGCTAAACCTGGAGGTTTGTAATAATTTTAGTAAAACAGGTGTTCTTATTTTTAATGTTGTACAGAAGGATATTTATGACTTTCTTGTCATTCAGTTGCTGGACTTAGTCCTTTGAATAAGTGTTTTTTTTTTTGTTCCTTCTCTTGTGCTTAATTTTCAGCAGTGGGATTTAGCTTTGTGTTTAAACCATTCATTTCCCCATCTGTTATTTTATATAATGCAACTCAGTTTAATTTTCAATTTTTGGCATTCTCAGCCCAGCCAAGACTGCTATGGGTTATAAATAAATAAAAAAGAACAAACAGGAAACAGTTGTTCAGAACCTGAATTAAATATCTGGTAATGTTGCATATCTTTAATTAAATGTTGTTTCTGTATCTGTCACACATCATTTGTTTCCACTTAGTTTTTACTCTGAAATGTTGGCTTATATTAGCCTTAGGCTCCATGAATAGCACGACTTCTTTAAACTGAAAACACTGAAGATGTGTCCATCCTGAAGGAGATACTGCTCTGATCCTTAGTTTTGCTTACAGTAGAGACTTGGTTGGATTCTATATTAGTATCATTTCATGATGATGAACTAAAAAAAAAAAATATATATTTCTGGCTGATTCAGTGTTTCATGTAACAATTTCCATTTCACTCATCTGTTTACATACTTTCCCATGGAAGGGGAAGATTCAGAGCTTCACAGGAATATTGTTGGTAACATTATGCCTCTTCCTCCTCTGAAAAGAAAATGCATTCTTGATGAATGTAACAGTATAGTTATCTTGAAGTACGGTGAAATCTGGGAATTAGCTTTAATAAATACTGGCAACCCAGTTTTAGTTTTAATTATTTGCAGACAAGTGAAAACAGCAAATTTTATTTCTGTAAAACCTATGATTTACTGGACATAAAGCACCCCTTTAGCTTCTGCTGTTAATTATTTTACTGGATATGGAAATAACTCGTTAAATTTTGCTACTTGGATTGTGTGACTTAATCAAGATATGACTAGTGAAGTACAAAATAATTAGATTCTGCTGTATGTAAAAGCACTGCAATATCTCGTGGAGTAGGAAATACTGTTTACTTGTGTGCTCTTGCCAGGAATCTGAGCAAAACCTTGTAGTTATTTTTCTTTGCAGATGCTATTTTTTATTTTTATTTTTTAGGTTCCTCTCAGATAAGGCACTGGGACAAGGATTCACAAGAACTTCAAAAATTTGGTCTCACAAACCATTAAACACCAAAATGGAAGATTCTCTGAGAGAATTTTGGTGAGCAATTGTCAACACAAGAATTGATTTCTAGCCTACCTTGCAGTCTCACTGGAGTGAGTAGCCTCCTACCTTGCAGTCACAGCCACCATGTTTGATCCGTATCGATGGCATTTAGTAGCTGTCTCTAAAAAATTTCATTATTCTGACACTCTCCACTCCCAAGTATCAGTTTGGCAGTCTTAAGACCTGTCATATAAAACAAAGTGAAAATATGGAGCAAGGTGACAAGTGACTATGTACAATTTAATTCTAAAGCTAAACAAAATATTACCTTTTCAGAAAGACAATAAAACAACGAAGGCCATAAATCAGAAGATAATAATATTACTCTTTTAAGCTCAATCAGACAAGAAAATTCCATCAGGTACGTTAGCATGATTATCAACTTTTTTAATTTCTTGGCTTTGTAAGTTCAACTGGTAATCCTAATTAAGTGTACATTTTCACATCTAAATGCCTAGTAATTTTAATGTCTCAGTGAATAACGGACCGTTCCTTTCTCTTGGTAACAAAACTTCATGCATCATTTACACAAGCGAATAGAATAATTAATTGTGAGATAACACAGCTTGTATTACTGCATAACTTGTACCAGATATACTTAAAACTCCTTAATAGAGTGGAACAAAGTCTTCCTTTGATTTATTTTTAGTCATTCTGATAAGTGTATAATTGTTGGAGATAAATGAAGATAGTAAGCTGAAATCTGAAGCACCTTGATATGAATGTGCACTCAAAACCTACTCTGGAAACTGGCAGAGACAGGACAAAGAAAAGAAGGTTGAGATGGCAAAAGTCACTTTTATCTTGTGTGTTCTTTCAAGCAAAGCTCAGCTGATCATGGGAACTTGATCCAACAAGTTTAAATCCTTTAAATGCCATATAATATTTAAGAATAAAAATTTTATTTGTACAAAGGAATTCAGAAATCCACACTTTATGGTAAGTTCCTTGGTGACACAATCAGAAACTTTAAGCAGAACAGCACTGACTTTCTGCTCTAGTTTATGCTTTCATGGTGCCGTGCCCTTTTCCTGTTGTGTTCTGATGCTGCATAAGAATAAACTAGATGCTTGATAAGAACAACAGTTTCAAAGCTAGGTTGAGCTTTTATTGTTTTGCTTGTGAAGTTTTTAATAGTCAAAATCAGCATGGGGTTCAAATGTCAATCTACAGCATCTCTAGGTAGGTCATGATTACAGCAATGTTTGATTTTAAAATTTGGTTCTCTTTTTGAGATTTTTATATTACACATTTTCTCCTGTTGAGGCATAATGAGCTAATTTCATTATTCATTTAACAACCAGAGAGACTGGAGGATACTTTTCTTGTGAGGATGCTGGGAAAAAAAAAAAAAAAAAGGCTGTACTTTCTAAAATTAGAATTACCAGTTGTATTTGCATATGAAAATGGAAGTTTAATGTTCTTCATTAGAAAACACCTTGAGTGGTTGGAAAAAAAAAAAGAAAAAAAGTGTGAAGCGGTCAGATTTTAACTTTGTAAGGAAAGTGAAGACATTCCCAAGTCAGTCTTAATCTGTTCTTTTTCTTACATTTGCATAAAATAACCGAATAACCCCTGTTTATCATTTGCTCCCAAACTGGCAATTCCTTTCAAACTGAAACACTTTTGTTTTTCACTTAGCCCGACTTACTGAAAGTGAGGTTTATAATTAAAATGTTACTATAGGCTCAGATGTACAGTGGTAGGGTCGACATTATTACAAGAAAAAAGCGAAGTTTCACTCTGTTTTCTGGAAGTCTAAAGAAAACCAGACCTTATCTCAGACTTTGCTATTACAGTTCAGAGAACTCTGCTGAACCAAAATTTGTAACTGTAATTTACTTTCAAGGCTTATGATCTATATGAGTGAATTCAAATAATTTCCTCTGAAATATGGTTGTTCATAACATGCCAAATATTGAGTTATGTTTATCAGTTTGGTGGCTCTGTATCTAGGTTACAGTTTCCATGAAACAGAAGAGATATAATTAAATTCCCACAAGACAGAAATATTTGGTACTGTGACAAGTCTCCTTTACAGTGTTGTTGTGTGGGTTAAATAGTGATGGTCTTACCAATCAAACTGGCCTTTGGTACCAGTCGTACCTCACCAGCATCTCATAAAGCTCCTGAGAAATAATATGACTATGTAATATAAATATTTAACTAAATAACAATTTAAAAGATATATATAACTAAATAATGATTTAAATATATAACTAAATAATATAGCTAATCTGAAAAGATGAACATTTGCTAATTGTTGTTGTGAAGGCATGCATTATTTCAATATTGAGTATTTTTAAAAGTGATTGTTATTGCAGCAATATATTCACAGTATCACAGTATCACAGATTTCTAGGTTGGAAGAGACCTCAAGATCATCGAGTCCAACCTCCGACCTAACACTAAGTACTCCACTAAACCATATCGCTAAGCTCTACATCTAAACGTCTTTTAAAGACCTCCAGGGATGGTGACTCCACCACCTCCCTGGGCAGCCCGTTCCAATGCCCAACAACCCCTTCGGTAAAGAAGTACCTCCCAACATCCAACCTAAAACTCCCCTGTCGCAGCTTTCGCCCATTCCCCCTCGTCCTGTCACCAGGCACGTGGGAGAACAGACCAACCCCCACCTCTTTACAGCCTCCTTTAAGGTAACTGTAGAGAGCGATAAGGTCGCCCCTGAGCCTCCTCTTCTCCAGGCTGAACAAGCCCAGCTCCCTCAGCCGCTCCTCGTAAGACTTGTTCTCCAGACCCCTCACCAGCTTGGTCGCCCTTCTCTGGACTCTCTCGAGCACCTCCATGTCCTTCCTGTAGCGAGGGGCCCAAAACCGAACACAGTACTCGAGGTGCGGCCTCACCAGAGCCGAGTACAGGGGCACAATCACTTCCCTAGACCTGCTGGCCACACTGCTTCTTATACAGGCCAGGATGCTGTTGGCCTTCTTGGCCACCTGAGCACACTGCTGGCTCATATTCAGCCGACTATCAACCAATACTTCCAGGTCCTTCTCGGCCAGGCAGCTTTCCAGCCACTCATCTCCACTCATATTAATTTGTATTTGGG
Organism: Anser cygnoides; assembly: GCF_040182565.1. Taxonomy (NCBI): domain Eukaryota; kingdom Metazoa; phylum Chordata; class Aves; order Anseriformes; family Anatidae; genus Anser; species Anser cygnoides. The sequence goes on from NC_089876.1 coordinate 48,357,398, forward strand.
TAGCACGAAGCGATCAGGCTATGCATAGAGACCCAGCTGTGCTAGGCAGAGAACAAAATCTACAGAAAAGGCATGTTCCTGTCCTCAGCAGCTTATTATGTACCAAGTCAGCTAGAGGAGAAAAAAATAGGAGAAAAATAGGAGAAATGGTATAAGAAAAATGTTATAAAATGTTATAATGTTATAAAATGTTATAATGTTATAAAATGTTATAAAATGGTATAAGAAAAAATGTTATCAGATCAACCAGACAGATAGCCACCAGCATGCTAGTAGCATAACTATTGCTAATTGCATTGTTGGCATCTAGACAATGAAAAAAAATAAGTCGGGAGATAAACGGGAAGAATGGCATATCTGTGCTAGTGTTTATTGGGAACGCCTCCGAAAGTGAGAAGCAGCATGGGGATTGGCGTGAAAATGCTTTTAAGGATGTGTGACAAGAGATGATGGAGATAGGATTGTGTCAGGGGCTGGTCAGAAGTAGCAGTGAGGAGCGTGAGGTTGGATGGGAGCAAGTTCTGAAAGGTTTTGTGAGGGCAAAGGAAATTACATTTGAAGCAATCCATGGAGAAAATTGGGCATGAGGTTAAAGGGCTGGAGTGAGACAACATGAAACTGAGCTTAAGATCTTGTTCTTACCTCTCCCAGGGAGCTACCCTGTGTTGGGCTGAGAGGGTGACAGAGAAAGTCACAGGACTTTGGGGAACCAAGAAAATCTGTGTGCCTGGCAATTCTTTTCCACTGGGTGGATCTTACATGGCAAAATATGTCTCATGCCTGCAGAACCCTTTACAGAAAATCCCAAAATACAACAAAAGGGCAAGACATCACTGGTGTCAGGTGCAAGGGGGCCATTAACAGGAGCTCAGGCTTTCTTAACAAGTCTTGCTGGAAAACTAAAACATCACACCTACAGTTGCACTCTGGTGTATCCAAATACTTCACAACCTCTGTACACCAATGGAAGAAGCATTTCGCTTTTTGCCCATGCCAAGCTGACAGAATCCACCTGCCATCAGAGAAAGCCTGACTACAGGTGGAGAGGTTTGGCAACTCACAGGCAAGGCACATTGCCACAGTGTCCACAGAGACAGCCTTGCCTTAAGCTCTTGAAATTTGCATTTTTCAGCTGCAAAGATATGTCGTGTTGTGAGCATGATGGTGACTGTCCTGTTAACTCCCAGTTACATTTAGCACCAGATGTTCTCTTTGTCCTCAGCTGCTTTGCAGCACTTTATAAATTCCTCGTCTTAGCAAAACACATGCTTTCTGTTGGTTCCCAGCCCAGGACTCTGCAAATGGCTGTTGGAGGAAAGCTCTATTATTGCACAAATGGCAACTTCTCCACGCTGCCCTGTCTTTCAGCCATTTATCCTCATTTTGCACAACCATTCTACTGAGCAATTGGGAGTGCCACATAAGGTCAGAAAGTTACAGGGTAATGCAGAATTTGGCAAGGTAGAAACAAGCTTTTGACGAGCAGTTACTTCATAATTGTTTTCTTCCTACTGCTTAGTACAGTAGGCTTTATTTTCTACCCCACAGGGTATACATTGCTCATTGTTTGCTCCTTTTTTTAAAAAAAAAACCTTTTTTTTTTTTTTTGGCTATGGGATAGATTTGCTGAATTCTTAAGGCAACCATTTCTTTCAAAAGAACTAATTTTCTTTCATTTTAGCAAGATAATGGATAATCAACTGGGAGATAACTGAGCTCCTTTGATGAAGCCACAGCTCAAGTTTTAAAACAGATTATTAAAAATAGTTAATAATATATGAGCATTGTACACATACAGAAGATTTAATGAAATATGGCCAACTTATGAATATTTATTTCAATTTTATTTATCACAAGGAAACCTAGAAAACTTAAAAAATAAAATCTAAATATGAACACAGCATGTTTACATGATTTCTTCAATATATTAATTCATATGTGGCTTATTAAGTTAGTAATACTTATGTGTGCTTACTATTAATAAATATAACATTAACTGTTCTTCAGAGGCAATTATCTTTCATAAGCAGGTCAATTATCTTTGTTATTATTAATTTTATCAGAAAGACAAATTTTACATGCTAATATGCTTCTTTTGATCTTAAATTATTTGTAATTTTGCATAACATCACAGTCCTTAAGGCAACTGATAAGAGTTCAGTATGAAGTATTGATAGTCATTTTCCTTGGAGCTTGAGTGGGTGTAGTAACACCAGGAAGTGTTTTATAAATTTTCTCTTGATGTTGATTATTCATGTCTTGATCTCCAGTGGATTGGTTGCTCGTCCTCTTTCTAAAAACGATACAAATAATAATATTATATTAGTAATAATAATTATATATCTGGAAGAAGTAGCATAGGGAGATGAGACAGAAAACTATATTTAAACAATACTGTATGCAATGTGGCCTCATATGCCCAGAGCTGCTATAATCTGACAATACATAAAACCTTGTGACATACATCTTTAATGATTTAATATTTCTGCTTTGTCTAGAAAGTATTGTTTTTTTCTTCTTCTTCTTCCTTCTCTAGTGAATTAAGAAGAGATCTCATAGTTTAAGCATCTGTTCTCATTTTTCAGAGCATATTGTTCTTCGAATGTACCCTCAGTGATTACCTAGAGCAAAAGCTTTGGGTATTAGAGAACTTGATGAAACATAACATAATTGCGGTGAAGACAGCCTCATTAAGCTATCTTCTATTTATTGTTATGTCTTGATACTTTTGCTGTTATAGCTTCCCTTTATTGGCTGTTCCGTTGAACTGGGTGAGACCCACAGATACCCAGCCTCCTTGACGGTCTATCTATTGCCTTTGTTTTGATCTCCAACTTTTGGCACTGACTGAACTGAATTAGAAGGCTGTATGCCTCTTGGTATGTCAAGAGGGGGCAATGCTGCTAAGGTTAGGGGAAATTTTTAGTAGAAAAGACCATTCAGACAGCATTTTTACAGAGATGGTGTATATATAGAGCACTACACCAACAGTTCTACAGGCAGACCTATTCCAATTCATATTGGAATTATTTACTTAACACCTAGTGCTGCTCGCATTGCTCAAATAAACAGCTCTGTCATTTTCAGAATTTAATCCTTGGGTTACTTATTTATCATTTGTACAGGCGCACACACACACAAAAAAATACACATTCGTTTTTCCCCTGAAATATAATCAATTATTTTATTGCTCAAGAATTGTTTTTATCAACCACTGAATTTCTCCATCCATAAATGTAACAGTAAATGGAGGGATGAATAATATTTTTTTTCATAATTGTGTATTAGATTGAACTGGTGGTGACTTAGAGCAGGAGGAAAAACATATTCCAATGAGATACAATGTGAAAAAAAATCGTTTGCAATGGAGAGATTGTTTGTCCCTTGTAATTCTAATGACTAAATCTTTGTAGAAACATAACTTCATGAATCTTCATGCTAAGATATTTCTCTAACAAAAAATCATTTACTAAGTTTCTTATCCAATTTCTATGCAGTTTGTTTTCAGTCTTTTATTCCTACTGAAGAATTAGGAATGAATTAAAAAATGGTTGTGAATTCTAGGATCTTGTCTCAGACACTTTGCATAGGATTTTGTTAAAGTAATAAAGCCAGCGAAGTGAAGACCAACAGGAAAAAAAAAAAAAAAAAGCGGGTTGTTTATAATCACCACCAGACAGTCAGTGGGGAATTTATTTGTGCCCAAGTTTGTCATCAGCATGTAAATTGTAAGCAAAGTGTGCTTGCAATTGAGAGCAAAGCCCCTCAGCCTCTGCCCTGATCAGTCCTCTTGCCAAACCTGTGGGGCTGTCAGAATGCTTCTCCTCAAGTTGCTTGAAGTTTTTTGCACATCTCTGCAGTATCTACAAAGCACCTGCTGGCAGCTGGAAGGGGAAACCTCTCCAAAAGAGAAAACTGCTGACAGAAGAGTGATGAGCTTGAGAGTTGCACATGATTCTTTTCTGAGCCTTCAGCATGTTTAATTTTGGTTTCCCTTTAGTAAGAACTTCATTTAACTTCATTTAAATGGAACCAGTCTATCCATTTCTAATTTCCTGCCTTATTCTCTCTGCCTTCATGTAATTCCTTGTGTATCAGCTTTATTTCTTATGCATGAGTTTAGAAATGCCTTGTTTCACTGGCCCAGGTTTGTGGCTTGGTACTTGCCATGCAAGACTTTCAGTGTTGAAATGCAGGTTTTCAGAAAGGCCTTAGTACAGATCCTACGTCTGTAGAAGCAAAACTTCAAGTACAAATACCTGTTGAGAAATACTGCCATTCAAAACTTAGTGGAAATAAAAAATAAAAACTTCCAGGTGTAAAATATGCATAAAAAGTTCCAGGTGTAAATTTTTAGGTCCAAGCAGAGGGAAAGGGATGTGAGAGCAATTTTTAGGTATAAAAGGAGCTGCAGTAAGTAGGAAGAAAATAAACTATATTTTTTTGGTGTTCACTAAGGTTGAGATGGGCTTAAATTGCAACAGACAAGACTTGGCTCATACATTAAGCTGTTCTACTAGCAAGGATATAAAAGCATTGATGGGCAGAGGCTGGGAAGATGGCTGAATCCCCATTATGAAAGTGTATGACAAACACGTGCTATGAATGCCATAAGGATAGTTCATCATGATTTTGAGGAAGTAGATGGGTAGATTTGTGAGTCTGTAATCAGCTTTCTAATTGCATTAGATGCTAACAATCCAGAGTTAAAAAAAGTGGCAGGCCAAAGCAATTGATTATATTCCTTTGAATCATAAAACAGTGATGACTTTCACAGAGGGCATATCAGAATATGTAGTTCTTGTTTTCATACCAAACTCATAGAAGAGGGACAGGAATACTAGACACAACCCTTTGTTTTGTTTTTTTTGTCTTCCTCATGCTCCACTGCCTATTTCTGTCTGAATATACATATATAATTAGCAGCATAATAAGAAGTACTTTTGTCCTCTTCCTGCTGCCTAAAAAGATATAATACACATGGAGTAATTAGATATTTTGGCTGCTGTAATATCTACAGAGTATGATTTTTGCAGAGCAACAAACTGTGACTGATGTAGGAAAAACCCAGTGATACAGATTTGTCCATGAGGATGCAGTGGAGGAAGGCAGTTTTCTTTGTGACTGAATGCTTCAGAGTTAAATAAATTAATTAAAATAAAATAAAATAAAATTTTTAAATAAAAAAAAAATTGGCTTTTTCTATGAAAAGTTGGTATTTGTTGCTCTGAAAATCAGTATAATGCTTAGGATGGTGTTTGCTGTAACTGAAGAGTTGAACTAATTTCCAGTGAACAGAGGTTTTGTGACAGAGTGTAGCTGCATACATTTCCACATGGCATTTACTGCACTGCATTTGGAGAACTGAAACAAGGAAATAAACAAACAAACGATGCAAAATAGCTCTGTTATATAATCTTAAATGCAAACAAAACAACTTTCTCGAACAGGGGCTGTTGTACTTACTTCGTGGTAGATGTCAAGCATATGACTGCTTCACTGCCACAGCCTCGACGGCCTTACTCTCCCCTCTTAATTAGTCGTCTTCTTCTCACCTCCAAAATGTAACACTTGTGACCTTTCTCTTCCAGCTCAAAAACTCAATTTCTTTGTTTCTACCTGCCTTGGGTGTACCAGTGTAACCACCAAACTTCAGACATATTTCATCTAAGTCATTATGCGCATGACCAAACAAACATAACATAGTGGTGGGAAAGGGCACTCCAGTTGTCTTTGCATTTGCCCATGCTTGCCATCACACTTCTTAGATGATAAATGCTCACATCTACTAGTCAAATCTGTATGCCAACAAGTGAAGAAATGGAAAATATTCTGCAATGATACTGGCTGCACAAAAAATTCAGAGAAACAATCATTCATCTTCAGAATGGTTTTTAGCTTGTTTTTTATTACTTGCCTGAAGGTAGGGCAAGTAACAAATGCATCCTCTCTCTTTTTTTTTTTTTTTTTTTTCCTTCTTTCTCTAATACTCTGATCACCTCCTCTAATCCTTATGGATAAGGACTGCTGAGGTCCTTAGGCAAAGGGGACAAAGGCAAATTCTCCAATAGCACTTTAGATCAGAAGCGTGCTTTTGAAGCAAATCTCCAATCATCCCCATTTGTTGCACACTGTTCTGCATTGCAGAGATTTGTTCTTGCTTTTCAGCACTACTGGCTAACAAAGACACATACTCAAAGGCTGTACATAGGTTTAACAGTGCATGGTCAATGGGTTCTTCAAGTCATCTTGAATTCTACCATTAAAATGAAAGTAGTTTTCATCTTTAAAATCTATGTTATATTCTACTCACTGATGTCTACCTGTATTTGTATTTTGGTGGACATTAAGTTATGATTTATTTTATTTTTTATGCGGTGGAAAAAGCATATTTAAGTCAAAAGGGGAAGATTACTTCTCCCAGCTAGCAAAGGCTCTTTATGTAGGAAGGACAGAGGACAACTTTTCATTGCATCTTCTCTCCTGAATCCTAAACATTGTTGTAGATAAAGTTACATAAAGTGTCAGTTTTCTAGTGGCTTAAAATTACTGCTTCTTCAGATGCTGACCTTCAGAGGTTATCAGGAGAACATGCCACACTCACTTCTTATTGCAAATAGTCATGCAGAGGCCAAACATTTCTAAATTTATCTTCAAAATCCAAGCAGGATAATTAGCTGAAGGGGAGGTTTGCTGCCTGTGAAGATGTAGTAGTAAGCCCCCATCTGGCCTGTTAGACCACTGAGCAAACTGGGCTGTGTAAGGATGGCCAGTTCTCAAGATTTTGCTGGCAGCCTTGCAAACCATGTACATTAATGACAACCAGTACAGTCATGAAATTAATCAGCCTCAGACTTCGTTATAAGGAAGTAAATTTTCTAGTTCTCAGGGCTGCAGAAAAATATAGTTGAAGCCATGTAAAAAGTGCACCTAGAGACTCAGAATCAAGGAGCACACAAAATATGTATATTTAATTAAGATTAAAATCCCATGGGTGTTTAAGACACCTCATTTAGGGATTTTTCTTCACCACTTGGGTGAAGAAACCTCCCTCTGTCATACTAAATAACAATTTACACAAATCCATCATGCAGAGCCTCATTTAAGAACACCAGTCTTTGGTATGACATTGGGTTTGTATTTTTATATTGATTAATGCATGCAATAAATGTAGACATAGATCTAAAGTGTGTATTTATGCAGACATATAAAAACATATATATTATCAGTAGATTATGCCAAAATACCCAAGATAGCCAAGACGACATTTTGTTGTCTTATTCCCACAGGTAAGAAATGCAGAGTTGTCTATCTTCGATGATGTCTTAAATGAATTAGTAGGATAATGATATTTTATTTGTTTCAAGTTCATTCATCTGCCTAAAGCTTACAGTAAAGTTGCCATTAAGCTGCACAGAAGTTATTTACATTAATATATAACCAACAATGCAGATTGTTATTTTAATGGGAATTGAAGCTAAAAATAGCATGCACTCCTATGATACCTATTTTTCTTTTCATGCTTACATACTATATTTTCCTTTAAATGACTGCATGTCTGAGTACCCTTTCATAAAGCTTTCAAAGGATCGTCTATTTTTCACATTCTATTTTGGCTCACTGACTTCATCAAAGGTTTAACGAGCATAAAGAAGTGATAGACAGCTGAATACACTCTACCTTTCTGACATAACAGGGTGGGGATTATACCACACAGATGATTTGATGACAGACTGTACAGAGCAGTGGGTTGCATGTCATGTCTATTTTTTAGGAGAAAAGTGAGCACTTTACAACAAGCTGTCTGGCTGAGTGTAGAAGAAGCTTTTATAATATGATTTGACTGACAGGAGGAGAGAAAAAGGAAAGTTACTGCATTGAACAACTTGACTTAATTGCAAAACACCAAGTTGGTTATCTAGGAGGTACCTGAGGAAGCAGGTACAATGGAAACAATTCTAATGAATATTTCCCCCCAGAGTAATGTGTTCCTATTTTGTTCAAGACAAATTAGTTCGGCATGGTGCTCAGTGTATTCTATGCTTTTGCTGTTAAAATAGTGCAGTTTAGAGAGTGAATACAAAATGGTTGCTCTCTGTAAATTTTTGTTAGTGATTTTGTATCTATTGAGGCAAAAATTGCATTTTGTATGCTCATAACATGTTTCACAAAGGGTATAGGACTTATGAAAATCCTAAGGGTCTGTAGTTTATGAACCCCATCTTTAGGGATTTAAAGACCTGGGTCTACGTTCTTATTTGTGCAGTATTTAAATATTTGATAGATAGAAGAATGTCTTCAATATTGAAGGCAAACATTCCGCCTTACCTGGTTTCTCTGAGGCATGGCCTGTCTATTGTGAATTATGAAGTTATTAGCACATGGTTCATGTTTTTTGTACAACTTTAAGTGGAACTTGAGATCTCTCAAACACCTGGAGTGCTCTCCATTAGGACATGAAGACTTTCACTCCAAAGTGACATGCATCCATCTAAGAGTAATGTCAGCCCAAAGACTAGAAGTTTCTATCTCCATGCTGCATTGCACAAGAGATAACGAAGAGAGAAGGTGAGTGAAGGATGCCAGGGAACTGGGGAGTCTGAGTGGAGGTGATGATTATGATGTGCAATTTAAGAAAACTGAATGTTTGGTGAGATGGAAAAAAAGTATGTGTTATTCTTTTTTCACTCGGTGAAAGCTATAGAAGATTAACTCAAAAGAGCTTTATGTCTCTCGGAACAACAAAATCATTAAGTGATTATATCAATCCAAAAGTATAAATCCAAATTGTTGTATAAATCCAAATAAACATAGCAAACATGCCTGCTATGAGTTTTCTCTCTTGCTGATAATTTTGGAAGTTAATTCTGCCACAGCACTCCTTATACGGAGCAACGATCAAACAGGAATACAAGTCAAGGGTGATAGAGTATTATAATATTGCATGTATCAGTGTATACTGACTTTGGAAAAAATACCAGGCTTCCTTTCTTACTGAAAGGTTAAATTTTGCCTATTAAAAGGGTCAGTAAAACACTACAGTACACTTCAGTTGTAATCAGAGCAAAGAACATTTTATATTTTGAACAAACAGAAACTATTATTTCAGCAGAATAAGGTACGAATATCCACTTGCAGTGCTTCCCTTAGGCAAGTGGTGTTCCACCACACCACCCCTGGGGAGATGCCATTGGACATGGAAAGCATGACGTGTAGCCCTAGGAAACTGCAATCTTCAGAGCCATCCATAATCAAATAACTCTGCTTATCTACAGTCCAGGTGCAGGAGATTCAAAACCAGGCTATGTAGCAGATGGGTTCTTTAATGACGTAAAATGAAATTAAACCAAATAAATTTCTTTTTGGTATTGATATGACTCATTCTGGCAAAATCAGCCAGAATTTTACCCAAACTGATCTATCAGGAGGTACAAAATAGGTAAAAGGCAATCTAGGAATCTAGGAAGTGCCTTTATTTTAATCATGCACACAAAGCACCAATCTAATGTGTTTCTATAGAGTGAAATTTATTAAGCATAATATTCAATTAACTTCACTACTAAAATACTAATCTTTCACTATAGGTTAGTTAAGACCTTACAGCTGATGTGATCTGCTGCCAGGCTTTCATCCTGCTGAGATCCAGAGATGGACTATGAGAGCATGTTCAGGTTGCTTGAAGGGGCTTTTACTGACCTATGGCTTGGGTCCAAAACTTAGGTGCTCCGTACCTACCCTTGTGGCCATATTCTTAGAGCTCTGCTTCACGTCAGGGAAAATACTGGATTTTTGGATACGCTTTTTACTAGGAATTGATTTATAAATAGTTTATAGAAGATAGTTAAATTATTAATAGATGTTAGAAATGTGCTACAGATATAAGTAGTCTGCATTATAGCTGTTAAAAGCACAAAGACAAAAGGGGAGTTGGAGCAGGTGATCTCTGGAGGTCCCTTCCAATTCCAGTCATTCTGTGGAACTGGTTTGGAACTGCTGAAGCGCAACAGGAGCCATAAGCACCTCAGTGTATCTGAGTATCTGGCACTTTGGAAAACTGAATCCAGGCCCCTAAACAAGAAGAGTCAATCCTCTGCCATCTTCGCAGGGAAGAACAGCATGACTGGCTTAATTGCTACACTTGCACAGTCTTTCTGCTGGATGCTTAAAAAAGACTCCTTTGAGTTACCTCCAGTTATGCGCTTTTTTAAAGTGGGCAGTTATTCTCCCATAAGGAAGCAAAGGAACCTTGCTTTCTCTTGGGGCTCCACTGGGACACTGAGGAAGGGGCACCAGATGTGCCTCTCAAAAAGAGCACAGCAACTTGCACCAGCACTCATACCCGTACCGTGCTCGTTGATTCACTGCGCTTACCAAGAGAGCATCCTGCAGGGCAGACATCCCACAAGGAGCAAGGGGGTCAACCCACATGTTTATGCAGATGAAATAAGCTGCACTTGTTGAATGTTATATCTTTACGGCTTGCAAGCAGCTTAAGTGATTTTTTCTTTACATGGTCAAGATGTTTCCAGGTATTACTTCTACCCTTGAAAGATGTCCCTGACCGGACATAAAAATTATAAAGTGCAGTGACTGCAGGTCTTTCAGACTCTTCTTTGCATTTTTTAACCCTGAGTATATTGACATTTTCCCTGAACTTTATTCCTTATGCAACATTATTTTCTATGTAATCATACTTCACGCTGTATTTTTGAGATGGGTCGGTCAGACAGGGCTGCCTGTACAACTGTCAGTCCCTGTGCCTCTTAACTGTTCAGCCTCTGCATGTTGAGTGAAGGAAACATTTTGTGTTTCCAGTCTAGAGGGATTTAATGGAGTCTGCAAGTTCAGATCAGGAAACTGATCTGAAACAAACAAACAAAAAACACAAAATCCCCAAACCAGAGTATCTGTTTTTATCCAGTTTTCATGGTAGCACATACCATTAGCTTTCATCCAAAGGGCTGAATTCTCAGTGATCGTGTTGTCAGTGTAACTCTAGAGGAGGGGTGTATGGGGAACATGGAGGTGGAAACTGAAATTGGATTAAAAGTTACTTTTGAAAGATCAGACAGAAACACACTTCACTGCTTCTAGGACACAGGAACATGTATCATGTTCGAAATAGGTAAACGATTTTGACATTCTTAGAATTAAACTGAACTATTTGCACTGCATCATGAATTATTGCTTAATGATGTGAAAAGGAAATATCATTTGGATGATTACAATATAATCAAAATAAGAATTTTCTTCTTCTGACAGGTCTTTAGAAAATGATTTACTTAATACAATAGTTAGAATCTTAAATTTATTGCAGGAATGTAAGAACTGTGGTAAGTAATTTAATTAACCTTCTATTGGTTACCTATTGACATGCAATGAACCATACATTGACACATCTACTAAATTTCATATGAACAGTTCCTTTGCCATAATGACTTCCCTCTTTTTTTTTTTTTTTAACTTAGTCATGAACTTGCATTCAGCAAGATAGCTCTTTCTGAAACTGAACTAACTTTTCAGATTTCCCCAAAAAGATGTCCTTTTTTTTCTATGTAGCTATTTCTTTGGGATCAATATATGATATTTAAATTGCAAATGTATTTGGCAAATGATAGATTGCAGCTACATGATATCAACTGTTTTAAATCATGCTAATGTTTTGCTTTTCAATTATTCCAGATACACTTTGTCTGATGGATGAACATCACACCACTTTGTTTGAGTGAAGATTATAAACTCATATTGCATTTCCATATTAATCTAAGAGTATCTGAAAATGTAATGCCTTTTGATAGAGATAATTGCATTGTTCTTGGTAAATTGGGCTTGATTTAGCAAGCTGGCTGAAGAATGCCAGTCTTTTAAAGGAAATCCATTTTTCACATTTATAAAATTTGAGCATGCCTGAATATACAAAGGAAAGAACTTGAATGTGTAAATGTGTGTGTGTGCACAATTATAATCTTTGTAATATTTGTATAACTTTGTTTTCTGATCTTCCCTTTCTACCATAAGTGCCTTGGAAAACTGTGCCCAGACATTTGGAAGAACTGAGTACCATGAAGCCTATTAACTTCTAGTATACTCATGGTGCCTCTGAAATTAAGACTCTAGCAGTGTATTTATTTGTAAGCTGCCCATGGCAAAGGGCCACAATGTTTTAAAGGAGGCTTGAGAGATGCACTTCTAGCATGTCCTGGACTGGAGGGAGGTATATAGTACACCTTACCTTTTTACTTGGTAATCATGTTCTATCAAGTGTCCTGCCAGCCTTCAGTACCAGAAACACAATTCATCTCTATCTGGTTTATAAGGGATTATAACTGTATAATTCCTTGCCACTCATAAAGATTTATCCTCCTTTCCCAAATGATGCCAGAACCAGTTACAATCTCATTCTGGCCATCAGCATTGTAATAAACTTTCTGTCAGCAGGAAGATACATGAGCTTATACAATGCAATTTAACACAGTAGGCTGATCCCAGCAACTTTTGATTTTTTTTTTTATCCTATGTCTGGCTGGATTTTAGCTATGGCAGTGTTACAGAACTATTTCTTTTGGCTTCTTGGTTTAGAACTCAGCCTGAAATCAATAAATTGAGAGGAAGAGCAACACAGAATGAACAACTAGGAGTATGTAAGCATTGTTACCCTCTTCATTTCCAATGAGTAGCTCTCTGTGATCAGGAAGCTCTGAGCCTGGGGAAGAGCTTCGAGGTGCACAAGTCCCAGCTCAGCAATGAGCCACAAATTCAATTTTTGAACCTGACATTTCTGGAAAGTGTTCAAGGGTTCTTGGGGAAAGTAAAAGTGAAATATTTGCAGACTGGCTGATAGGTCAATGCAATGCTTATGGCATACAAATTTGAAGTCATTTGAAGGTACAAAGCTTGCTTCTGTTCAGATTAAAAAGGTAGATAATGAGTTCCAATTCTACCATTCTTACACACTTGCATCTGCATGCATGCTGTATACAGGTATGTGAAAATGTTCGTAGCAATTAATACAACAATTTGGCAGGGGAAACATATATGTGAGTTAGTACATAACTTAATGGCTTAGTAAATTCTAATTAAGCAGGCTATTGAAATGTCTGGTTTCTTGGCAGAAAGATGAAACTTTATTTTGTTTTACAAAGTGTAACTTTGATCCCAGTCTTCAGCATAATTTGGATTTTAATATTCATACTTTTAATTTTCCTACAAAATAAAGTAGATTATAATTGTTTATGATATTCCTAGCATTGGGAAGGCTCAGTAAGAAACATCAGATGAGATGAATGTATGTCTGGAAAAAAATCCTGCAAATGAATTCATTATTGTTGCTCACTAAGTGGAGGCAGTCATATAGCTAATGTGTGCCAGTGACAACAGATCTGCAGAGTATCTCTCAGACATAAGATTAATGATCTTGCTATTAGACAGGACTAAGTTCCTGAGGAATTCTGATTAACCGATCTAAATCTATACTGCCATATGCTGGGCCAAAATAAAGCTGAGGAATAGATTTAGGATGTATCTTTACACAGTGGCTTTCTCACAAGTCTAAGATAAATCTTCACCTTACTAAGGCAAAAAGAATGCCTACCTGTCTGCCACATCAGCATGACAAATATCCCCATCATTAAAGGAACAGAAGTTTTAATCTCTGTAAACTGTGGGATTTTTAAAGTTACAAACTTGAGGCCAGGTCCTTGTAAGTGTTGAATATTCCTTAAAATAATCCCAAAAGGTTGTTTCATGTATAGGAGTTGTGTTTGCCCTTTGCCTGCCAAAAAGGTGTTAAATAAATCCTGGCTGTGGTTCCCCTCTCCATCCATCAGAACAGTGTCTGAGGGATGCTCACATCTTCCCCGTCTCTGGTCCTCACAGAAGGGTGAAGGGAGCTATTCCAGAAAGGGGGGAGCTAAGAAAGCACAGATTTTCTGCTCTGCAGAAGCAATGCTTTCTCTCCAGTGTTAACAGGAGCAGGAACTATAGAATAGGCATGCTAGATTCTTTGTTTGGCCATGGGTATGATGTGAACAAAATAATGGACACATAGTACTGAAAGAGTCCTTACCATAATGTGTCAAATTATTATTATTACTGTCATTATACACACCTATATACAAAAGAAAGCTCTTTTTATCTTTAGAATAGCAAATAGCTTTTCCTCTGACATTCTGTATTTAGCTCAATTACAGGTATTGCAAGCATCCTTCCAAACACGATGCATTCAACCTGCAGACACCAGCCCTGTGTTTGATATTTTTCTTTTTTCATCCTCCCCTCACTATCCTTTGCCCATTTTATTCTCCAGCAGAGACTAATTAGAACTGATTTTACCCATACAGTAATTTTCAATACTTTTTCAGCATTTGACAGGACTGAAAATGATCTCAGTGAGAGCCTTCTGCCCTGTCACCCTCAGCAATACTGAGAATAAGGGGATAAAAGTACACCGTGGCCCAGATTCAATACAACATCTGTACTCTTAATTTTTATTTAGGTGCCTAGTTGATTTCAGAGGAAAACTTAAAGCTAAAATGCTTTGTTGAAGTCTGGTGTTCAGATACCTAGATGTCAGCCATTATGGCATCACCCCCAGAGACTCTAAATAGTGGGTATATATCCTTTCAGTCCTCTGTATATAAATACATTTCCATTTGGCCTCCACATTAACAATGGAAAAAAATTGGATTGCCTCCTTTTCTGTGCAATGGACCATTTGCCTCATTCCACAGCCAACATTTTCCTGCTGGTGCACAATTTTACACTGAGATTCAAATGGGTTTATAAGCAGAAATGAAAGAAGGAAGGAAGGAAGGAAAGAAAACGAAAAGAAGGAAATTAATTTGATTCTTTTCATGTCTGTGAATCAAGATCTCCAGCTGTGGAAAACTAATGCAAAGTATGTTAGTGCCAACATCAGCAGCCATGGAAGTGCCAGCTTCCAAAAATTCATTTAGATTTTGGTGAACACATTCTACACTGAGGTTACTCTTCATAATGAACTGATAAAAAATACAGGCATTCATGGTATAACATATTTATTGACCTTATTTCTGCCAGCTTTGTTTGATTTTTCTTCATTAGAAAAATTCATTAACACTTCTGAATCTAGGAAATTAACTCCAGGGAAAAAATCAGAAATAGTACATAAATAAAAAATGACATTCTTTTTGTTAGGAGTATGACTGATGAAAATGTCCAGCAAAGAAAACTGAAAAAATATGACAAAAAAGAATTAGGAAAAGAACCCAGCTATGACCCGTGTTAGACTGTGATTGTGATGTGTTTAGCTCTGCAAGGTGTTGAGTGTCTTCTGTTTAACCTGGGCCATATCTTGATTCCCTCCTCCAGGAAGTTGGATTTTTGTTATCCAACTATCCAGTTATTGGATTTCAGCATATGTCTGTTCTAAACTATGTGACTATTATCTCATCACTATGGAAAAATATGCCTGGTTTTCAATCAAATATATCAAGAATATTATGCTGAGTCTCTCAGGTGACCTAAGAAAGTCTCTGTCATTGTCATATATAAGTATTTTTCTTAAAAGGTTGATATTGCTGCTGGTTGATATTCACTTCACCTATTACAGTGAATGAAAGCCAATTCTAGTTTCTAATAAACAGGACTTAGAATTTCCCTCATATCCATACCTATTTTTCTCTTTATTTTTTCCAGTCTGAATTTGTTTTTTGAATGATAATTATAGTACCTGTATTTCAGATAAGATTTTACTTATCTGAATCATCTTTAACAGCCTCCCTTTAATGAAAATGCCTCCCCTTTGTGTATTCCAGGATCTCATTAGTGTTTAACATGTCTATACCACCTTAGAGACTCAGAGTTAAGGATTTCTTTTTGTTAACCGTCCGTTCAAGAACTGTTGAACGTCCTTCAGATTACCTGAACATAGCTCTTAGAGATATCTATTGCACCTAATCCAGTACATCTAACCTATTCTCTCTTTATATAATTTAATCTACCCTTGTCTGTTTATTTGATTCTATTTAATTTGTTCATGACTAATTTAACCTATCCATTCTAGATCATAATATCTTTATGTCACCGATAGTAAGACTTACTGTCTTACTGAGTTGTAAAACAGATTGCCAATAATGAAGAATATGGAAAAAAAAATGATTTTGGCAATTGTCTTATATAAAGTGAAAAAAAAACCTGATTTTTTGTTTGATTGGTTTTTTCTATACATACTCTCTTATCTGTTGGAAACACACCTAAAAGTGTTATGTCTTGGAAGAGCCAAGTAACCACAGGCTGACCATGAGAAACCATGGTGATGCGTGCCAGTGCAGCTCCAGGATGCATCAACACGCCTACCAAAATAAAGAGAGAGACAGATGGATATTGACAGATAGCCTGGCAATCATCAGCGCTGTTGTTCTGGTATAATACACCTTGCTGTACCTCTCTCCTAACTTGTTCCAGCCTGCTCTAACCCTTTGTAGTCAGCACTTTGCACTTAGGCTTTCCATGGTATGCACATAACATTTGGAACAAATGGCAGGATGACCAGGAGGACAGAGAAGCCATGTCATGAGCATGGGAGATATCTGCACACCACAGGGAGAAGAATTGCTTAAACAGAAAATGGTCAACAACAGATGGGTGCAACCTAGTCACAAATGAAGTGGCAAAAAATAGAGAAGGCAGCCTAACCATCAGAACGGGAAGTTGTCCAAGTAGAAGATTCCTGGAGGTAGAATCAGA
Source organism: Anser cygnoides (assembly GCF_040182565.1). Taxonomy (NCBI): domain Eukaryota; kingdom Metazoa; phylum Chordata; class Aves; order Anseriformes; family Anatidae; genus Anser; species Anser cygnoides. The sequence goes on from NC_089876.1 coordinate 48,374,123, forward strand.
GAAAGACTGTCACATTCAATTGACAAATAATAACAGGAACTCAGGATCATGAGACTGTGTGCTACACAGTCCATTGTTATTACATGCTGTTGGGTGTATTGGGTGGATTTTTGACTCTTCTGTACTTCAAGGTGTATGTCAGCACTAGAACAATAAACAGCAAGACCAGTTGTACATTTTTTTCTACTCCTTCTCTAATGCACAGATGACCCATCAATACCAAATGAAATGACTTTATTATAGGCAACAACAAAACCTCTCTTGTATTCAATATTATCGTAGCTTCTTTTCTTTTTATTGAAAGATCAACACAAAAAGCAATGAATAAAGAGTTTATATGTGTGGTCTCAGTGCCTGGCATCTCCTGGCTTTGGAAACTGCTACTTTTTGGCAACGTTGACACAAACTATTCTACAAGATCTGGGATGGTCTGGAACCAGCTCAGATTCAACGTGCTGGAAACAGCTTCTGTGTTCCCCTAGAGATAGTTAGAATGATGACTCTGTCCATTTCTTCTATATGCTAGGTAAGAATGTGAAGTTGAAATTGGATGATAAGGAGTTTGTAGTGTTCATTCTTCTCTTCTGTCAAGTTCCCTGCTTCCCCTTCACCTTTGCGTATCAGCTGTGCCCTCCTCCTGGAGTCCATGATATCTTTATGGCCTGTGTGAGCTGCTAGGGTTTGAAAGATAAGAATCCCAGGCCATTTGTTCCATATTTGCTGACTGCTGATCAGACAAAGGGGTGTTTTCCACAGCACTACATGAATTCGGAGCAGAGTTCTGCAAAGATTTCCACCTCACAGAGTTCTCAGGGATTTCACTTTAAACAAACAGTAGTTCTGGTACATCTGAGGGATTTGCACAGAGCTTAAACTCCATGCACAGCTGAATGGCATTTGTGATTAAAAGGCAACACTTGAAGTGGCAACAGATCCACCCGCACTGGAAAAAAAAGAGCATTATAAACCTTTGAGGGCTGCTCATAAAAATCACTAAACAGCAGACACACCATGAAAGAAAAGAATGCAGAAGAAGAAAATGGAATGCAGTTTATTTTTTATTTTATTACTGAGAATTGAACTGTTATTTCACCTATTTACCCTCTGCATGCTGTTGTTTCCTCATTCTATACTTATTAGTCCACTAATTGCACTTCTTCAGAGCCACATTATTCCTGCATAACTCTACTGCCACATCCCCAGAAAGCCTCCAGTCTGCCACAGTGAGCTTTATATGAGTTGCTGAGTCCCAGCCTGAGGACAGCTGCTGGGAGAATTCACAGAGGTGTCACGAAGTTCCCCAAATACTTTGAAATGAAGTTTCAAACTCTCTGTTGCAGGCAAGACAACTTCTTCTGGCTCCAAGGCAGAAGAAACCTCTGTCTATCCCTCTGTCTATCTATGAGAGTGACAGAATGAAGAACAAGCACTAAGTTATCTGGACCATCTCAGAGACTAAATTTACTCCTTACCAGGAGTAAAGACTGATCTAGAACCAATCCTGGCTACAAGAAGCCATGAAAAGCTTTTCTGTATCCCATTCACATCTACAGAAGGCTACTCCTTTAATGGGAAGAACAAGCTTCTGGACACTCAGCCACATCAGCATTAGTAATAGAAGGTTTTTTGCAGAGGACAGTCCATATGGCTGCAGCTCTATAAAATGACTGGTTGCTGCTGTCATCAAGGGGGTTCCTGCTGCAGTGAACCTGTCATCCCTATGGAAAACTTGACAAATGAAGTGCTATTTCCATTTCCCTGTCCTAGCTGCAGGCAGAGCTAGCCTGCTGCTGGGATCCAAGACTGCAGTCTGCCAGCTGGACCATGCTGTCCTACAGCATGTACCAGGCAACATCAGAGAGGTCTCTCCTACAACATCTGGTACATTCCAGAAGTCATCAGGAGTGGGCCATTGGCTTGTGTGACAGAATGGCATCTGGCTCTGCAAATACAGATACGACAGTATCCCCTCCCCACCATATCAGTGGGGATGTCTGGACATACAGCTCATTCTATCTACATACCAGAGTACAAAAAAGAAAGGAGTTCCTAAGAAGAGGAATAAATTTATGTCCTTATCTGCATGGAGTTCAGATAAGTGCATAGCTTCTGATCACAGTCAGGAAGCAGGTGAAAAAATGAATAACTTCAGAGATGCTACTCACGATGTAGAGAATATTAAAGAGCAAACTGGATGAAAGCTACTGGCAGAGCATTTTTCTGAGGCAGAAGGTAAATTACAAAGATAAAATTGGGGTCTGAGGCAAAACATGCATTTTATTGATTGTAAAATTATCACTGCTGTCACAGTCTCCAGACTTTCCTTTTGATGTTCATAATAACAGAAAATCTATATTAACCAGTTAGAAACAACAATACAACTTTAAGACAAAAGAAATGGGATATCAGAAATTTAGCAGGAGCCCTTGTTTAAAAGAATACATGAAACACATTGACTGCTTGTAACAGAAGTTATATTCCTGCTCATTAGTGGAAAAGAACCCCTTGGAAGAGCAACAGGAGGAGGAACAAGAACGGACAAGGCCAGAGGAGCTAAGATGGTGGTGGTCACCAAGACACTGAGAGACAGAAATAAGGTGGGGGTATATGGCCATTTGTGTGCCTTGTCTAGGAAGAAGGTGTTAGAGCATGGTGGGATCAGTTTCAGTATTAGGAAGGGAGCTGGAGAGGGCAGTGCAGGGCATTGGAGTGAGGAAACATTGCAGACACTGAGACCGCAAGGAGAAATAATCAGTAGAGGAGCTTGGAAAGAAAATATAATCCAGGCCTTTTTAAGAGGAGAAGCTGAGGTATGATAGATATAAAACACTGATTGCAAAATACAGGAAGAGGAATGGGTACTGAGACAGTGGTGAAAACAACAACAACAAACTGTCACCAGGGGCAGGAAGCATGAAAACGTGCATTTTTAAATCTGTGACCAAGCTGAATGAGTGAACTGAAGAAGACAAGGCTAGATGCCATCACAAGCTGAGCACAGGAAGGAAATTTGCTTGTCAAATTTGTCATGGTCTTCTACTTTTTAGGTATACTTTTGAAACCATCTACTTCACTCTGAAAATGTATTTTAGAATTTCATTTTATTTTAGAATGCTGACAGTGTTATGAATAATTTGTTCCTTTCCTCAAAATGGAAAGAGATTTGTTCCAAAGACCTTTTTGTGTGCTCAAGTACTGAAAAGTGGAACCAAGATCCATTCACATGTTTTTGCTCTAAGAATGTTTGAAATAAGACATACATATGCCTTCATCTGTCAAATATTTTCATTTGCAGTATTCTCATTTTCCTACATTTCTTTTAAGTTTGTATTTGCAAGTAAATCATGTGGTATTGTTAGGTTCTTACCGCAGTAATCTTTTAATGAGTTTTTAGTAGCTTGTCAAGTGTTGAGTATTATACTGGAAATAAGTCATAACCAATTCTGTGATACTTTCCGCTTCAATTTTGCTTATGTTGAAGGTGGGCCTTTCAGGGAGACAGAAAATACTTCAGAGTTCAGTGCACCTGATTTGAAACACGTATCACAATCCCATAGCATTTAGAAAGATAAATGCTGCAGTTAATTTATTATGCTGCGAATTTCTTATTAACAAGATATCCTCTATGAATTAAAAAAAAAAAAAAAGCAGAGTTCAGTGAACAGAGCAACTGATATTTGCAAGCGGTCGTGACAGTCTTGTTAACAACTATAGATTTCTTTCACAGTAGGAAAATCATTAATCAGAAGGAGATAGGCCAAGTTATATTGAGCTCCATTCCTTAGAGGTCACTCCTTGCAGTTGCAGAGTAGAAATCTTTCAAAGGTTCCTTCCTTCCTGCACTACAAATCCAAGCTGGTTAGTTACTATATGTGATGCCATCTAGTTTGGGTATCTTTTTAAAGGAAAAGGTCTTTTAAAGCATGATCCCTAGAGAAAGTGTTTTTGTCTTTTGAACTTGGCATGCTTCCTCACTCCGGATGGGGTAGACACCATCTTCTGATGTGGTTAGAAAGTGCCTGAAGCAGAATTCTGATTCATACCAAGGCTTGAAGAAAATGAAACATACCAGATAGTATTTACAAAACTTAGGAAACATGTTCTGCACTTCCTTATGCTTTTGTTCTCATAGGGATGTCAGTTGGAAGACACTTCTGGAGGTCATCTAGTCCAACACCACACTTGAAGCAGGACTAGGCCCAGTCTAGATAAGGTCATGTGTGGCTTCATCTATCAAGTCTGAAAATCTCTGAGGACAGATTTTACAATCACATTGGCACCCTGTTCCAGTGCTGCATGAAGGTTTTCCTAATATCCAATCTGAACTCTCAAATTGCAATTTATGGGCATTAATGATTGTCCTGGGATTTTCCAGAACCAGGAGCCATTTTCTTGGGGGTCCAAATCAATTTTCTTGGTAATGTGCCCCTAGTCAGCTACTAGAACACAGAAATATATACTATAAACACATGCATCTGATAGCCAGATGAGCCGTTAGATTACTTAGGTCAGTGAAGCTCAGCACTGTATCACAGCTATTTAGTAAAATATGTTTTATTTCTTGAAGTCCAGAGATGTAAGCATTTGACAGGAGAGAGAAATGTTACCAAATTTAAAGTATTACTAAATATGCGAGAGAGAGCTGCTAGGGTATGTGCCTGCATTTCTTTTCGAGACTTCATTTGCTCTCCCCTCAGGTATAATTTCATCCACTAGGGATGCTGAAGCTCACATCATTTGTGATGAAAAATTCCCTATATTAGGACATACTTCCTTTTATTATTATTATTTTTGGGTTCTGGTAAATACAACAGACATGACCTAATTCTTGATGAGGCCAATGGAAATAGTTTTGTTGCTTTTACATAGATTTAGATCAAGCTTTCTGTGAGCTGACACATGCTTGCCTCACATGAGGCAAGGTTCATTGCAGATCTTTGTCTGTATTGGAGGGAATATTTATGTTATGATGTTGGGTTTTCTGGATGTCAGGGGAAGCAGGATTGTGGGCAGGGCAGAAGGTTATGTAAAAAAAAAATCACAATGAAAGACGAATAAAAATAATTTCCTGTTCTTACTGAAAACTGGAAGAGAGTATTTCCTTGAGAAAGAGGGGGTGAAAGAAGTTAATCTCATATAGGGAGCATAGGACAATGCAGTGTCTCCAACAGAGAGGATTTTTACAGAACCATTAGCATTCTCTACAATTTTGAAATGTAGGAGGAAAAAAAATAAATATCCACTTGTCTCAGTGCCTTCCTTGTGTCTCTTCAGTGCTTCATGGTTTGCAATAAGTAGATTGACAAAAACTTACAAACTAAAAATTCATGTTGAAATATGCCTTATCAACTGACACTAAAAGAAAAGGACATTACTGACAAAATGTTTGAACCTGTCACTGTACAACATAAGGCATTCCTCTTCTATGCTTCAGGACTTAACAAATATGTTCTGATAGCATTATTTTTGAAAAGTTTTTTTTAAAAAAAGAAGAAAACAAACAAACATGAAAACAAGAGCCCTTATTCCTCCTTCCTACCATCCAGTACATTGCAGGTTCAAGTTCTGTCACAAAGCATGCAATATTGTCTTATGTGTTACCATAAGCCTTGAAAGATACTAACAAAAATAAGTAAGTAATCCTGTAGTAGCTCATGTGCTTGGACAGCTCTCACAAATTCATAGAATAGAATAGAATAGTTCAGTTGGAAGGTACCTACAAAGATCATCAAATCCAACTGCCTGCCCACTCCAAGGGTAGAATGGATGGGCAAGGAAAGGAATAGCAACCTAGGCAGGGGAGCAGGCTGTAAGGAACTGGGAGAAGTCTCTTCCAGGTGAATAAATTTCTGCTTGCATTAGCTCCACCTGTACAATCACTGTTGCTAGATCACCATTCTGTTGCTGTTTCCCAGTGTGTTTAGATATATGGAAAGATGACACACACTTTGCCAAGAAACAGTGAGCTGCAATTCTGATAAAATTTTCTGTAGAAACACCTACAAAGATAGAGGCTGCAGTTTTAGTAAACCATCAGAAAGATCTTAATATTCCAGATGTATTCATACATAATCTATTTAGTAAACTACTCAATACTTCAAAAAATGCGGGAACTAATCTAGCCTGAGAACAGATGAATAGTGCATTACAGTTAACTAACACAGTAGAAGAGAATAATGTTATAATTTCTTTCAGGTCCTCCCCCGCCCCTAAATTTGCATGTTCTTTCTTTTGTTCCATGTACTGAGGCATAAAGATTACAATAACTGTTTGTTCATCTTTTCAGAAAACAATCTTCACTAGCTACAGCATAATATTTAAAAGAAACTGGAGTTATTCAAATGTGCAACTGAAAAGAAAGCATTCTAAAGTAAAGATGTATTTTAGATATTTTTAAAAAATGTGATTTGAAGTTAAAATTTCTCAGAATGTATCACCATTCAAGATTAGAAATGTACACCATGTCCCTAAAGAGGGAGTGATACTGAAGTGTTTTTTTGTCTTCCATCTCCCTCCCATGTTGGCTCTCATAAAGGTCCTTTGGTCAAAAATGAGAACAAAGACCTGGCAATACATTTCTCTGTTCCACAAGTGAAATTCTGAGTCTTCTAAAAATTAAGGTAAAAATACCCCTGGTTTCAGTGATTATATCTGTGCTCTAAGGACCCACATCATCTATGCTCTAAGGTTTCACACCCACATCATCTATGCTCTAAGGACCCACAGCCCTTCCTCTGATGGAGCCCAGCCATCTAAATTTGGCTCAGACCTCTAAGGGAATTAAGATGCAAGGCAATTAATATGATCACGAGTAGCTAAAGATTCAAGATCAAACAAACAAACAAACAAAACCACTAGGAGAGATAAAAAATCCTCACAGAAAGAAAACAGGTTTGGTGGAAGATGGCAACTCAGCAACGTTAAGGACTTGTTTCAGAAAGAAGCAGAGCCTGACCATCTTCCCGACTGATAGATACCTGCCTGACCTTTCTGCCTGAGCAGAAAGCCTCCGGGAGTCCTATTAGAGGTGGTGAGCATACTAATGCTTAGCCTAGGAGCTTATTAAATTTCAGCTGACTTTAGTTCACATTTGCCAATAAAAAAATACTGTATGCATTTAAGCTGTATATATCCTGCCTGCAGAGCCTTTTTGTGCAAACTGAAGTTGTCTGCATGAAGTGGCCTAAAGGAGGGAGGTCTGTAAGGACATGAGAGCTCTCAGCATTCACCAGGGTCCTGTTCCTGCAGCTGTCCAAAGCCAGACCTTGACTGAGACAAACCTGTCCTGTTCAGCCAGTCGTGAAATGTAGCATGGGGATATAGTGGTCTCTGGGTCAGTGCAGAATCATCATGTAATTGTAATAATCACCCGAACCCAGAAACAGTACTCCCAGTCCTTCAGGTTAGACATAGCCTATGGCAAAGGCTGGCAGTTATCAGGTATCATCAGTCTCTCCATCCTTAAATGCCTCCTACAATTGCTTTCTGGTGAAATTGTTTCACCTCTACAAATTGCAGGTAACTACTCCTCTGCTGTGATTGGAATGATTACTGTCTCAGCTGCAGTTAAGTTGGAAGTTACTTAACTTGTATAGGATGTTTGATAATAATCTATTCTTTTAGTATTATAATCTATAATCATAATGTATTCTTTCAATATTACATCTTGACAGATGCATTTCTCTCTCCTTATGCTTTCTTTCTCTGTCATTAACTGCAAATGAACTGTTAAAACTTTTGGAATATGTTCCATTACAGCACATTCATTATTTAACAGATACAATTCATTGCTTCCTCCTCGAATAACAATGAGATAAAACAACGGTTAAATAGAATTAGAAAAGCTCAAAGTTTTAAATCTTGAGTCCTAATTAGCTTCTAAAAAGCCTGAGAAGCTGGCCTAGCTCACTTGTTTTAGGAGTTAAATGAAACAAACCTACCTGAAAATAACACATGCTATGGGGAAATGTTTTAATGGAGAGACATGAGCCTTCCCCTGGTGTCACTACAGGTCCAGTCAAACAAGGTTGTAGAGAGATATGAAAGCCAATTGCTGGATGTATAATAATTGCTTAAATACACACAAAAAGCTTTTTATTCTCTCTAGTGCAATTGCCTGAATTTCTGCCTGTGAAATAGGTGACAACATGCTTAATATTCTAGGAGCAGTAAGGGACCAGGGGAGCCCTGTGCAAAGCATGCATAAACTACCTTTGAGGAATTAGCCTTTGGTGACAGAAGGCTACTTGTTAGCAGTCTTTTGCACCATCCCCACTACACTTGTTAATAAAATGCCCTCTGAGGAGAAATATTAACTCAGATATTTAAAACCCTGGGAAGTACAAAATGTTAAATATGGCACATATTAAAAAATGATAATGATTAAACAGAGGTCTGAAAGCAATTATTTGAAAAAATGAACTAATTTATAAATGTGTCTGTTACATAAGTAGGGAACAGTATTACCCAGGTCCATTATTTTTTGTTATTATGCCTAGTCTGTATATCATGTACCATACCTGACGGCCACGAAGAGTGCAGTAAGTGCTTTAAATGATGCTATTTTCAAAGTTGTCTGTAGCAGTCATTTTAATAGCTATAACCTAGAGAAGACTGCCAGACTTTTTACATAAGACCTGAACGCCCTTGAAACAATTCTTCTATCACTTAGGCTAAAAGCTGTGAGCTGTTCTGTAAAACACATTGTCCAATTCTGTGCCCAGCAATAGCAGACTCATTCCATTTGGCACTTGAAGAATCAAATTGTGACCTATCAAATTTACAACAGTGCTCCCACCCATAATGGAGCTCTGATGGTCCTGAAGCTACTTGCTCACTTTGGTAATTCCCTTATTCTGAGCATCATTACTCATTATTCTGAGCAGCTCTAGGGAAATCATGGAAGGTACTACCTTGTTGACCCATGCACCTGTACTTAATGCCATTAGTGCTATAGTTAAAGTGATTCAAAGAGCTACAACCTGTTCTGACAGCAGCTGTTTCAGTGAAAAGAACATGCTAACTCTAGCAATCCTCATGCTTCATTTCAAATTGCTGAATGAGAGTGTGAATTTGCAAGAATATATGAAATTGCTATAGAGGAATGTTTGCTCTGGTTTGAATTTTAATAAACAGTTCAGAAAAGTAATATAAAAAAAATCTGATTCTCTTCCAATATGAAACCCTCTGCGAATCCACAGACTCAGGCTTTGGCAGATCTTTGTAGCACTATTTGAAAAACCTCTCAAATCCTGGAAGAAGCTGGTAAGGTTTCTCAGAGTTTTTCTTAGTTACGGAGTTATTGTTCTTGACTGTGACGGCTTAACATGTTTATCATGACCAAAAAGACATTATCTACCAATTGGTCTTTAAAAACCTCTTAATGGCAGTGGTCTTTACACTTACTGTGAAAAGTGACTATATATCTGTGCCAGACACTTACTGAAAGTCACTTTACATAGACAAGTTCAAACCCTGGTAACTGACAGAGAGTCAGCACAGAAGTAAAAGGAAAATAGGTACATTCCTACACATTGTCACTGTCCCTATCATATTCCATAGATCAGATACCAGATAACGGATAATAAACCTGCTCGGTGCTAAATAAATCACAGTATGATAAAATGCCAACTAAATTAAAGTGAGAGGCTTTAATGACTTCCACAGCCTCTAGCTCAGAGTCTTAGTTATCTAAATAGTATAATGATAAATATATTTCAATCACAACTAGAGACTATTACCAAAATAGATTGTAAGCTAAAATATGAATCTTCTCCTGTATTTGAAAAATGATCAATTTTCAAAATAGCATTCTATTTTTCCAAATTGAAGTTCATTTTCAGCGAAAAATATTTTTGGGTATAGACCCAGGTGAAATTGTTCAGCTATTCCTTTTGCATATCTGGACATCTACCTGAAAGCTATTACTGTGAGTTTTGTACAACTGGGACAGATAATAAAGCAAAAACAAGGCATAAAATGAATGATGAATACAGCCAAATGAACGCTATGGTTATTCTTTTCTAACCAAGAGCTGCTGAAGATATTGTCCAGGGAAAGTCACACCAAAGAATTACCCCTTAAGCATTTGTTTTATACTCCTACTTCATTTCCTTTCCAAATGTTTTGTTTACCATGTGTTCCCCCAACTACATTTTAGTTGGCTAAACAACTTCATTTATATAACTTCTTTATGAAGATCAGTAATGCAGTTCTGTTGGTAGAGCCTAACCTTGCAGGCTTCTTGTCAAAATACCACTGTGGCAAACCAGCCTTGAGATCTTGCTCACTTACAGACCAGTCAAGCAGACAATCGTATCTTTCCCCCTCACTTCTCATAAAGCTGTACTGGTCTGCCTTGGCAAAAAACAGCTAGAATCATCCTACCTGTAATATGCATACCAAGTAGTCACAAGAAACTGGACTTCACATGACTCCATTAAAGCATCCAACCACATATCCTTTCAGCTTTGTTGATAACATTTTGTGTCACTTTTCAAAGGCAGAATTAATTCATGTGACGGTCAGACTTTCACAGATAATATATCCCTCTCTTACCTGTGAAAGACAAACAATAACTCTCAGATAATTATTACATGTTCTAACACCTACAGTTAATGGCAAAGGAATTAATGGAAAAATACAGGATTTAAGGGAAAGGACAAAGCTTCCTAAGCATAGGTGTCCAACGCCACTTGAAATGCCTAGTGGCATACAGCTGCCATTGCAGAAGGCAGCAGGTCTCCCATATGCTGTGTGTCATACTTGCCAATGCCTTGCAGATGGCTAGGGCACTCAAGGGAATCTATAATGTCACTCAATACCTCAGTTTGGGAAGTCACTTAACTCTGATGTCAGAAGAATCACAAAAAAGTAGACAAAGCAGCTTTCTAATTTCAAGCTTATAGGTATTATTATTTTTGGCCATCTACTGGGTTTGATTACTAAACTCTTCAGAATGTCTTACACGTTTTCAGAGCACTGTGTGAGATTTTGGTTGTGAAATCTGTCAGAACTAATGTTATTGTGTGTTTAATTCCACACAGTGTTTTGAAACTATATGGGCTGACATTTTGTGGTTCAGTAACTCCAAAGGAAAAAAAAGAAAAAGAAAAAAAAAAAAGAAAAACAAAAAAAGAAACCCCCCAAAAGCCACCCCAAAACCAAATTATTGATAAACATATTTAGCCATTCCATATGTCCCTTTAGCACCATATTACAGACACGGCAGCAACAACCCCTGTGGAGTCACAACCCTTTTGCTACCAGGGCTGAGTTTGAGGGACACCCTGAGGACAAGACTCACAGAGACTGCTAGGGTACCCCTCCCTGTCAGTCTCTCCCCTGGAAGCTCCTGTGGAGTTGTACCACAGCACAAAGGTCTCAGTCACAAGTATAGACATATCAAAATTACTTCTGTACTGCTGTTTGTCTAAGAGCCAGTGTGGGTTGCAGTGTGGATTGCATATCAGAGAACTCAAATTCTCTTTTGGCTGGATGAGATAATGCGGGTAAGCAGAATGAGTTTGGGTATGCTGTCTTATGATTGCATACATTTCCATTACAGACCAGTCAGAGAAAGAGATTTGTTTCTTCCTTACCCTAATCACCCCTGTACGTCTCCCAAAATAAGTTTTACATTTCCCTTCCAACATTACATCTGTTTTTTTTCATTTTGTTTAATCTGTTTTTGCTGTCAGTAGGAGCAAGAATATAATTTAGTTCACATGCACTGCTTATTTCCACTTCACCAAACAAATGATGTCCAAGCACTGAATAAGAAACCTCTGATTAAGACTCACCCGGTTAACAGCAATTATGTAATAAACTTTCACGATTTTGAAGACAGTGGTACTAAAACAACCTGAACATCCTCATCAGAAAGCCATGCTGTTAGGGTCAACCATTTTTCTCTAATAGCTTGGCACTTGGTTCATGCCTTGAACCCAACAGAGCAGAAGGGCCTGGGTCCAGGTTGAAGTCAACGAGATTAAAGTATACTGCTGCTTGTTTTCCTTTGTAGAAGCTACCTTATCATTGTAAGAAGTGTCTACATCCATCCAAAAGTACTTACATTTCCGTAAGTCTATATTATGTCTTAGATTTCTCATACAAATTCATGTGCACTTGTGAATCAAGTCATTTTGCTGTTCTTAATGAAATCGGTTCTGTTGAATTCAGTCAGTGACACTTGTACCAAGAGACAGTTTTTTACTCTGTGAGCCAAGAGACAGTTTTTTACTCTGTGAGCTTGCCTGCTCCCTGTCACAAGCAGAAATTGACCTTTTAATTAATCACTGTGAGCTCTTGTTTTATATATCTGCAATGATGGTCATCTGCAATAGGAATCACTTTTGGCAAATCCTGTACATTTCTGGCATTATGTGATTGCTCACAACATGTAAGTTTGTGCTGGATGTAGTAAAATAAAAGTGTTATTCAAGCCTTACTAATACAGCAACTCTGCAGTCAAAATTCAATTTTCACTCCTTTCTTGGAAACCAAAATATTACTTGATCTCATTTTCACAAGTGAAAGTTCCATTCATCAATAAAAGGAAGGGGCACATTTACCAGAAATATTCTCCATTGTTTCCCACTTTAATTGGAAGACTCTCTTTTGTTTAATGGTTTCTGTGGATTGTTGTCAGTAACATATTTAAGCATTTTGTTTTTGCTTTTAGTCAATTTATTAGCATGTAGTCTCTAAGGCATACAGCTTCCTTCCTCTGCTTCCCCATGATGATTTGTCCTAAAACTATTTAGTCAAAAAACATGAAAACATCTCTTTCAGCTTTAAAGTAATCTATTAGAACATCAAATATATTTGTGATGCATTTATAGGAAAAACCATTTTATACTTCATATTTTCTCTAGTAGAATGGCTTTATTCCCTGTGTGTTTTGGGTGCTACTGCATGCCCTCAGGTCACTTGTGAGATAATACTCCCATCTGCCCCAAAAGAAAACCAGAGAAATTATTAACAAGGAAGACACTGCTCCCTCTCCACTCTTGGAATGTATTTCAGAAAGGGGAATGTGAGCACAAAGGTCATTTTTACTGGAGACAGGAGAGTGCTTGCTTTGCCTCCAAGTGGCAACCAAGAAGCAACACCCAAGGGCACTAGCCGATTCTGATTAAGCCTTGAGTTCTTTATAGGCTCTGAATAACTCCCAGGAAAAAGCATTTCATGCTATAAGTTTGCTGAGGAAGTTTAATCACAAGCTATTCACAGCAACTTCGGGAAGATACCACTCCCATCTAGCTGTATTCACTACACATCCTTCATCTAAAACCACATCCAGGCCTAGCTGCAAGTGACTGTTGTCTTTTCCATGTGTCTAGCAAGTGTTGCTAGACACATCTCTCACAGCATCCTGGTACTCCTGTAGCCTGCCACAGATCATCTGCTGTGGGTGCCATGCCGATCTGAGAGGACTTGTCACTTGCCACACCTGCCAGTTTGCCACTTTAGACTAAGGCCTCATCTTCTGTGGAGTCATAAAGCTCAAGAATGAGCACATGCAGCTCAAGAAACTAGCCATGTTCCTTGGGTGGTAGGTTTTGAATGAACCTTTTGCCCAATCACACCATGAAGGGGCTCAATATCACAGAGGATCCTAAACTCACTGAGAAAGGGAGTTTGGGTTTTATGTTGCAGCAGCAGCACTTCTCTCCTACCCACACGTCCACACACACAGTGGGTAGCATACCTGTGGCTCCTTGCCTATGCAGCAGTCTGATACAGCTCCTACACATGCCTACTACTTGCTAAAAGGTCCCTCCCTCAGGTCAGCACATTAAACCAGGTTCACCTTCCACATTTTTCATTTTCTTTTCACAGGCAAAGGGCAGAAGGATGAGCAAAAATACCACAGCTTTATGCCCTGGAATTAGGCAAAGCAAATGCTGTCTGCTCTTCCCCTTTTCTTCTGTCAGGGTAAGACTAATTAGGTTGATGAAGGGAGGCTTTCCGGAGCAGCTGCAACTGAGAGTCTGCAACCCTGGAGATGCGGTCAGCCAGGCAGCTATGAGACTCTTATGTGGGCCTCAACTCTCTAAGTGAGTTTGTGTATCTCCCCTCATCACATCAACAGCTCCAGCTGACTTTCTCTCCCTCTGGAAAATTTCACAGGAGCTGGCAATGTTCCCCGTGCTTTCAGCTACAGATGCCCCTCATTCAAGTTGTTTGATGCTGGTTGCATAATAGTGTCCAAAACAGAGTTGCTGGAGGCCTGAAGCTATGAATACACTTGACACTTATGTCACTAAAACTGGCGATCTGCAAGCTGAGCTTGAAATTTGAGGGCAGAGCCAGTGCGTTTGCAACACCAGCTGTTTGGACCTGACAAACTGTTCCTGGGTTTCAGCGGGTAAAGGCATACCACCCTGCACCAAATCACATTGGCTGGGAGTTTGAGATGACTGACTCAGGTACGTCCACACTATATTTCGCTGCAAAGATAGTAATGCTCTTTTACTAGGAGGGGTGGGTGGGTCTTTACAATTTTCTTGATTGAAATAGCTTTGATATCTGTGAAAGCTAAAAACCTCATTTTATCTGATCTTGTTTGTGCCTTTTGGTCTAATACCCCTGTGTACTCCTGTCTGGTGCCTGCTACAAGAGCAAGGTGGCTGAAGCAGGAGTGCTGGTGGTCTGAAGGGCTGGAGGAAACACCCTGAGCCCAGACCAAGCAAATTCTGAGGTTTCTCCATCCTCTACAGAGACTAGTGGACCAACAGAGCATCTCTTGCATTTAAATGTTCTGTAGTTTGTGACAGACCTGCTACTTATTATAGGTAATATAACACATATAATAACTTTTTATTTACAGCTCTCCACTATTTTATTAACCTCACAAAACAGCTGATAAAATCCAGATGGGGGAGATAAGGTTACTCTGCCTGTGGCTAGTTGGCAAATCAGAGGCTATGATGAAGATAGCAACTATCTGCTGATTCACAAGTCATTATACTCTGTCAGCAGTCATGACATCCACTCAGATAAGTTCAGTTATTAAAATTACAGGTGTGTAGCAGGAATAAATGATAATTTATCTACATAATATAGCTGAAAAAGAGTATGTTTGGAAGCTTTTATTCTCAGTTGAGGACCATTAGTGAAGTTCTACTTCCTGCAGGCAGAGTCTATTGAAAGAAACCACCTGAGGATCCAGTCCCCACTCATTAAATTTGACTTTTAATTTTATCTGTAGATTGCATTAATTTTTAATAGCTAACATAATTTCCTCAGTTGTGTTTGAGACGATGAATTAGATGTGACCAATCTCTACTCTTTGCATGGCCTAATGGTCCTGGTTTTGTCCCTTAATAAAATTATTCAATAATAATGTAACTGCTCATGGAGCCACCATCTGTTATGTACTTCCTGTTTTAAATAAAGATCTTCTTTGACTTAGTATACAGGAAAGAGCTAGGTTATGAGTTACAAGAGGCGTCTTTCAAAAGAAAATTACATTTACTTCTCAGAGCTAATAAGGTCTGAATTCTGAGCTAAATTAGAACTATTCAAAAGTACCTCATGTAATGTGCCAATTCCTGCCCCTGACCACAGATGACCTATGAATGTACAAGCAGGATTTCTGTTCCTCCTCCAGTGGTCATGGTATTCTTTGTTAGCTAAGGCTAAGGTTTGCTGAAAAACACAGTGCCCTAGCTGCATTGGTGGTGACATTAACCAAAACACATGAATAAAACTTGCCTAGATATGTCTTCTTCCAATGTAATCACCTCTCCTGAGTACAATACAAGAGTACTCTTACAGGCATAATCTATTCCTCGTGAACGAAGAAAACTTTTGGGCAGATCTTGGTCATGTAAATCCCAGAGTTGCAAAAGCACTTTTCTGCCATTGAGACCCTCCCAGGACACTGACCTCTACCTGATCTTCTATCATACAGTTGGCAGGTAATGCTGTAGGGAATGTGGTACCAATGGCTTAGTAAGGAAAAAAAAAGTAAGAAGAAACAAGGAACTTCATCACTTTTCTGTGCTTCAGCTTACTATTTTTTGCTATACTTACTACTTATCACTCATTTAATAACACTAGAATTAAATCAAAACCTTATATTTTGTATTCCTTTCCACCATGTTCCTCTTCACTTCCCATTTCCCTGAGTAGCCATCTCACTTTATGCATGAAAAGGTATTTGGCTGAGGACAAGAATCAGCAATGCGTTGCGTTGCTAGGGCAGCTCTGCGAAGCTCTGACCAGCTCTCTTTTCCCAACGATAGCTTAGTGTTGATATTACAATCCATTGCCTGTTATTTTAAAATGTCATTCACAATACCTACATTCTGAATATTTATATTCAGCATATTTTCTCATGACTCGTTAATTGCTAAAAAATGACTGTTTGCCCTTTGCTTCTGTCATGCTTGCTTAACTGAACTTCTGTTAAAAGATGCATCTGGTTTTGAGCAGAAAATCAGCAAACGAACTGGAACAGGTAACTGTGCTGAGTTAAGTTTTCTGACAACAGAATCTGGTCTTTGCTGAATGAAGAACTTCATCTACACTTAATCTCTAACTCAGCAAATACTGAGATGCCATTCAAGAAACTTTTTTACGTTCTGTAAGAAATACACTATATTTCTTTGTATATTTGGATTCATCCTGCTGAGCTGTTACTGTTGGAGGTTCTCATGGAAGGTAAAATGTATCCAGCATTGATCTGTAGCTCTAAAGCAGTCCCAGTGTTGACAGAGGAAATTATCTTTCACAAAAGCGAAGTGAGTTCTCTCAATCTAAATAAATTCACATGAGGCTGCATAGACCTCTTCCCCTACACGTTGCTAAGCATGAATAAAGGATGACTTCATCACCTGATGGTACTTCAAAATGAATGACTTTTTTACCCTCAATTCAACTATAATATAAGCCTAGGGGAGAAGATTTTACATATGTAGATTTTGGTTCCTTGGAAGTACAAGTAATTGTAATAATAAATTGCACTGGTCTTTTAGCTATAAAGGCAGCAAGAACAACCACAACAAAGGAAAATAAGAGCAGCAGAAAGTAAATATTATCTATAAACACTGAAAATGCTTGAGAATGTTGAAAAACAATAGCAGCCCAATGCTGAATGATATTAAAATGGCTCAGGCTGAGACTTTTTCCCTTCAATTGCCCTAAAATATTAGTTAGCATTTAATAATAAATGAGATGTAAGAAAAGTATATCCTATGTTTTTGGTTGTTCACACTCAGGGGTTCCTCACTATGAGTAGTAAGTGAATGGGAGCTCTTCTTTGTCTTGCCTTTTCAGGAATTAGCAAATCACTCCTTTTTCAAGATGTTGTGGCTGAATGGAAATTGATGAGATCATTTGGTTGTCCCCAAATGTTGTTAGCAAAAAGCTATGGAAATAGTTATATGAAGCTTGGGAGATTCTAAGAAAGTTCTTTTGACTCAAAACCTCAACTATCCTGACCCTTATGTAACTTTCACTTCAACTCAGTCACTTCCAGCTTCTCACTGGAATAATTTCTGATAAGGAGCAGCATTTCATTATTATTCAGACTTCTCACATAGTCACACAGGTCTATTATAACAGAAAGTCAGTATAAACCTCCAGGCTGTTTGCTTCTGCTTTGATAATCACCTCCAAGGGTCTAGTTACTGAAGGACAAACTCCTTGGTCCCATTGTACACATAGGGAGATATCTGTATGAAGCTGAAGATGAGGTAAAAACATCTTGAGGGTAAACTTCAGAATAACAGCATCAGTTTTAAATCCTATGTTTAACTAGATGAGGAAACTGCAATTTCGTTTACAAGTGTGCTTCTACTGTTTTTCAGTTACTACACGGTGATCGTTACACTTTAAGGGAAAATTGAGAATTATTTATTTACAGACACCCAAATGAGAACCATTCAAGAAATACTAAATGGACAAAAGAAAAGAGGAGCTCAAAGTTCCCCTTCTTAAGTCAGGGGTAGACTCATAGCAATCATACAGTACTAGAAAGTCTTGTTGAATTAGGTCTATTCTCTTGGATCCACTCAAAAATTATTTGCTTAAACGTTTTACTACCTCAAAAGAAGCAGTAAGAGAAACTTTTGTGATGCAAGAGACTAACAACTGATGAGTAGCTACACAGTCTTAATGATCACAGTCCTCCCACTGTCCTGGCCTAGTCCTAACTTGCCATGCTTGAGGGGAGTCTGCTACACTGTCAAAGAAACCAAGGTGTGTGGTTGCCACTCTAGAGACCTATGTCAAAACCTTTGGTGCTGCTAATATCCTTGTATCCTAATATCCTGATCTGTCACATGCCCTGTAAGCATATGTACTACCTTTCTCTCAGTAGCCATGTGCAAAAGCAGCTCTGTCCTTATGTCACCAAATAGCATCATGTCCTAGCCCAGGCAAAAATTTCACTGCAGGCTTTCCGCTGCCTATCTCACTTCCAGAGGTCAAGTTATCTCGATGTTCTCAGAACCAGGCTGCATTTCACAAAGACAGAAGATACAAGGCCTTCTTCATGCAGATATTGTGTTTTTGCTAATGATCACTGGTCAGCGGGGTCAGGGTGTGAAAATTCTTGTTTTTACAGCTCCATCTTGTCTGATAGAAATTAGAGTTGGATACAGGTTTCCTAGAAACTAGCAAAATTCTGAAGTCAGCAGGGACTGTTGTGCTAAGAGGTGGCAATCACAATCTTTCCTGTCGGAGGTAGTTAACTTTCCATTAGTAATTGAATATACAGTAAACCAGATTAAAAAAAAAAGGGGGGAGAAAAAGAGTGTCTGCAGGGAAGGGTTTGAGTCTGTATACCACAGAGTCATGTTCAAGCCTCTGACTAGATGAATCTCCAATTATTTGTACAAGTAAACACCCCCAACAAAAACAATAAACAAACAAACAAACAAACAACCTCATTGTTCCAAACACAAAGTAGTAACAACATCATTCTGGCACGTGGAGCACCTACAGCTAATCTTGACGCTAACTTTAGCAAAATGAGAAGGTGGAAGGGAGGCCACAATGCATTAATCACCGTCTCTGACTTCTTAAAGAAAGCCCTTGCCATCTCCTCTCATGTCATAACTTATGGTCAAGAATCCTCACCAGATACTTCCATCTCCTTATGTTGCCATACCTACTTAATTTGAGGCTCACCTGAACCAGTTTGATGGCTTCCATGACTCCAGTTCTTAGGAGCCCAAAACTCCAACATCATGCAGGCAGGTAGGGTAACTTATGCAGCACTGTTTCAACAGAAGGAGCACATGGAAGTCACATGGTGCAACGTCAACATCTTTTTGAATTTAGACCTTCTCTCTCCATGGAGGAGTATCTTACTTAGAAAATAATTAGTATCTTTAGGATATGGTATGAAAACACACTGTAATAGTGATCACTAACAAAGTAGAAAGAGGAAGGGAGAAACAATGGTTTCAGTAAGAAGCTGTCTGAATATTATCTTATACACTTGTGAACTGACATGGGGAAGTATGTTCTGAATCCTTTTGCGAGTGAAATGAGAATTTCAAAATTATTTTGGATATAATAGAAAAAAACACATTGCATAAAAGCAGGACTTTAACATTATTTACCTTTCATTTGTTGCTTTTTCCAAAGAATCCAGGTTATCAACATTCACTGTTATCTGCAACCTTGAACTGTAAACTGAGAAGTCACTTATACAGAGAAAGAGATTTAGAAGATACAGGTATAGGAAATCACTAGCTCTCCTAAGACCAATCCTTAGCAAGTCTGGTCTTTCCTTAACAGGCTTACCTTTCATGCAGATGAGTACACTAATGATTCCTGGCTTTGAAATTCTACAGTTATGAAAATATGCCTAAAGAAAAATGACTTTCTGTAAGGTTATTTTCACAAGAAATTCTCAGACGTCACCATAACAGAAGAGCCGTGATATACAGAGAAGCAGTTGACAACAAATCTTTGTCTTTTTATTGGCACTACATTTATAAGCCTATCTTTGGCAGATAAATGTCACATATATACATTTTCTACATAAAATCAGCCCAAGCATAGTGTAACTCTATTCTGTAAACAATTTGGATGCAAACTTGGAAGAAGGATTGAAACTTGAAGAATATTTTCCCTATAAAAATATCACAGTTAGTGTTTGAAGAAAGAAACAGCAAAGCCATAGTTAATAATATCTCCAGGAGCACATAGTAGCAAAATGTGAAGCTTGGGATAAGTATTTTGCTATTGCTCATTATCTGACTCACCTAGAAATAGTTTGGTACAAAACCAATTATAATATAAAACATAAACATATGCAGCTTTGTGTATAGGTTATCAGGCACCACTAGAAGAGATTCAGAAGAAATTCCTTTGGTGTATGTTATTTGTGGTCTCATTTGCAAACAGCATGCCTCATGAATAACTCATGAAGTTGTATTGCAAAGCTGTTTTGAGCAGTTATTTGGTGATATTACTTCAACTGTATGCACATGCATAAGTCATTGCAGGAACACTAATACAGCATTATGTTTACCAAATCCAAAAGAAAAGCACACTAAGTAAATATTAAAAAAAAAGAAAAATCAAGAGTAACTATTGTAATGACAGTTTATATTTGAATAAATATTCTTGGCCTTTCATGTTTCTGATCCATTGATATTCTTTCTACCTGGATTTACTGAATGGAGTGTCACAGTTCCTAATGTGATATCAACCTTTACTGTCAGGTGATCTAATTTTTCCATTGTAGGTGAAATCCCTGGCATTGTAAGTAAAGGCATGGCATGTGAAACCCCTGACATGCTATAAGGTCCTGTGACTTCACCATATGCCAGGCAAAAACATGAGTCTCATAAATTCAAGGGAGAAATTTTGGTTGATTTCAGAGAGATTTGAACAGTAAATGACTTTGGTGTTTTCTCTAGCAAAGGACATGTTGTCAAAACACCTATGGTGAAAGCTGGAATATGCTGAGTTGTACTTATACTTAAGTACCTGTTCTGTCTTCACATAAAGTACCACTTTTGAATCCCATGTTTAAACTGTACAGTGCCTACTTTGAGGATGCTTCTGCAAGCACATTCCTAGGTTCTCATGTGATAAAGGGTTGTAGAGCCACAGCTAGCTGAAACATGACAACTGTATGGAAGCAAGGAAATTTCTATGGTATCTCATACATTATAGACATATGTACCAATTTGTTTTACTTGTTGGAGTGCATGCTTTAATGAAAAAATAAATGCATTAGAATGGAAGGTATGGAAGATCTGGAAAATACTTTTCAGATTAGGAAATTTAGAGGAAAAAGACATTTCAGAGGACCAGACCTTTTGAGAATTTAGAGTAAATTTAACAATTTAAGTTCTGGCCACAGAGAAAACATTTTTAAAAAAGTCTTGAGATGCTCTGTTTCAGCTTTATCAAAACAATTTTTTTCATTTTCAAAATATCATGCATTATTTAGAAATGAATATATATTAAAGACAAAATTGAAAAACATACAACCAGAAGTAAACCAGGTTGGTCAGAATGAAATAAAATGTTTCCTTTTAAGTTAAACTATGTTTTGGGTCAACTTCAAACATTTTTCTTGATATTTTTTCCATATTTCTTAAAGAAAAATGTCACTCAAACTGATTTGGTTCGTTGGAGCATGTGATCATATTTTAAATTGTTCCATGGATTTCAACTGTCTATCCCTATACTTCATTAAAAAAATAAAATAAGATAAAAAATCCCCTGCCTTTATGATTCAGCAACTGCACTGAGATCTGTTTATTTCCAAGTGTGATGCAGCACCTCTGGACAGTACAAAAGCAATCAGCAAGATGGGCATGTGAACGCCATGGAAACACAACTTTTCTGAACCACAAAAAACACAGAAAGAGAGTTCTTTACAAGATGTACAGTTCTTCACAATGTCTTCACAACTATTTAATACTAGAACTCACATTTAAAAGGATACCAAATATTCTACATAGTCTGCATATTGGAAAAGATGCTTCCACCACTGTAAAGTAGTTTCTCTGGGACATATGCAGGCAGATTTGCTGCAGCACAAAGCAAGCTGGATGAACAGTTCAGATCCTGAAAGAAAGGACTTAAATAGAAAAGATTTTTGCTAGGGCGCTAGACATATGCCTCTGTTCTTATAAAACTTGCCTTTGTATGTCACATGTAATTCTACTCCTGCAACACAGAAGCTGGAACAGAAGTTTTTGTCGTACTTTCTCATGGTGCAAATGGTTGTTTCAGTGGTAACTGACAGCTTTATGCTTCCCCTAAAAACCCTTGACTTGATTATTGAGTTGGTTTGGTTGCACAGTGGGAAATAGCAAAGAGATGAGATGATAGACAGTAGGCATGACAAAAGCTCAGTGGACAGTTTAATGCCATCTTGAAGACATCAAAGATCATAGAACAATAGAATAGTTTGGGTTGGAAGGGACCTTAAAGACCACCTAATTCCAACCACCTGCCATGGGCAGGGACACCTCCCACCAGATCAGGTTGCTCAAAGCCCCATCCAACCTGGCCTTGAATGCTTCCAGGGATGGAGCATCCACAGTTTCTCTGGGCAGCCTGTGCCAGTGCCTCACCATCCTCATAGCAAATAATTTCTTCCAAATATCTAAGGTAAATCTACCCTCTTTTTGTTCAAAGCCACTGTCCTATTACTAAACTCTCTGACAAAGAGTCCCTCTCCAGCTTTCTTGCAGGCCTCCTTTTGGTACTGAAGGCACTGTAAGATAATATGAGGGTCCACATCTATTCTCAGTAACAGATTTGTTCTGGGTTCATGTTTTACCCTTTTTTTTGTTGCTACAAACTTCTTCAGAGCTGTCATGATGTTATAAGCACTTATTAAATTCACAAACATATTGCTAAATTGATAAAAGGAATCCTGTACAGCAAGGATGCCACAAAGCAATTTAAAGGCTAAACATTTTAATTTTGTGTACAATGTATGTGAATGTGTGACTCATTGCTGCATTTCCTATCTTCAGTCTAAGCTGAAGCAATAGAATTGGACAGGAAAGCTCTAGTTACGCTATTGGGAATACAGCAATTTCAAGATCAAATATGTTAGCAGGTTGCTCACATTTTCATGCACATTTGAAAGAGCCCATGGTTTCTGAAGGGCTGGCACTATTCTGTAGGCTGTCAGTGGTATTACACAGTGAGTTCATTTCTTCTACAACTTCTTTAATTGTCACAAAAAAAGGACAATTTGTCAACAGCATCTATAACCTTATTTTTATATTATAATACTCCCAGATGTACACAAACATCACATGTAATGGGTATCACAGTCTCTCCTCTGTGGTTTTTCACAGCATATTGCATTGGAAAGAGAGAGCTCCCTGATAGTGACTACAAAATTTGTGACTATTGGTATTTTTCAAAGAAAGTCCACCCCTTACGCTTTGCACATAGTCCTCATCTGTAAACACATATCTATATTGCAACATCATGCAACATTTTGCAATAAACAAAATATGACTAAAACGGATGTGTATTAGCCAACTGTTAATCATTTAAATGCATGTCAAGGCAGGCCGTGCCTGGGTCTACAGAGATGCTCAGTGAGCCCAAGAAGGTGAGCAGAGCAAGGAAGGAAAGGTCCTCACTCCTCCCTTTCCACTCCTGCGTAGACCTAGCCGCAGACTCATACATAGCAGAAAATACCCATAGAGAGGCAAAAAATAAAAACAAGCAAAAAACCAGAATGTATTTAGATAGGCATGGTATAATTAACCAAAATAAACTGTAGCCAAGAAACTGGGCTGTAAGAAGGCACTACTGCAAGGAAATCTCAGAAAAAACACCAATAAATAAGAAATAAGACTTGAGACTCTCCTTAAATATTAATTTCTGCAGTTCAGTGCATTGGGCTGTGAAATGCCTCATTAAGTCTTTCTCTTGTTGTTATCAATACTATGTTTTAAAAGATGTTGGAGCTTTGTTGGTCTCCTTTAACTTGGTAATAAATTGGTATCATTGTATTTTCCCTTCTATTTCAAGTAATTATAGCTCTCATTATAGTTATAGTGGTATTTATTTCTATTGCCAGCATATTTCCCCCCCCCCCCCCCGCCATCTAGATATCTAACCAGGATATTCTATCCTGCCTCATTTTGCTGCTTAATTATATTTAAGTAACGTTTCCCTTTCCTGATTTTCCCTCACTCCTAATTTGCCTGCTTCCAAGTGAGAGGTATATTTAATTTAACAGCTTTCTGTCCCTGAATTTCCCTAGCTGTTGCCCCATACAATAAGGCTTCATTGTTATTTTCTTTCTCAAAATCATATATTAGGCTTAGTGCTTTAGGATTAAAAAAAGCATGACAGAGAAAAGGGAAAATCTGGGGGTGAGGGCAGCTTTCAGTGATACTCTATTCAAGCAATTCAAACTTTTCAAGGCAGATATAATAAAGAGTAATTCACTGGAGGTTATCTGCAAACACTGCCTGAGCTCTAACCTTAAGGGAAAATCAATACAAATTTATACAACAGGCTGATCTGGGGGGCTCTTCAGCATAGTCCTGAACCCCACAGTTCGAAGACCTAGAGGAGAGCAGAAGTGTGGTGGAAAAGGGGTGCTACAGAGAGACATCTTCATGGCAGCTGATCACTTTCCTGTCAAATGCACTTCACATTTGGCAAGCCTGATGCTCCTAGCACAGAAGGGCAAACGGTGCCTGCTTTGAGCAGGGGAGAGTGTGCCGGGGCTGTGCTCTAAGGGGAAAATATTTTCAAAATGTCAGCCAGCATTTTGGAACCTGGAATTTCCTTCTGAAAGACAACAGAACTGCACTGCAGAGTAGCCTTTTTTTTTTTTTTTTTTTCCCTCATAGTATACACAGACACCTGCTATTAGATGATATCTTATGGGTTGCTTCATAGGAAGCTGGGCAGGCCAGCTCAGTGCAGCACAGCCTGATGTGTGCTGGGGCATTGCTGGTGCTGCCAATGGGTCTTGACTCTGTCTGGGACTTTATCCTCTGGGCTCTCTCATGAAATATGCCCAGCATCAAAATCAGTGGTGGATAAGCTATCCAAGGTGGTGGTGAGAGCCCAAATGTCTACAGTTAGTGCAAAAATTTTACTCACCATTCATATCAAGCCCTCAGGGCCGTAACCTTCCTTGAAGAGGTGCTGGCAGGGAAAAGCCAGAGTGTCACAGAGCACATCGTGCTGAAGGCAGCTGCAGAGAGTGAAAGAAGCCCTGCAGTCTAGGAGCTTACTTTTAGAAGAAAGAAGTTTGGACAAGGAGATTTTGACAAGCCTGGCAAAACTGTGTTGACTCTGTCCCTGATCTTTTATTCTTCTCACTGCTTTATGCAGATGTAAGTATTAAAAACATGAATGCAACAGCTAATCAAGGCTCCCAAGACTATTCTTCTAAAATCAGAGTTTGTTTTTCATTACTTACATTTAGAAGACTTTGCTATAGTACAATGGTGAAGAGAGATAATGTTAAAGCTTATTTGGTCTAAGAATTTTGCTGGAATTAATGCACAGCAGTCTCTTGCAGGGGATTGAGAGTCAGGTCAGGTACCTCCTAATGTAAATGCCTACAGTCTTCCACAGCTAAAGTGAAGTGCATTCAGAGCAGCAGACACAGCACTGTGGAGTTGTCACTCATGACAAGGGTTGATTTAAATGCAACACTATCAGAGTAAGCACAGTTCTGGCCTCACACTTTCTAGAGAAGCTAGTAATAAGTGAAGGATTAAAAAAAATTACTTCTCCCTTCTTCCTGTGTTGTTACTTTTCTTGAGGAAGAATCTCTATTTAACAGTAAATATTAAATGATACATCAGTAGTTATAATATATGATGTGTGGGGCACACATTTGTACTGAATGTGTTCTCTGCTGAAGTGCAGGACACAGGACTGGGGTTATTCTTGCCCTGAGGTTCCTGATCACTTTTCTAAGGGACGAGCTGCAGAAGCAGGAACCTCACTTCCACCAAGATCAAGGGGATAGCACCTTGCCAACATTTTCTCTAGCTTTCTTCCACCACGTAACAATGCTGATCTATCAAAGTAAATAAGCAGACTGATTCAGTTCCTGACAGCATGATGATTACTTTGGAGAATGACTAACTGAAATGATTTGTTGGAGTATCTCACTCTGCAGCAGCAGTTCAGGAGTATCAAGGAG
Source organism: Anser cygnoides (assembly GCF_040182565.1). Taxonomy (NCBI): domain Eukaryota; kingdom Metazoa; phylum Chordata; class Aves; order Anseriformes; family Anatidae; genus Anser; species Anser cygnoides. The sequence goes on from NC_089876.1 coordinate 48,400,257, forward strand.
ATGGGGCTATGACTGATAAGAGAGGGAACATAATTTCAGGTAGGGTCACAGAGAAGAGATATTATTCTTCTGGATCTTGCATGCTTCTTTTGCCTCTATATGTCAGATGACAATAATTAATTTGCTGTCATCAGCTAACACCTATCCAGTCAGGTTGATGTGGTCTAAAGACATCAACATTAGGAAGCAGTGGAGGAGAAAAATGATGTTATGGTCTAGAGTGACGTTAGCTCACACAAGAACAAAATTTTTAAATTAAAGAATGTGCTATTCAGAACTGTGTAGAACATTTGCAACTTTTCTGGGCTCAAAATATGAACTCAAAACATGTATTCCATAAATGTTAAAAAGCCAAAAAAAAATCAAGCCCGAACACGCCTCCCTGACTAGGGACTTAGTCAGAGTTTTACTGTAACTTTTCAGAAGTAGAAACCTGGATGTGTCCGTACACTTTGGAGACAGTTCCTGACCTGCTTTACCTTGCTGCGTGCTGAAATACTTGGTTCTGTTCTACAGCACAAGATATGATCCTCCAATTGCCACAGTAGCAGGAGATATCATGTGAAAAAGCTAATTCTATCTACAGTTTAATGCTTTGCAATTTTATATCCTATCTTGTAAGATAAGTCTTAAATGATGGATCTGGGAAGGAGCAAGAAAGGAAAGCAATGAGAAGATTTCCCCTGCAAAGTTATTGGTATGCAAGGGTTTAAATTCTGGCACAAACCCACAGCCCTGACTTTTCTTCTCCACGTCCCTTCCCCCAGCAATACTGGAAAGTGTTTACAGACAACTTAATTTTACCATCTGGACATGGAGTGTGTTATGCAACGTCCAGATTTCACAATTTATTTATTTTTTATTTATTATTACTATGTCTCTGCAGAATTGTCATTATGACTTTGCAATGGCAAATAAAAGGCCCAGTCCTATCAGGGTAGGTGGGAATTTTCTTTAATTTTTAGAAATGGAACTGAAACATATTAGGGCCACAGATAGGTGAACTGATGTACACAGCATCTGAAGAGCCCTGTCAAATACCTCCTTGAACAACTGTCAGATAGAAACAGTACTAGAGAGACAGAAAATCAAGTTACTTTGGTCTAATGTGTTATTTCATGAAGGTATCATTCTGCAGTTCTCCATTAAGTAGACAGGACAAGCTCTTGAAAAATGATAAATACTTAAGAAGCTTTTCAGTGTAAAAAATTGCAAACAAACAATTTTTCAGACACATATCATTCACCACTGCAAACTGCATAAGACTTACCCTGTTATTTCCTCAAGTTTTCTGCTGGGTAAATCCTTCAAACTGAGAACTGCAACATAACCGTGAAGTGATAAGCAATAAATTGCATCAGGTATATACTAAAATTATCTTTTAATATACACATAAGTTATAATAAGTATAAAGGTATTTGAATACATATGCAAGTATCATTATAGTCTTGGTTTTCCCTATCAGAACACTGGGGCTGCAAGTAAGGCATGCTATGAAGTAGTGAGCTGCTTTCAGGACAAGTTGTGAGTATGTGATGGGCTGGGCGTTTACTTTTTAAGAAAATGCTTAACTGATGTGTCAGAGAGTCTGAAAGGACAAATGTGCCCAAAATAAAGCTGTAGATCCGAAACTTCTAAAATTGGGAGAAGTCTGAATTGGGATTCGGATCCCAGTTCTGCAGTTGGTACTTATTTAAATGCAGAGGAAAAACAAACAAACAAACAAACAAAAAACAACACTTTCCCTACATGCAGAGAAAATGGGGAACAGGATTAGAAGGCATTGGTTCCTTAAAGGTAAGAATCTTTGAGATCCAAGGTACATATCCACCAAAGCAGTGTAAATATTATCAGTCCCAAGTGTGGCAAAATCTGTCAGGTTTTGGTTTTCATTTCAGACTTGACACACAGTTCATAACTGAAAAAATTCTCAAGTCTTGGTCAATTTTGCTGTAGTAAGTGATCAGCAGGAAGACTGCTTTGTGATTGTGCTTTGAAATTGCCATAGCTTAACATTTTATGTCTTTGCTTTTGACATGGAAGCAGGCGAAGCCTAGTGTTTCTACCTGAATATTATTCATAGGGTCTGTGGGTTTTGAGCCTGAAGAAAATGCATAAAGTTATGGGAAAACAAACATGATTTTTATATCATTGGAAATAAGATATACCGCAATATGTAACACAATATATTTATGAAAATTTTCTGGCACTCTAAATTCCTAATTTCCTTAAAATGATAATATTCAAATATATTTGAAATAATAATATTTTGTAATAAGTAAAGCAGTATATGTAGTTTTACCTTGCTTCAGCAGAAATCAGGGATGTAACCTTTTCCTCCTGGAAAGGACAAAAGGACACTACTTAATGGCATTAAAAATACAATGTATTACTGACAGAAATATGTCCAAACAATTCTGCCTGCAGGATGTAAACAAGCCCCGTTCCAGAGCACAATCTTTCCCTGTCTACCTCCCCATAAGTTTTTGGTGTCCAATTCTCTATCAGTTTTCTTAGAAGACAAAGAAAGTCATAAGATGAAAGGAGTGTGTTGACAATAAAAGCAAAGCTAAAGAACTTCAAACCAAAACACTTGAAAAGAATACAGAAATGAGAGGACTGTAAATACATCTCTAATACAGCAAAGAATTCCACCTAAAGCCTGAAGTAAAGCACACCAGAGCAACTGGAAATATTCTGAGAAATGCACGAGGGATTTTTGAATGGGTTTATGATGTCTAAAGCACTTGATGTGAACTTCTACCTTGTGCTTTTGATATGGACAACCCAGAGGACTTTGATAACTGCCTGGAAAAAAGCCGCAGTACAAATCTGGAAAGATGTCTTTCCATCCTGCTCCCTCAGGCAACAGCACTGCTCAGTATCTCTGCAAATAATGCCCTGCAGCTCCATGTTGAGGTCTACCTTCCTCCCAGCTCTGCAGGCCTGAAGAACATGGTAGGAACACCGTCACAGCTCCAGCAAGGTTTCTCACCTCCATAAGCACTCCTACTGAGGACTGGGGCAAGGTGAGCACAAAAGCTTTGTGTGTGGCAGTGCTGTCCTCTGGGGCTGGTGCCACTCTGCTCAGCCCTGGTGTAGAACAAGGTGAGCACAAGAGATCATCTAGTCCAACTGCTTGATCACTTCAGGGCTAGGCAAAAGTTAAAACATATTATTGACAGGGTTATCCAAATGCCTCTTGAACACTGAACGAAAACTTAACTTCAGCCTGGAGCAGGCTGGAGCATTGGAGGAAGTGCAAGAAGGCAGGAGGGCAGAAGGTGAAACAAAAGCCACACAACTATGGGTGCTCCTGGGCCCTGAGTTTTGTCATTGACCAGACTCAGAAAGTCAGTGAGCTGGAGGGAAGATTTTTGTTTCCTTCCTCTAGCTACTAACTGTCTACGTAGTGTGGTGTCTCTGAGACAGTCTCCTGCTGTACACATTCATATGGCATTGCCCAGCACAAAGGGATTGTAATTCCCTTGGCTTTCTGGTTACTAGCAGATAATAGTGAAATAAGATAGAGTGAAACACTGATATATTGTGTGGGCAAACCTGTTGTACAGACTATACACCCAATGCTATTTATTCATCTTTTCCAAAAGACTTTCTGGGTAAATTAAAATTGAAATTTGTAATCTCAGTATTTTCCTCATGTTCTTAAAATGACTTAAGCAGATAGTTTCATAACTGTCATATATGAAGCTTAGTTTTTGCCTGTTTATTCATTAATTTTCAACTTAGTTGCTTGTGTTGAGTCACTTTCAGTGATTAGCATGAGTAAATTAGCTTTTACTCTGTGACAGTTCTGAGAAGTTGAATTAGTACCCGTGTTTACTGCAAAGATTTTCTTTGATGCTATGTACTTATGTTCTCATACTATTAAAGTGACGTTAATAATGCAGACTGTCCCAGCAGAAATCAACCTGTGAAAAGAAGCATAGTGCAACAACAAACAACTAAGTAATCTTTCTCGATTCCAGCTGAAATCAATGATTTCTCAATTTCTCATCAGCAAATGACCCTCCTTCACTGACATTAATTTATCTTCAATGTTACACATTTCTTGCTTGATTAGCTTTTAAATAGTAGTACCAGAAGACATGCTCACTGTTTTGTTGTTGTTGCTACATCTAGATTAGACATTGCTGATTTATATTTTATAAATATTTTTCTTGCATTTCTGTCTGTTGCTGTGCCAGAAACTAGAAAGATCACTACCTGATCAAGAAAAATGGTAGCAGCACGGCTGCTGAAATGTCTTAATGAGTATCAGTGGAACAAACATCGTTGCAACAAAGGCATTGAAGTCAGAGTCTCAGGAGAACTTGAATAAGTTGAAAAAGATTTGGTTCATGTATCCTGATCATTCATTTTTCTAATGAAAAAAGCAATGTGGTAGACCTGTATGAAAAAGTAACATATTACTGAGAAGAAAATGTATCTGCCAATATCTGTAAAAATCTGTAAGAAAAAGATTATTTTTAAATAGCAGAAAAGAAGTAAGAACAAATAAACAGAAAACCAGCTTTCCAGAGGGAAAAAAAAAAAAAAAAAAAAGGTTTTCTATCCCCAGGAGGATTAATAATTGACATGTAGCAGCTTCCGTGGTTGAACAGCCACCAAGCAGATGGATGGATATGATTATTCTCTCTCATATATTTACTAATGGAAAGTTCCCAGTACAAACATTAACATAGTATGAATTACTTTATGCTCTTGAGATTTTTAGTTCCATAAATATTTTTGGCAGCTTAGCTAAGGAGATAAAATTCTCTGGACTTTACTTTATTTCATACTTTTAAAGCATACTTTTTACATTTCCCACAGAGCAGCACACTGAAATCACAAAATGCAACTGTTGCCTCTTTTCTGAGAACTCTGTTTGCACTACTTTATTCCCTTGCTGAAAAAATGCGATATTTAAGAATTTCCTGACTCCACTTGCCCACATAGTATAAGAATAGGATTTCATAAAACTGTCTTGATCTGATGTAGGGGCCCAGCACTTGTACTAAAGCTATCTTTTCTGCAATTAATTTTTAATCAGTAGGACAGCACAATTTAAACAAGTTGTTTCGGGAACCTTAGATGACACGTGATAGGACTGATCACTAAAGACCTGTTTTGAAACACTGACTATGTTTATTTATTCTGAAAAGAACATAGGATCGGGGATCAGATTTAAGCAAGTTTCACAGCTGCAGCTGAGAACTGTTACCTCTACCTCTAAAGAACAATTAATGGCCTAGACATTTCCTATTCCATCTTTTTCATCATGCCTGAGCTTTAAAAAAAAAAAAGTCTCAGTTTTAAGTCTCAGTTTTAACAGACTGTCTTGAAAGACTTACTGCTGCACATACTGCATGTATTTTTATAATGTTGTTGACAATTTGCACTTCCTCTTGTACTGTAGATTATTCTGTGTTGGTCTATGCACAGGTAAATATTCTTGTCCAGTCATTTCCTAGCACATATTATTACTTTTCAATCAAAAAATATATTTGGAAATTCCAGAGCAAAGTGCTTCCAGCTTTCAGATTGCTTTCATGGAAACCTATACTTCCAGGGGGAACTCCAGAGATTTTCCAAAATTCTGAACTCTTTGGCATCGCTCTTCCCCACACATATTGTTGACATTAAAAAAAAAAAAAAAGAGGAGACAAAGATATTCTCCATTTCAATAATTACTTAGAATACTTGGTTATGCTACTAAAATTAATACGGACCTTATCAAATGTGATCCTTTGTTATAACAAAAAAAAAAAAAAAAAGGTTTCAGATGGCTAGCTCAAATATCCTGATAGAAAAATGAATTATCTAACCCTCTAGCAATAGAAGCCTTATAAAATTATGGGCAACAGCCTGTACTTTGACTCCAAATCTCAGGTGTATAAACACAAATCACAAGCCTTTGGTCTGGAAGCTTGTTGTTTTCCTCCTACTGGCAGCAGTGCTGATAAGAATCCCTTCTCAGTTCTCTCAGCCCTCCCACTACGTCATTCCCTCTTTCAATAGCCAATTTCTTTGGAAAAGGTTCCTAAGCTGTGGATTGGAAAGAAGTTTATAAATATACAACCACAGTGCGCAAGGGTAAATTCTACTCTATCTCCCATAAGAAAACATGAACCTCTTTTCCTTGGTTGTATCTATCTAGTCAAATTACTTGTCTTTGACAGTGGCCAGTACTAGATGGATAGGTAGAAGGACACATACAAGTCCATCTCCTGGGGTCCATCCAACTTTCCCGTCTCTAGCGACTCACATTATGATAGACCCATGTGGTAGAGATGGCACCTGGACAATTGCCCATCTTCATTTCTTTTCCTCCAGAGAAGAAGATGCTAGTTCCTTCAATCTGTCTTTGAAGCAAACTTCTTACTCAGTGGATCACCCTTGTCTCCCTCATCTACCTTATTTCCACTTGGTTCCATAGGAGGAGACACGTTAATATGAATTCTGAGCTATAAGGAACTGGCATGCAAATACATACATAAAAAAATATATATTTTACTAAACTCACACGTGCAGAGTGTTCTTCTATTAATATAAATGCATTTTCTACTTTTACATAGCTTAGGGTAAAGCATTACTGGCTTTATAAAGGGTGACTGTCCTGAAGATAGGAATCTTTAATTTTATAGCCTGAACAGGAAAGGCCCAGATTATGCTGTAAATAATTTTTATGTTTACAAATATCAGGATATAGAATAGGGCAAGATTTTTCTTCCCTCCCTCCATCTTGGAAAGTGATTCATTTGGTAAGGAGCTATTAGTCTGGTATTGATTGAATTGTTTTTTCGTTCTCTATTCCCTCTTCAGCCCAGTGTTCCCAAAACATACACTAGTGCGGAAAGTTCATACCCTAGAAGGTCAGTATTTCATGTTTGGCCAAAGCAAAATCAGGCTATTAAAATAAAATGTCAAGATCATTTTCTCTTTAATGATCTATCACAACTGGGCATGGGACTTCAGACAGGAACCAACTTCAAAGCTGGTAAGAAATGTAATCTCAACACAAAGATACTGCTGTTATATTATTACTTTCAGATACTTTTCATGTATGTAATAAGTATGATTTGAAAGTACATAAGGAATTGTTATAATTATTGATTTAAGAACTGAGGAAATAATAGTGAATCTGTGATCACAGAAAAGTCAAGTTGACCTTCAATAACTGGAAACTATATTGCAAACAGGAAAATATGGGCAAAAAAATACTCTAATTTCTGCATTTCCCTACTTTTAATTTTTGTTGCTGTACTGCAGTAAACTAGTACTTTATCTGCATTGTGCTTTGATACTGCCGAGGTTAATAAGTACCTGACAGAGACTTTTTGTTGTTGTCAATCAAGTAATCTGTTGTAATCGATTCAGTTTTAATTTTTTTTTTTTCTTCCAAATTTCATTCAGGCCTTTAACGCATGGCAAATTCAAATACCTTTGTTTTTCCAGTTCTGGGTTTGGTTGGGTTTGGTTTTGCATTTTTCTTTCTTCTGACTGAAGAAGGAAAAAGGACAGTATGACAAAAATAAAACAGACAACTGCAAACCAAGGCATTTTCAATCTTCACCTTGCCTCTGTGTTTTTTGTTCTTTAATAAGCTGTGTTCTGGTTTTAAATAACTATATATCAATCTGTGATTGCTTGTATATACCAATCTGTGATAGTGGCTGGATGGGAAATCTGTCAAGCCCTATTTTTTGCTAATTCTTTAGAAATGAAATATTAAAGGTACTATTATAACTTAAGCAAATCTTTTTTTTCTGCTGTAGATAAAAAATTGGGAGGAAGAATTCGCTTCTCTTATTTTCCTCTCACATATGGCATTGTTTCTGAGCTAATAGCAGATCTAGCTATCTACTGTGTTACCTTTCCCACATTTAAAATTCTTGCAGGTTTATAATCCCTTTCATTTCCTGCCTCTTAATGAATGGATTTTGTATAACTGTTCATTAGTGTAATTGTTGTTGATTTTTATTTTTACTTCATTATTTCTCCAACAAAACTTATGCCACTCTTACCCTGTGAGCAAAACAGAGCAAATTAATTTCAGCATCTGGGAAAACTGTGTCTGTAGATGAGCATAAACAAGAAGTAAGAATTTCCTTGCTTTAGAGTTTTTGCTAACGTTCACCTACAAACAGATCTCACAATGCCCAAAGATACCTTTTGGAGCTATTTAACTGGCATCTAGAAACATCAAGGTCTTGAATCTTCATAAGAGGTCTCTTTGACGAGACAGACAGTTCATACTAGCAGTGTTCTCTCAGCCCTAATTTGCTAGAAATGGACTGAGACCAGCAGAGCTTTGTTGCGCTGCTAACAGGTTTCAGGAACTACCTGCTTAAATGAGAGCTGAAATAACAGACCTGAACTGAATGGCTCTGATGTTAATAACCTCACTTACTCATCCCTGCCTAACTGATAGCCTTAGAAATAGCTCCTCTTAGAGTAGCTAGAGCATCAAGCAAGTGCCATAAAGAGCCCCTCCATTTCCCTAAAGGCTTGTTATATTTTTCCCGCTTGTTTTTGATTTACATATCAGTCACAAAGACACTGGCGCTGATTTCCTGAACAACTTCTGTGCAACTTAGGAAGAGCAAAAGGGATGGTAGAGCTGGAATAAAAGCAGACATTTCAAAGCCTGAATATGAATAGCTGGGAGACCAATAAGACTAGGATATATAATAATCACTTTACGTTAAGAGATTTTTAAGCTTCTGTGATGTATTTCCTGTGCAGTCTGAAGTTCTAGCATTAGCCTCTAGTGGAGATGTTATATCAGCAGCTGAAGCTCTATTAAGAGTCATGGGTATTTACTCTTTGTCAATAAAGACCAGTCACAAATACCATGAATTTTACATAGTTACTATTTTTCATCTGGAGCAGGGGATTTTAAGTTTATGAATTGGATCAGTTTATGCATTTCTAGCAAGGCCATTACAATAGAAAGCAGCAACAAAGTTCTATTTTCTGCTCTTTGCTTTATGTCCATATTTTCTCTATTTCTTTTCCCTCTTTTAATTTCATTTTCACTAACTTGTTCTCTTGTTATTTATTCTGTCTCATTTACACACATTGTGCTCTGTGTAGTTATCTTTACTTTGGTATCATAGTCTCAGATCCCATACCAAACTTTCTTTCTAGCCAGCAACTTATTCCATTGCCTCAAAATGATCAGACTTAGGTGAGAAGGAACTGAAGAATGGAAAGAAAGAATCAGCTATCATCTGTTCCATGCAGCTAAAATTGTTTGAAGCATAGCTAACATTGACTAGGGTGAGATATGTATTAAAAATCAAATGTATCCCTACCTAAAATATATAGGGGTTGTTTGTTAGTCAGGGTATTCATCAAAAGAGAATAGTTTATTTCAAAGAACTTTCACATATTACAAGTATATTGTCAACCCCATGCTCGCTGGTCATTGAATATAACATTACTTTTCAACTTTGAAGCCTGGTATCAGATAGAAGATAGTATCAGAAAACCAAGATACAGAAGAAACACTGCCTCATGTAAACTTTACAGTATGTCTTCGTTATGGGATTCCTCACTACAGGAGAACAGGGACAAAGAATGGTAGTGGTGAAAAAGACTGAAAGACTGGAATAATCATCTTCACCAACTATGCAGAGCACCTAGATGCAGACCCATAAATGTGTATTGATTGGGCTCTGGGAGAAGTGTGGCGGATGACAGTGCCAGAGCAGAATACTTTGGATTTGATTATGCACTCCTTCATCTCAGCGGTGAGCACTTCCACACAAAAACAGCCCTGCTGACTTCAAAGGGCTGTGCTGGGTGAGAAAAGACTCCCCACCAGGAACAAGGTTAGTGCAGCCAGTCAAGCTCACGTGGGGGTTCCTGGCAATGTAATTAAGAGTGACTAGCCGAGGCTCCTGGGGTAGGAAAGGCCACTGGGTGGTGAGGAAAGGCCGGCCAGGTGCTACATGAGGACTGAAGGGCTTTGGTGAAGACTGAGCAGAGGGGCTAGGATGGACATCACTAATGGCCTCACAGGTATGTGGGTGGGATTGGAAGAGGTCAGGGGAAACTTCAGCCTCCTGGAGGAAGTGGGGGTCAGTGAAGTTTGAAGGGCTCTGAGCAGGATGAAGGAAAGGTTTCAGGGAGCTGTGGAAGTCTGGCAGGGCAAGCAGGTCTTATTCACTTTTTTCCCCCCCCCCCCCACCCTTCTCCCATGTTTCACCATGCCTCTTTTCCTAGGATCATTGCCTACTTAATTTCCACCCTAGACTTGGAAGTTGCACCCCTGTCACCCCTTTCCCAGCACCCAGTCCCACTCAGCCTCACGCCTCCACCCTCCACTCCTACGAGACTCACTGCTTCACTGCAGCCAGGACCTCCTCCATCTGCTGCACCTTCTGGGATGGAGGAAGGGAAAGGAGAAAGGCTGGGCTGCCAGGTAATGAAGTCTGACCCTGGAGAGCAAGAATTTCTTTCACCATGATCCCTGAAGATAAAGCCGTGACAGTGGTGTCTCCTTATGCTAGGAAGGTCTGGTTCTACTGCAGTTGCTGCTGCCCCACTCTTTGGCCACTGCTTTAGCAGCAACCTCCAGAGAAGAGAGCTTAGTGAGCAGGGGGTGGGGATGGGTGTAGGCAAAGAGCAGCCTGCCAGCCGCTGAATGTAACTGTTAATGGGTCATTAATGTCAACAGAAATCGATGGGAGTTGCTCTAAACATGGGGTAAGCCTAAGGGTAGCAATATGAAAACCTGTCAATCCTAAATGATTTTGCTCTGTATGATGCTTGTGTTTAATGGGTTGAATATAATTAACAATGCCTGGATGTCTTCAATATTTTTTTTTTCTATGCAGGAATGCCCAGATTAGAGGGTCTTTCTGATGTTGCTAAACACTGTGCAAATTTTATTTTGCTCTGTGCTGAAACATCTCTGCTCAAGCAAGGTCACTTCTGTCTGTGGAAAATCTCACACTCCAGTGTACTTCACAGAATTTCTCGTGACCCAGACACTGGAAGGTATTTAGATGCTTTCAGAAGGAAACGAGCACAGAAGACATCAAAGCCCCTAACTCCCACTGATTCACAGATACATTTTGAAATATCTCCAGATCAAAAAGGCCAAATCCACCAAGAAACCTAAATCCTACTTGTGAATCAAGATGTCTGCTTGCAGAATTAAATTACTATTAGAAATTTCAGACATTCTGACTAACTGCTTCCTCATCCCTGAGGTGCTTAAATTCTGCTGATTTGCATCCATAAATGGTCCCTCAGTGCCTCTTGCTGCTTGGCATTCACAAAACCCTGGGTGTGCCAAGCAGCTTCAGATGTATTCACACACTAGATCCTCCCAAAGTCTGTTACATTAGTCATTCTCAGACTGCACATTATTCAGACAAAAGAGAAGTGATGTGCAATTTCCACAATAGCACTTTGCTGAGGTAAACTAGTCCCTTTAGGAGGCAACTGTTCAGTCCCTTCCCCTGCAGAACTGGAACAGGTGTTGGAGCTGCATTTCTCATTACTCAAGTGAATACTTGAACAACATGTGCCAGACTGAGATGCTCTCAGGCTCCACGGCAAGTCTGGGAAAGCAGCTGCCTTGGGAGGGTTACCATTTAGGACTTGCCCATCACCTCACTTTCTGATACTTGATTGACTTGGTGCCTCCTGGGATTTTTTTGTAGGTGCCCAGCGTGGTTGCGATATTTTCAAATACTATTTAAAAGTTAGGCTTCACAGAGGTTATTATTAAGTTTTCCAAATCCTTCTCAAGGCTTTTTCCCCAGTGGCCACTTCTAGCACTTTGTCTGCCTGAACTCCTAACTGGTAAGTTTCTCAGGCTGCCTTCTCCTGGGCCAACTAGACCTGGATGTGCCTAGCCCTCTCCTGATCCCCAGGGTTATCTGATGCAGCTACACTAGAAGCCAGCACTTCTTCCTCCTGCCCCCTTACAAACAGTGGGACATGCAGTGTGGGAAACAGTGCTTTGTAGCAATGCTCAGCACCCTGCATGGTGGGCATTTAGGGCTTTGCCCTCAATACCTGTGGGATTTGGCTATCACCTGTAGAAGCTGATAAGTACTTTATTGTTGCTAGGCCCAGTAGGGATGATGAATTAAAGCTTACTGCCACCTACGCTCATAGCCCAGTCCGCTGATTATGTAAGCTGAAATCAATGTGCCAGGCGATGAGCAGTGCACATAATGTGCCAGCCTTTCAATTGTCTCTGCTGTAGGAGCAATAACCTCTGGCAGAGAGAAAGGACAGGCAGCTGGGGATGGTAACCTCTCAAATTACTCTAACATGCATTTGGAAGAACTATAAATCTGAATCCCTAAATACAGATTCTTTGCCATGAAGAATAACTGCAAGCATGTAACAGAGTTTTTCCTGTATTGCAGACTGCTAAAGACAGATGGATTATTCACTCTTCACAGAGGGACAATCAAACCTTTAGATTTGTGGCTCAATGAAGTATGCCTAAAATGAAAATGATAGTGGTCACCATTAGGATTACCAAATGGGATGACAATTTAAAGATCATAATCCTCTCCAGAGGCAGTTCTTCAATGTCACATACCATAGGCTGGGCACATATTTCTTGCAAGTCAACCAGCCTGTAGCTCTCCTTTTCTCATCTTCACTCTTTTGGGTTGGAACAATTGACCCCCCCCGCTCGGCAGTCCAGGGAATGGCTTTTTGTTCTTCTGGCCAAGGCTAGGGCTGATTTCTTTCTGGATGCAGGATTTTGCTTTGGAAACATTTCCAGAACAACATGCATTTGCTGGGGGGTAGAGTTATCTAACAGCATTTTGACCTCACAAAATTTGAGTTTTCCTGTAAAAGAGAAATGTTCTGTTCTCTGCATGAAGTGCATATATAAGTGTACCCACATTTATAAAAATGCATTGTGAGGCCATGAAATGATGCTCCTTACTGTAGCTTAACATCTCTTACCAGGATGCAGTGGTCCTCTGAAAGCAGTGTTCAGGGACTCTTTAATTTGTTGTCCCTACTGTCACAGACCTGCAATAACAAGATGAACATAAGTAATCAATAACTAGTAATTAGTATAGTTAAGAAACAGAGAAAACATAACCCTATATAGGTGAGCTACTAAATTATACTAAGTAATCCTGCAGAAGTATTACTGCTTATTTCTTTCTATTATTTCTCAATATCAATGGTATTAATATTCTGATTTATTCCCCCTTTAAATCAATGGAAGATCTCCCAGAACTTCAATTTCCTTGGGGATATAGCCTTAGGAGGCTCTTCATGTGTTCCACAATTTACTACAATATCAGAGGTGCTACTTAAGGACCAGCCCAAGAAATAAGCAACATCAGTGTTTCAAAGACTGCCTCATAGCTCTGAAGTGTTAAAAAAGTGTTGACTTGAATGGTGACTTGAAAAAACCTACCTGTTCAAAAAAAGAATAATAAAACAAAGGTATTACTATTCAAGCAGCTGCTCTATTAATTTCCAGCTACAGTATACTTTTCATACTTTTTGATCCAAGTACACTGAATAAAGATACAGTATATTTATGCATTTAATGAACTCTCTGAGCTCTATGCTTAGGAAGTCTGAATTCATTTATGTTGTTTGCATTCCATTTTACTTATAATTCATTATAGTGTCAGGCAAATACCACTCTTGATTTTGCTTGAAATTACTCATTTCTTTTGGGGTTTCACCATGTTTTTATACAATCTTTTTAAAAGGCCACCACTATCTCTTGACTTGTCTTTCCTGGTATCTAAAGCATTTCTGTGATGATGGACCCGTTAAATAAATTGCTTGACAAATGAAGCTAAGACAGTGGGAGTTCAGCCTGAATACAGGCTACTAGACAGGCAATTACAGTGTTATGCTTAACACTTATCATTTACTTGTTTTTATTTTTCCTGTGTAAAGATGAACCAAGCTATTTTCATTCTTCTGAGAGTCATTTTGATTATGATTTGAAGCATTATTCTCAGACACAATAAAGTGCAATAAGCGGTTCTGATATGTTGCCCAGTCTGGAGGAATTGGTTTTGTCTCCTTTTTTTTTATAGATTTTGATCACCTCCATATGACAAAGAGATAAAAAGTACTGCGAAATATCCCCGATTCTGAAAGGGATAAAAAATGCCCTTGCTGAGTCCAGAAGGGCAAGCCCATCCTCCAACAAATATACTATATCCCAAAGGCTGGAAGGACAAGCACAAATATCAAAGAAAGAAATCTATCTCACCTATCTCACTGCTGGTAGCTATAAATGTCAGTCTGAGCCCATTCCAAAGGTACGCATTTATAAACACTTCTTGGGAGGGGATTAGGTGCAAGTCTGGGACAGTTCTGTGTAAATCCAGAGAACCTCTGCTATCAGCATTTATCTCACTGTATGTCTCCTTTAGTTTCCATTATCACTGCTGAAACAAATGACACATATTACTGTCTACAAAGGGAAACTGCAACCAGGAGGATGAGCTGTGTAAGGGAAGAGTCATTGATCAGGGGATAAGGTGTTTTCCCTAAAGCTTGGCTTATCAGTTCTCAGAGTCCACACATAAAGTAGCCTTCATCTCCACTGGGAGCTTGAGGACCTGCCATGAGTCCACGTCCAGAGGAGGACCAGAGCACTGCGTGGCATTCAGTAGAACATTTATTTCATAGGTTTTGCTGCACCTTCTTTCAGAGTGCCTATTTAGGCACCCTAAAAGAAGAATCTGGGAAACGGCCCAACTGAATTCTTAATGCATCTCAAGCCTTGCAGAGGAGAGCCCCTGTGCAGAGGAAGCTGAGTGCAGCAGCAGCAGGTTGGCAGCTTTTCTGAGTATTGAACAGATTGCATCCGCATGCAGAGACTGTGTGCTGCTTGGAAGTCCTAGTAACCCTGACCCAGCACAGATTCAGTGAGCTTCTCTGACAAACTATAGCAAAGACTTCTTTCAGTTTGCCTTGCCTGTGGAGACTAAGAATACGCTCATTATTTCAATATGAAAGCTGCACTTTGCAGTAATTTGGGAAGATAGTTTAAAATTGTGCCATTTTCTACCAGTGAAGCATTTACAGATGGCTTGCAAAATATGCTCACTGACATAATTCAGATCTATCTACTGCGCTGTTGCTTCTGAAGTCGGAGGAATTAATCACAGTGAAGTTGCTAGAAAGAGCAATGAAAGATTATTAAGAGAAAGATCTTGGTGCAACTTTGTCACTATTAGCTGAATTTTCATAAATTTCTAATTTAGGAGTAAAAATTTTGTTTTAGGTTTAAAGTTGCTAGATAAAATGTCAGCACTGGCATGAATTCTCTCTATGCAACTGAGTCTAATTTTGCAAAGTACCTAACATCTTTCTGGATCTTGCTCAGATTGTAAACACAGAAAGGTCTTGAATCAGGACAGTACCTGAACATAAAAGATTAAGGTAACTCTTAATCAGGACAGCACTTTACTGCATTTTTAGTAGTACACATGATAGGGATATTTTCTTCAACTGGCTTAGAGCTATGATGCACAGTATTGCCAATCCTGTCTTCAAAATTCATGCAGTTGGAAAAACATCAGACTTGTTTAAAAGTCATAAGATTTTAAGTCTTGATTTTTTTTTTAATTTACTTTATTTTTTTCTTTAGGCTATATTTCTGAGCCAGCTTCAAACTTTTCTATGAGATCAGAAGGGCTCAAGATGTACTCAAAACTGAAAATTGATGTTCCTCTGCAATTTCTTGCTGCTAGCATTTGGGGCTTGAAGAGAAAGCATTATCAGTTGTGATACTTGGAATAACATTACAAGAATTTGCAAAGTTGGCTCAACCTCTATCTAACGTTAAGAAATTTCAGATTGTAACTCTTCAGATTTTAACTTTTTCCTTGACTTAGAAGCAGAAAGAAATGGAAAAAAATAAAAGAAAAATAAGACACAACCATTTCATGTATGTGCACATATGCATATGCGCATATATGTGTATGCAACATGTATATCTCATTTTGTAGTGTTTGCTTCTGAATGATCTCAACAATCACAGCTGGCTTGGCTAATTGGCATTTTTAACAGAACTATTTTCTCACCTCCCCCTTCGTCCCCAAAAGCTACTTTAAGATGCATCTTTTCTTTCTTTCTTTTTTTTTTTTTTTTTTTTGAGGATGCATTGAGTATCTTACCTCATGAGGGAAGTAGATCAGCTGTAAAGAGGTACATCATTTTATGGCTCATGTAAGAAAAAAATGTGCTGTTTGAAAAAGCCTGCATATTTCTTCAACCATATAAAGATAAAGCAAGAATAGTCAGAGACATGTAGAGAGGAGAGGACAAAAGGAAATCAAAGGAAGGAACATGAGGATTACTGTACAATGGATATATATTGACAGACTGAGAAAATTTGGGCTCAGTGTTCATGCAGAGAGAAGAGAAGTAAGAACCAAGTTTCAAACTGATTGTAAAGGTGATATAACTCTACTGATCTTTCCTTAGGTTTCAGGCTGGTATTGCCACTGCGGACTGAATCAAGAGGGGGAGCTATTCATCACTTCAGGAAGCTACTGAGGTCTCTGCAATGATGGTTTATGGGACACAACTACTGCTACAAATACTGTCAGTCACACAAGACAGCCTGAAAGTTAGTGAGCCTCCAAAGGTGATTTAAATACTGGATGCTGTTGAAGCTTCCCTAGGGGAATACCAGCAAGGGTATTTGTCACTGCTGATCCTGAGGGCATTTGTGAGCAAAGAATGTAAGGGATAACCATTTTGGCCTCTACAGCACTAGAGATGTAGCTATTCTGTCTCTGGATTTGCTCCCAGACAGCATAACGTTGTTTGGTCTCATATTTCATGGCAATGCCATGATTTAGCCCTTAATTATTTGGGCTGGCAACAGAGGAAGATATATGATTACATTTCTGAAACATATAGTGCAGAGAAAGCCCTGAAAACAGAACCGAAGAGTTGAGCTGTGCATCCCAGTAGCCTTTACTCAGTCCCTCTTGAAACTGAACACAGATGGGGAGAACTGCTGCTGCTGCCTCAGCTGAGTTCACCATGAGGAGTAGGAAATGCTGTGGGAGTGGTGCGAGACGTTTAGAGAGCACTGGTTTTCAAATCAGGATTCCTTACTTGATACTGGGATGTGAGCCCCATGTGCTAGCAAAGGGAAGTGTCAAGCCACTGAGATCAATCAGGCATGATCAGAATTATGATTCAATTGTCTAGGGACAATGTCAGCAATGTGTTATAAGAACCTGTCAAACATGAAAATGAGAAGTTTCTGCCTTGAGGCACTGTTCCTCAACAATCTCCAGCTTATATTATCCCAGATTGCAATGCGATCACATCTTCATACACCCTCTAGACACCCACCAAATTTCACTGTATTTGAAATAAACAATGGATTTTAGAACACCTTTAAACATAGACAAATTCCCACCCTTAATCATAGCAAAGTTTTTTTTCCTCTGTGGCAATAATAGACCAAACTAAGTTAAGGCTGATGCAGGCAACAACAAATGAAATTTAAAAGCAGTAAGAGCATAGCTGATGTTGGTTTTTACTATTGCTGTTATATATAGGGACATAGAGACTGTAAATTATATGCAGAGCAAATTGCCACCCATTAATTCAAATAGCATCTTTTCACACATAACCAGTCTGTGAGACTTCCCCCCCCCCCCCCCCCCCCATTATTAGCTGTTTGCTCTCTTACTCTCCAGGAAAAAAAGAAAAAAAAAAGTAAACATCATACTTCATACTTTTGCTCAAATAAAGCACATTTCCAGATGACGTGATTTGGCATTATTCTCTCTGCACTGTGACACAGCAAATGGATATCAAAACTGCAACCCGCAACTAATTGTCTTGGGATGTGATACCTGATGAATATAAATATGTAGCCATAAGCATGCCTTGGAATAATTTTTGAAAAAATAGCTAGCTATACATAACACAAATATTTTCTTCAGTATTTTCTGCAACAGAAAATCACCTTCTGGTTGAGGGGTGATGGAAAGCTCATCATTTTTTTCAGCTGTTTCTCTGAACTGGGAGAAGGAGCAAAGAGAAATAGAGAAAAGCAAAGAGGCATTCTGCCATGCAGGGTATTTAGAGCTAGATGGGCAACAAAAGAAAACTAAGTATGACAGAAAGGGGTAGGTGAGGAGAAGCTACCGCATTCAGTTCCTATGAAATCCTCAAGATGAGAAAGAATTGCTGCTGAGACAAATGGCTCAGTGGGAGCTGCTGCAAGAAGCTTGAAGAGCTCCCGATAGCCCCACAGCCAGCACCATGTAGCCAGGGGGTTTTACAGCCTCTCAGCCTTATGGTCCTTTTAAAAATGATTTAGGTCCCAAACCTGATACCATTACTAGAGCAACTCCTCATTATTGAAAACAATGATTTACTCATTATGCAAAGTACAACAGTCAAGCCACCAGAACACCTGGGAACAAAATACAGCTGTATAAATTGGACTCTGATCCAGAAATTTTAATGAGAGTAACAGAACGTGGTCCTAAAAAAATACACTCATTAAAAATAAAATTTGTGTTTTGTGCCTGCTTGTTTGTAACTCATTCTCTTAGCTCAGCATATTTCTCTTATTTGAATAGATTTACATAATTTTAAAGTTCTATAGATTTATACTGATGATCCAAATCTGTTTAAAGTAGTTTCTTCAACTCCTTTCCTGACACAGCCAAAACAACACACACACACGCACACACAAAATCCTGCCATTGATAATTACCACATAGTTCTTTCAGCCGAGAAATATCCCACACCATTTACTGCCTACTGAGATGCAATCAGAATTAAATGGGTGGAAATAACTCTGAAGTGGCAGCTTTAAGCTCTACCAAAGGAGTGCAGGGTCTTATTTTCATGACAACATAGAAAATGGCCTTCTGGGTCAAACTAATCATCCGTTTCACCTACAACAGTGGCAATACGAAACACCACTCCTGGAGAATTCGTGATCCCTGCCCCTCTGCAGTCCTTCTCCTGGTACCCCTCCAGCACCCACAGCCACAATGAGGATGGCAGCGAGCACGTTCCTGCCCGTGCCTTTTGGTACCTGTTTATGGACCTACTGCCCTGGAGTTTGTCTGCTTCAGCTTTTTTCAGCTTGCTGACAACGTTGGTTTCCACAGTCTCCTGTAGCAGCAAATTCCAGAAGGTAGGGCAGGTATATCTGTGGTATAAAACAAGTATCTTTCACAGATTTTAAACTTCTCTCCAACTAGTTTCAGTAAGTGTCCATAGGACATCACAGGACTTGGCAAATAACAATTCTGTATTGCTTTATTCACTGCCTTCACGGTTTTGTAAGCCTTGACTCTCAAGCCTTTGGGGGTGGGAGTGGGATAAGATCATGAAAAGTCCCAGGTGTTTCTGTTTTGCTGCTCCATTCCCTTTAAGCATCTTGCTTGCCTTTCTCTGCATCTTCTCTGATTTCTCTATGTCCTTCCTAAAATGTGGAAACACAGTGTTCAGGATGTGAATGCACTAAGGTTTTATATTTTCTATTTTGCTCTTAGCATCTGTTCTGAGAGAACCCAAAACTTTGTTCCCACTTCTAGCTGCTGCTGCATTTGAAGCAGATGAATTCAGAGAGCTGCCAACAGCAATGCCCAGGTCTCCCTCCTGAGCTGCAGCCGCCAGTTTGCAGCTCAGCACTGGGTAAGCAAGGCTTAGATTATTCTCTGTACGTGCATGATATATCTATGCAGAAACTCATCTACCAGTTTTTACTGCACCCACTCAGCACGGTATTGAGCACTAGGAGCTCCTTGCCACATGTGTGTGCCATTTGACTCCCTGAAGCAGTACAGTACTATCTGCAAACTTTGAGATATTTCTTCAACGTTTTCTTCTGCAGGTCATTGATGAAGATCTTAAATAATACTCATTCCCTAAGAGGTACTGTTACTGACTCTTCTTCATCCTGGATAGCAACAATTAATCCCTTTGCTTTCTACCTGCAGGCAGCTTTCAGTTCACCCAAGCATCAGTCTCATGGCAACTTATTTTCTTCAGTAGTATTCTGTTAGGAATCTCCTCAATGGCTTGTTGAAAACCCAAGTAAAATATACCACAGGTGTGTGGATACCCTGTACAACTTCCGAAAGCTAGTGAGGCAGGATTTCCCTTTGCAAGCTTTAGTAAGCCCAATGAAGCCCACCACTTGTGTACGGAAATGGTAGAAAATCCTCTTTGGGTGATTCTGTGCTAATCCAAGTGTTGCCAGCCAGAAGCTGCTTCTGAGCAGCAGGAACCTGAGAGGGATGGATCTTTATATATAGACTTAATTCTTTGCACATCTATCTAGGGTGAAGAAGCTTAGATCAAAACAGTCCAAGTGAGGGGATGTTAAGAAGTCTGCAATAAATTAAAATATATCTATTCTGTATAGACAAAAACCAAGTACACTGCCTGTAGACGCCTTCTTAGCATGGAAACCTCCTTGTATATTTAGTTTCACCCCAAGACTCTTTTTGACCAGTTTTCTGCGAGACAAAGCCACCGATGGAAAGCAGACAGCAAGGCTGTTGTCAGACATGAAGGTGACCCTGAATCTTGACACATTTCCCTAACATATTTTTAAATTGTGGAGCTTGTACTGAAGTAGTGCTCAACACCAAATTAAAGTCCTGTTTCCTTAAAACAAAGGTGAGTAGCAGGATCCAAGCCCTGGTTTTAAATTGGCCTTTCTTGCACCACCGTCTTTAAGCTTTCTGAAGTATAACACATGTATATAGTATAAACTTATTTGGAAAATCTGGATCAGATCTGGAACAAATTAATAGCCCCCACTGTAGGACTGGCAGATCTATTTGTACAGCATCAGAAAATTGTGGTTTTAGCTCACCTAAGATTAAAAAAATAGTAATAACATAAAGCCTGACATATGAAAAGATCATCAAAACCTGATATTTAAGTTTACACCTTTTTCTCCCTTTCATTAAGCTTGGTATTATTTATTATATTTATTCATAATATATCAATGTTTGTTAACATGGACCTTTTTCAGTATAAATGGATATTTTCCATGGAAAGGTACAATGCAAATTCTTCTTGCATTTATATCTATAAATTAATAATTATATTTGACATGGGAATTATTACAAAATAATATTTGGTGATATAGCACACTATATCCCTGCAATCATATTTATAAATGTGCAATCTAGCATTACTGCATTGTTCTACTGAGTTTACCAGAAAAACATTGCAGAACTGTGTTATCTATATTAAAGACATGTTTTTCTTATCTAGAAGCTTGACCTATTCTTTCTATTATGCTTTGTAAACATTCACAAGGAAGCATAACTAATAAGCGAAATATTTTTCCTCTAGTGTATGTTAGTACTTTATTGTAATATTGCAATAGTAAAACTATTGTAGATTTTCTTAATAAACTAATTCGGACACCTCCAAATAAATGCTGGTACAGGAATTAAATATGCTCAAAAGGCACATGCCTATTGTATTTAATAATAAGGTGAGAGGTGATGCATTGTGGATGTTATGAGTCACTGCTGTTGCAATAGAATAAACCATGGGCTTATTCTGCCAAAAGAGTTGTTTGTTTGAGTGTGGTGAAGCACTTTTTGTCTTCAAATTTATTGACTTGTTGCCCTGTATTGCAAAATACATCTGCAAAAACAACATTTGATGCATAAGGCTGCTTCCAAAATGAAATGTTTTCACAAGAAATAGAGGGAAGGGTAGAGGGAGGACACAGAGAGGTATGTTTAAGCTAGGAAGTGCTGGAATTTCTACGAGAAATAGGCTCCAGGGTGGTAGCTCCTGGAGGCACCCATTCCTAAGTGGAGATTTATTTAAAATAGAATTAGTATTGCACAGGTCCTAGTTATCTCTCTTCACAGAATCACGTTGTGTGACCATTTCATAAATGGGTTACTCCAAGAAAGCAAGCCCACCATCAGTGTTACCTAACTGGTGACCTTTTCTACAAGGGTCCCACTTTTTCTGCTAGGTGCAAATATCTCCTCAACTCACATTAACCGAGACACTGCTCAGTGGAGGACACTGCTTCCTTAGGGCCTACTTTCAAAGAAATATAAGAGCATGGAAACAATTCCGGATTGGAATTGCTACACCAGCAGGTTCCACTGCCTAAAAATCCTGCCCTGTCCAAAGGTGGTATGAATTTTACTTCTGTTTTCAATGGGAACACAATAAAACCTTTCAACCCCGTGTTCTTCTTGGGAGCCAAGGTTTGCTTAGCAGCCCTTAACATTTCAAGGAACAAGCTGTAGGTCATACGCCTCCAGGCATAAGGTATTCATAATGCCAGATGACTCTAAAAGAACAAGAAAATTGTTTGCAAGTGAAAGTTAAATCTCTTTACACTGCTAATTTTTTCTTTAATTTTACACTGTGCAACAAAAAGCTGGCCTGAAAATATATCACAGAAGTTCCCAGTAGCATCTCCCGCTTATACTTGGACTTGTGCAGAGGTCACAAAGATTCGTGCTTATTTTTTACTCAGCGATACTTTTCTGTACTATGCTCTGCATATTTCATAGTTTGACTTGTACTTGTAAGATCTGAGGGAATGATGTAAGCTGTTGGAGCAAATCCATTCTAGGGAGAAGCAACCTCTTGATATACAGAACTTACTGATTTTTTTTTTGTCTCCTTCCTTGACACAGGAATGTCTGTTCTGTTCTGCTGCTGAACAGTCAGAAATAATACCTACCCGAGAAACTATCAAGTACAAGCCTCTGCCAGAGAACAAATAACTTAAAACTTTGAGGTTAGGATTTTCAGTGGTGGCTGAGAAGACAGATACCCAATTCCCATTAGGTTTAAGGGAAAGCTAATTTCCTCAATCTGCTTCAGAAAACTGCTTGTAGGTTAGGTTGTAATGGTCATAACTGACATTTAACTACAGAGTATAAGATAAAATGTCCTGGACTGCTTGGAGAAAAAATAAAGCTATTTTGTTCAATGCCTCTGCCTGTTGACTCTGACAAGTCAGATCAGTTAAACAATTGACTTTTTCATAAAGTAAATTTTCTTTAAAATGTCATAAGGTGGTAGAAAATCTAACAGAAATTACCCAAGAGTTTATCTTGATTCCTATTAATGACATTCACTACTTTTCCACTAAGTAGGCCAGATACATTTGCACTATAAAGAACTGGACTATAATGTTAAAAACGCGCAAAACTGTGTGGTGATTCATCCTTGCTGAGGAGAGAAATTAGGTGGTAAAGAAGCAATGTGCCAAATTTCACTCTCAGATTTTATATTGGACCAAAGATAAAGAGGAAGATAAAGAAGCTCCCCCTCCCTCTCACAAAGGGACACTAACACAATTTTCTTGTTTTCTGATGGTGAACAAATTGTGCTATTAGAAGAGAGAAGAGTGCGTCTGATATCCCCAGGAGGGGAGATCAATAGCAGATGCAGAAGCAAGTACAGAAGCTGTGGGTAAGATTAAGTTGGGAAGAAGGTGACAGGAATGAAAGAAGATGGAAATGGATGGGAGTGTCCTGACTGATAGGAATCAATGCTGGAGGGCAACTAGGATCACAGGAAGCTTTTGGAATAAAGGGGAATGAATTGGTGAGAGACACAAATGAAAATTTCTGTACATAACAGAAAAGCCAGGGTGAGACAGGATGTGTGGAGATTCACAGAAGCAGAGCGGTCTTTAGTAGACAGAACTCTGCTATATAATCTGTAGAGAAATCTGCTTTTTCTGAGTCCCCGTACAGCTACCTGTTGATAAGAACATGTGGCATTAACTTTGTGTAATGGCAGATCCATCTAAGCCTGCCATCATCTACATGGAAGTTGAGGATAACTATCTCAGATGCAAACACCTCCATCACAGACAACTGCGCATAGCCTCTTGAGATGCTTTTACATCTCCGTGAGGGATCATATATCTCTTACCGTTCTCCAGGATGCTGAGATGATCCTTCCACAACTCACAGGGCGGTGAGGTGACACTGAAGAGCTGCCGAACCTTCCCAGCTCCAATGTGTGGAAGCAGCATTGCAGGAAGAGCTTCTTGCTGAAGAAAACCTGTACCTGTTGGGCATGCTGGGCAAGGAGATTAGATCTGACTTCAGGGAACAGTCACAGAATTTCACTGGAGCTCCTAGCATGAAGGAGGCTTTCAATTGATCTGGAAAAGCAGAAGCTGACACATTCCTTTGTGAGGAAGCTGGGTCATACACATAAGCTGTGTGCACAGATGGTGCTCTGGCTGCTGATCTCCTGGCTGTGTGCAATCACAGAACAGTTAGCCTTCCAAACATACCAGTCCCCTACCCGCTTTTTCCCAAGCCTCTTCCTATCCTTGATCCTTAAATACCCTTAGCAATTAAAATGCCATCAATCTGCAAAATGTGGATGTGAATCATGGGCAATTAACAAAGGAAAACAAAGGGTTCGTTTAGAAAACTGCCAGTTCAATTCTGAGTGGGAAGCAAGGCTCTTTATGAAAGTATTAGAGTTCTCTCTCAACTATGTGAAGCTAGGCTGACAAGCTTAATTGATTCCCATACAGTGGTGTCAGTCAAAAATAGGACCGTAAAGTTTCACGATACTTGTAGACGTGGTGACTGTAATGGAACGTATCCTGTCAGTGTATCAGCAAGGGATAAGATGGAGCAGCTGACACTGTTAAACATTTCTGGATGCTAGTGTCTGAGTCATATGATTATCATTGGAGAAGAGGACTGTGCAGGTTTGTTGCATTTAGCCTAGAACAGATGTCCTTTAGAAGTTCTAAAACTGTGACAGAGTGCACAAAAGAAGGCAGTAAATACTTCATTTCAAAATGAAGTGAAGTGATAATAGGTATGGAAAGTGTTCCTTTTTCATTTCTTTAGTAATCAAACTAATTTTTCAAGAACAAAAAATGCTCACAAATGAAATCCATGAATTTAATGCCATATGTTGCTACCAAATTGCATTATTCCATAAAAAGCCATACAGAGGTACAAAATAACCCTGGATGAAGACAGTGATGTGGCTTAGCACAGCTTGAAATTTCTTTGTAAACATGAAAAAATGAACTGAAATAATTTGCTGAAAACTTACTAATTCACTTTCAACTAAGAGGGAAAGATATTAACTTGGCTTTTCACTATTGTGTCACTATCCCATGAACTGCGAGTGAAAAAACGTTTCTTTATGTTAAATGACACAGTTCCATAAACTACTAGAAGCTGTTTTAATCACATCTTATATTTAACTATTTAACCTCACAATGAACATGATGTGCTTTACATGGCACATCTTGTAAACTTTACGATTGTTTCTACACTCTGAGAAATGTAATTTGGGAGGGTGCAGGAGGGGGGACGTATAAAACAAAGATATTTGTCTTTTCAGGTTAATTCTTTTTGTTCCAAAGACAATTCATGCAGCACTTCAACAAATTTCATCAGGATACTGGAAAATAAGCATTATGGCCATATGATTAAGCTTTATGAACCTACATAACTTTTTGAAATTGCTACAGGAATCATTTTAGGCAAAGCAAAGGGTGAGTGGCATTGTTGCTTGTAACAGACAAGGATTTCCAGAATTAGAAATAAACAACGTTTAAGCAAGCATACAGCAAGTAGATGTAGTTGACTCACTTTTGGAAACCATTTAGAGAGATACTGCTTTCCCAGCTACCAGAAACTGAGGACTGGAGTGTGTACCATATTCGAGCTTTAAGCTATAAGTGAGAATCTATTTTCTATGATGAATGCTCTAAAAATAAACAGACTAGGCTAGCCTCAGGAACATCTAAAAAGTCTTTAGTAATTGCAACAACTGGCTTTATAACTAACTTTTAATAGCTTATTGAAGTGTCACCTTCCACGTAACATTTTAGGGTTTGCAGAAATATTTGTCTCAAAAAAAAAAAAAAAAAAAAAAGGAGTTAATGAAAAATGTAATTTTATGAGATTGAAGGAAAAAAACTCTAAAAATGCAATCAACAAAAAAAATAATGTAAAGTTGTTTATTCCCCATATTTTTTAAGTACAATTAAATGTTTGGCCAACCTCTGTGAATTCCAGATGACAGGAAGTAGATCTTAAAAAAAGTTGAGTAGTTGTTTTCAAGGTCTAGTGATGAAAACACTATTGAAAATCCTGTAAAGAAATGGCAATCTTTATATTCTTTGCAGAGAAAACATAGCATATTGGTAAAGAGAATGAATGAAACTGCAAAATATATACTAAGAAAAAAAAAAAGAAAAAATAAGAATTTACTCATTGCATAAACATTGCTAATTTGGGGCTCTGAATAAAGCAGTGACAAAGAAAAAATATGTGACTTAAATATGTTTATGTAAAATATGTTACTTAAAGACTGTATTATAGTTAAATAAACAAAAATGACTGTATTGATATTAAATGGGCCACCTTAAATCTGTCATTTCTTAAGTGAGCTACTGTACTTTACAGTTTTAACTTTCTTTGCATGGAACAACTTTATGGCAACGTGTTAGATGCCTTGAGAAGACAATGTTTAAAACAAAACACAGCTCTGCAGCGCTGTCTTATGTGGTGACGATGCTGGATTCAATCACAGCCTGTGACAAACAGGCAATTGAATTGAGCCCTTAGTGGTATTAGTTTTTGAACCAGATGCACTAAACTGATTGTTTAACAAGCAGTGGTGGTGAAGTACTGCTGTTAGCAACTTGAAGCTGATAACTTCACATATCTATCAATTTCTCCTGTTCCCCACTGTCTTGTGTTTATCTTCTTATTTGCCTAAGGTAGATTGATTGCTATTGTTTATGCATACAGCTATTTCTTATTACTGCATTTGAAAAAAGAGAGAGAGGTTGAATTGAACCTGGGAGGCTGAATCTAAACCAAAAGGGAATGAGAACAAAGGACAGTTTATAAATTTACTCTAAAGTGTTCACAGATCTATGTAACTAGAAACTTCATTCTTTAGCTACTTAAACACTTCTGTTCAGGCCCTTTAAACAAGAAGAAGTTTGGTCCTGAATAATTTTATACTCCATAATCTTGGTGTTGGCACCACATATAAAAAATTCGAGATAGGTTTTCTCTCTTGAGGTCACGTTTTCAGGTATTGTTGTCTTTTCATTTAAGTCAATTTTAAATGACTGTCAGTGTTAGGTAGAATGCTGCATGCTATAAAACCTGACTCGCTCCAGGAATATCTGTGTGATTAAGGATTGGCAGAGTTTGGCTCAAGTCAGTGGCATGCAGCACAATGCTACTTTAAAGGTCAGTGCTCAAGGGGAAGTGATTTCTTTTAAATTCACTCCTTACCACAATGACATAAGGAGAATACTGTCTGGGCACAAGGGAGGAGTGAGATTCTGCCTTTTCTGCCTTGCTGATGTCCATCAAATATTATTCTCCACTCCAGCAAATCTGATGTTGGACAATTTATGGACAAAGACTCTTTTTTTATTCTCTTACTATGACTATGTGTCTATGAAAAAAAAGGCATTACTGCTTCAAGTCTGGGTACTATGTGCAGAACTTCTTATCTGTTTGTTTTGCTTCTGAGAAGTGGTAAACTTTTGAGGTGCCGGCAGGAACGCTTATTATTGCTTCTGAGAAACCCTGTGTTGGACAGAATTTGGCAAGACAACTTTCTAACAGTAAAGGTGGTTAAACAGCTACTGCTGGAGGAAAGCTATGCATATCAAATTTCTTACATTCTGCAGTTCTTCCTTAAGCATGATTTCCAGCAGAAACAACATATGTCCAACAGATTATTTTTTTTTCAAGTTCTTCAGCTATACAGCCTGCATTTCACATTGGTACATATACATATTCACAGAAAAAGCTCATTTTGTAGGCTTGCCTTAAATAGGAAGCTGGGATTTAAAGTTTGGGTAGCTCATTTATTTAATGCAAGCCAACTGACATAGTCTAGCTTACAGTCTATATCAGGACATAACAAAAGTGTAGCCAGCAGGTTGAGAGAAGTGACTATTCCCCTCTATTCAGCAGGTGTGAAACCACATCTGTAATACTGGGTCTGGTTTGGAGTCCCCACTGCAAGAAAGACATTGACAGACTGGAGCGAGCCCAACGAAAAGCCACCGAGATGACCAGGGGCTGGACCACACTGCATTCAAAGAGGGGCTGTGGGAACTGTGTTCGTTCAGCCTTAAGGAGGACAAGGCTAAAGGGAGATCTAACTACTGTTTGCAGACACCAGCAGGAGCACAGGGCTAGGACAGGAGGCATTTGGAACAGAGGAAACTCTGAATTGATACAAGGAAATTTTGTCTTACGGCGAGGGTTGTCAAATTGTGGGATGTGTTGCCTGGAGAGGGTTGTGACCTTTGCTGGTTTAACAGCTCCTAGGAACCTGCACATCTTCCTGATTTTTCTCCAGGAGTTTGGAAGTAAAAGAAAGGAAAAGCTTTTCCTTAGCTATGGAATGCTGAGGTGATTTGAGCTAGACAGATTGTAAAGATCTGTAGCATTGCTATACTCTTCAAGATGTTAGGAGAAGCAAAAATACATGTTAAGCTAGAGTGTGTGGAGTGAAGCACAATAGCAACACCCCTAAGATGAGTAAACACCAGCACACACTGTTCGCAAGAGAAGGAAAGGCAAGAATTGCAGTTACAGCCACGCATTATAACAGTGCTGTACTAAAACTCATGGCATGCAGTCATGTCTGCTGGTACACCAAAAAATAAATCCCACAGTGAAATTAAGTTGGGAAAATAAATAAACAGGAGTAGGAGAACTGAAATTCCTGGCTCTTTATTTAGTCATCAAAGAAATCTGTTTTGCAAGAAGCTTGGAGCATTCCATTAACTGCCTTGGAAGTGCCGAAGGACGAAGAGCAAGGCCCTTCGTAGAGAGGTAGCCTGAATTAGCAAAGATCTAAGGGGGTTGTCAAGACATGTTTTGAATTTCAAAAACAAATGTAAATCGCTGAAGTTACTCTTTGATACTCACATTCTGTGCTCTGATAAGAGTATTGTACTGAGCTATAACCAAAGCAAGGACCATTACCTTTGACAAAGAAAGAGTTCTAGTTCAGGGTCATCTTAGGAAGAAAAAGAGGACAGAAGAGGGAAGCTTATGCTGCTGAACTTTGAAACTACCTGAAATATTAATGCAAAGAAGAGAGAGAGAAGAGAGCATTCCCTTTCCAGATAGCACCCTCTGTAAGATTTGAAAGGAGATTTGTCCCAGCATTGGAGCTGTAGCCTCAGAGAAAGCGGAGCCTTCTGGTTCCTGTTCTTGGGAGTAACATTAGGGTTGAAGCACTGCTCAGTGAATCAGGCCCTCCAGCCATGCACTAAGACACTCCTTTGATTCTCATCTTGTAAATTACACTTCGGAGAGAGGCATCAGAGAAATATTAAGCAGGTCCTACTGATGGGGTTTCATGAAGGCAGACCCCACCAGAAGGAAGCAGTGCTGGCTGGAGCTAGGCTGACAGGAGAGCTTTTTGGAAGGTTACTGAGCACAGAACTTCGTAACTACAGCAGCTGTTGCCTTTGCCTTTGCAGCCTGGTAAATAAACCTGCAATCTTTCATTCTGCTCTTGGCGGAATATGTAAATGCTTTATTCACGCTTACACCTGCTCTAGCACTAGGCACATCCCTTCTAACGAGGAGCAGCAAATCTCCGTGAGCAGGGGCGCTCACAGCCAAGGATTTCAGCAGTTCCCTGCAGCGAGAACATCCCCTTCACGTTCCTCTCCGGGAGGCGCTTCGGAAGCACCGCGAAGCAGCACCCGGCACCGACCAGAATCATCCCTTTTTTCCCCCAACCCCCTCCCGCTCCCTCCGGCATCTCTCCGGCCGCTGCCTCCCGGGGAAGGAGCACCCCGGGGCCGCGGCTCGTAGCCCCCTTCCCGCAGCCTTGCGGGGCGGAGCCGCGTCCCTCCTGTCCCCCCCCGCCTGTCCCCGTCCCCCCGCCGCGTCCCGCCCCGTCCCGCCCCCCGACATGCGGGGGGCGCCGCCGCCGCCACCTCCAAACTTTCCGCCGTGCCCCAGCGCCAGCCAGGAGGGAAACGCCGCGGTGAGTGTGTCGGGCCGGGCCGGGCAGGGCTGGGGTGTGGGGGGGAAATGGGAAGAGGTGCGGGGTCCTTGCTGCCTCCCCCCGCCGTCCCCAGCGGCTCCCGAGCCGTCCCCGGTGGCTGCGCTGCGGCCGCGGGAGGCAGGGTGCGTGCCGAGGGGGTCTCGGGGGTGGTCGCCCTTCTTCTTTTGCTGTAGGAACCGTAAGAGATCCGCCCCGGGCCTTCCTCTGCCGAAAGTTGGGTGCAATTTGATGCGCATCCCTGAGGGGCTGGGGGAAAAAATGAAAAAAAAAAAAACAACCACCCAAACAACCAGCACCGTGCGATAGGGGTGCAAAAGCCATGCCATCGGATGGAGGGCTTGTACTGAAAAAGACTAGGAAGGGTCCTGCCAAACACTTCCTCAGGTAGCAAACGCCACCTCAGTTTTCCCCTGTCCAGCAAAAGCAGATGATTCTTCCCCCACTCAACTGTCCCACTGGCAATGTCAAACTTGTCCAGTTTATTGCATCCCTTAGTGACAGATCAGCTCATCTCGGCTCAAAACCCTGTCTGTCCCTCCTCCATCCCCCAGTTTTGTTGTATTGACAAGACCAAAATGCTTGTCAACAGACCAAATAGTAACAAATGGAATAAAAGTGGCAGAAGAAAAGAGGGCTTTGCTAAATAAGGGGTTGGAAGTAGGAGTCATGAGAATGCCCGTGACTAGAGAAACAAGCGAAAACATTTTTG
This sequence comes from Anser cygnoides, assembly GCF_040182565.1. Taxonomy (NCBI): domain Eukaryota; kingdom Metazoa; phylum Chordata; class Aves; order Anseriformes; family Anatidae; genus Anser; species Anser cygnoides. Next base: position 48,431,002 of record NC_089876.1, read on the forward strand.
GGAAGAAAGGGATGCTATGGAAGAAAGGGATGCTATGTTTTTTTTTTCTTTTGTTATACCTTTTTATTATTATTTATTATTATTTTTTTGGTTGAGTTCCATCATCCTCCCTGGGTTCATGGCAAAGAATGGAAAACGTGTGAAATTTGCCTTCCCTCTTACCCTTCTCTTGTAATGTGCAATTATGACTTGCTTTTATTTTGCAATTAAAACATTATGAGATCTTGGAGTACCTGACAGTCTTGGGACCTCACCAAAGTAATACAGTAATTTAGTAATATATGCAAGCATAATTCTTGGGCATAGGTACACAGGTTGAAGGGAAAAGCTCAGATGAGTTCTGGCCATCTGCATAGCCTTGGTGGTGCAAATTTTCATGTATCTCTTCCATTTTTTACCTGGTGGACTAAAGGTGTATTGATTAGGAGTCCTGCCTTGCTGCCCTTGCTTAGACTGGTAGGTGACAACTGATTACATTACTAAAAACTGCACTGTAAGCTTCTACAAACACCTAGCACACCTCAGCTATGTATCTCACGGTGTTACACTATGTCAGCTATGTCTCACAGTGTATCTCTCAGGCTTACACTATTAATTGTACGCTAAGTGTTGACTAAACAGTATAGCATAATAATGACCAGCTTAGTCTGGGGGAAGAATATCTTTCAGTTCATGTGGTTGAGCTGCACTTTTTGAAAAAAATAAAGGCTTGCACTGAGAAATTCTTTGGGATATTGTGTGGTATGCAAGCAAAACACAAAGGGCTCAGTCACCTGCTGGCAGACGGTGCTTGTTCTGAGGCATAATGTAGTAGCCAGTCACAAGATGCAGGTGCACATGTACAGCAACTTCGTTAGGAAATCACACCTAGCGATGTTGCCAATAAATGTCAGTGGGGATAGAGGTAGGAATAAAAATCTGCAGTGATGTGGTTGTGATTTAAATAATGATAATAATAAATAAATTTTTAAAAAAGCATACAAAACCACAGTTGTTAATAGCTTGAATGTCTCTTTAGGCAGACCTGATTTCAAGGTGGACTAAACTGTGTGTAACACCTGGTGTCAAGCAAGTGACATTTCTTCTCTACTCTGCTGCTTTACTTATGCAATGTATGAATGAACAAATAGAGTAGTAACTCAGTGTTGGCTTTCCCCTCAGTGGCAAATGTCAGTATTTTTTCTGTGAGCCCACCATGCTGACAAATGCTTGCTTAGTACTTTCACAGGTCAAGCCAAGGAATCCACAGGTGCATGGCACTCGTGACGCCACCCATGATTTGGACAGTCTACCTGGGGACAGGCACACTTTACATAGGATTGAAGTCCACGTCAGAAATTAACTGTAAAGCATGCATTTATCCATCCATGCCTACTGAATTCTTAGGGTAGTGTAGGCTAGCTGAGCAGAATTTGGCTCAGCCTGTGTGGGGAAGTCAACAGAATGTGATTTTGATGCCAGTGGTGAAATCCTTACTGACATCAGAAGGGGAATGATTTGCTCTTCTCTATGGCTGCAGTCAAAAAATGATTGGCAGCCTCCAAGAACTGTGTTTTTTCAAACATTACACAAAAAGGAAATATTTTTTATATCCGAGATTTAGCTGTGTTTTGTGTTAAATTTCAGCATGAATAGGCTGCACAGTCATTTCATAGAAATGCTACTATTTCAGATCTGCTAGAAGGGTATTTTTTCTTGCCTTGTGGCACTAACTTTCATAAAATAAAGTTTCATAAAAAAAGGCATCAATAATCTGTTCTCTGGCATTAAGGATGGGCCTAAACCTAAAAGATTTTGGTAACTATTTAAAGGACACTTACCATTAAGGAAAAGCTGGAAGAGTATTATGCTATTAACAGTCTGGATGGTGCTGTTCCATGTAGAATTCCCATAGGTATTAACGGAAGTTTTGTGCTAAATCAGCAGTAGTTTTAGGTAGTGGATTGTAAAAAAAAGGATATGCTGCCCAGCTGGATCTTAATCCTTCTGCATTTACTGAGGCAAACTTTGTCTTTGAAATGCTTTTGAAATCTGTCCCAATTTTCAGCAGGAGTCATGCCTGAATAATATTACAGGATCGGGCTTCAAGTGTAAGGGCAACAGAATTTAAATATATTAAGACAGATCTCCTCTTAATCCTGGAATGTAGAACCTGGGTTAGAGGAGGAAAGAGCTGTAGCTTTTCATTACTGTAGCTAGCTGTAGCCGTTCATTACTTCTGGTCTTAACCACCACAGGCTGATTTCTCCACATGTTCTTGTGTTGGTTTGTTTTTCAGGGACAGCTCTATTGCTTAGACCAGGCTGCTGCAAGAATGGGGCCCCTGGAAGCAATAGGTGAAGAAAACCAGACAGAAGAAATGAAAATGAAGCTGTTCACCAAGCTGTACTTGCCAAGATACACCACGCCACTCAACGAGCTGGCTCTCGACCCTAAACCCGAACTGAAGGACAGCACGACGCTAGTCGAAGTGCAGATAATCCTCATCTTTGCTTACTGTTCCATCATCCTGCTGGGGGTGATCGGAAACTCCCTGGTGATCCACGTGATCATCAAGTTCAAAAGCATGCGCACAGTGACTAACTTCTTCATTGCCAACCTGGCCGTGGCTGATCTGCTGGTGAATACACTGTGCCTGCCCTTCACTTTAGTTTACACACTGTTGGGCGAATGGAAACTGGGCCCAGTCTTGTGCCACCTGGTGCCTTATGCCCAGGCTCTTGCTGTGCACGTGTCGACTGTTACATTGACTGTGATCGCTTTGGATCGGCATCGCTGCATCGTCTACCACTTGGAAAGCAAAATATCTAAACGGATCAGCTTCTTGATCATAGGAGTTGCCTGGGCAGTCAGTGCCCTGTTGGCAAGTCCTCTGGCCATCTTCCGTGAATACTCACTGATTGAGATCATTCCTGACTTCAAGATTGTGGTCTGCTCTGAGAAGTGGCCAGGGGAGGGACAGCTTAACTACGGCACCATCTACAGCATCTCCATGCTTCTGATCCAGTACGTGCTGCCTCTGGCTGTCATCTCCTACGCTTACACCCGTATTTGGACCAAGCTCAAGAACCACGTTAGTCCAGGGGCTGGGAACGACCACTACCACCAGCGGCGGCAGAAAACCACCAAGATGCTGGTGTGTGTGGTTGTCGTGTTCGCTGTCAGCTGGCTGCCCTTTCACACCTTCCAGCTGGTCAGTGATATTGACAGTCAGGTGCTAGACCTGAAAGAGTACAAACTGATCTACACAGTGTTTCACGTCATTGCCATGTGCTCAACATTTGCTAACCCCCTTCTCTATGGCTGGATGAATAACAACTACAGGACGGCCTTCCTCACAGCCTTTCAGTGCGAGCAGCGGCTGGACTCCATCCACCCTGAAGTATCAGCAGCTTTCAAAGCTAGGAAGAAACTGGAAGCAAAGAGGAGTCAGTTCCCTGGAGACTCTTTCACACAACCTACCAATGTTTAAGATTTCTGACTTTAGAGAAGAAATGCATATGTTGTGGACAAAGGAATTAAATCCATTTTGACACATGCATTTTTAATGCATAGTTTTACTCATAAATGGTGGAAGAAGAGTAGCAGGGAAGTCAAGGCAGGTGGTGTGATTTGAGGGAAGATAAGATTGTCACCACAAGGATGTGACTATACAACTGAGGAAATAAAAGGGAGAGACTTCATTTAGGCTGTCTCATGCTAAGAGACACTCCCATCCCTCCCATCTCTTCATGACAAATTTAAATGACAAAAGCAAAATTTTGCTGCTTTTGCTGTAGGGAGGCAAACAGCTGATTTCTAGCTCAGAAATACTGTGGGAGCAGGCAACTTGTATATTGCATGTGGAGACTGGGGAGAAGAGAAGTCTGTTGGGAAAATGAAACCTGTCTGGGGAGAATGGGCTCTGCTGGTTAAAGATCAAGGTTTTCAGACCCCTTTTCTCCCACAGGAACCTTTTGCAAAATAAGGGAATTAGGATGAGAAATGTATTACTGTTTTTGACTTGTACTGAAGCACTTCAAACGAAAGCATTCAAAATGGGTTAGAGGAAAAAAAAAGCAAAAATGAAAAAATACCAGTTTTGGTGTGAAGAAAGGAAAAGGTGGGTTTTGGCCGATCAAATGGAGTAGAAAGTCATTCCTTAAGAATTGGCTGTGGTTATTCTGGTGACAAAACTGCAAGCCTGTGACCTGATGGCTCATTCCCTGCAGGTCCCTACCTTTCATTCCACATTTGGAAGAGCTCATAAATGCAAAGCTGTAAAATGGCATTTGAAGGCAGGAGATGCAGGCTCAGGTTTTCTGTGAACACTTCATAAACTGCCAATATTTTAATTTTCAAGACCTGCTTAAATGCCTAATGTGTTATTAACTCTGCGGGCTTTGAATTTTTGCTGCTTTCTCCCTGCATAATAAAACAGCAGATAATTTCGATCCTCTGGAAAGGCTGCTAGATGGTCATATGCTTTTCCTTATTGTGGTTTTGTCACACACTCATCTCATCTTGGAGCTTTTTCCATCTTTAGCTTTTGTAAAAATTAAAACATCTGAATGAGTGTAACCTAATAACAGTATGCTAGGTTTATGTGATAACTTATCAGTTATTCTGCATGCTGTAGTTAATAGTTAAATTCCTTTTTTGCTCAGGTATAAAATTTTAATCTGTTTACTGTGTTGTACACAGCAATGTTCAACTCTTCCATGTCTTTGCTTAGCCTCTTTGAACTCATTAAAGAGATGAAGAAAATTCCAATTGGTGTTTATTCCAAGCTGCCCTGTTGCTTATCAAGAATAAAAATAAACGTGATACTTTCACTTGGAGTCTCTTTCCACAGCTACATTTCAGCCTCCTCATTTTTTTTTTAAATTTTCAGTGTTCCTAAATTTGTTGTGTTCTCTCTTAAAATTAAAAAAACAACAAAACTCCAGTACTGAACTGTTAGCAATGTAGGGGCATCAGATGTTTGTCAGGTGGAGAAATTCAGCTTTGTGTATACTGTATCTTGCCATCATCCTTTAAAAATCCATGAAATCATTTGGACTTGGATTTTTCATGAGCAGAAGAGGGAGGTCTAGAGAATTAGCTGGTGTTTACTTAAGGAAGAAAAAGTATCCATCATTCTTAAACAGTTCTACAAAAATAGATTAATTCTCAACTATGTACTTTCATGATATTGTCCACAAGTTATTTTTGTCTGAGTATTAATAATATCCAAAATGTAAGCTCAAAACAGTTAGGGGTGAGGAAGGATTACAGAAGTGTGCAATTATTATGGACATCAATCATAGGTATCAGTTACAGTTGACTCTGAACCCTTCATCAAAACTGTATTATTTCCACAAATAGCATCTTTTATTTAAAAAGTAAATCCTCTTCCCATCACCCCCCACCTCTGGTTAAAAGTTATTTCAACTCTTTTAAGCCTGTTAGAGTGTGGTATATAAAGAGTTTTGAAGTAACCATGACAGTGTGTGCTGAAGTTGTACTTGCTGGGCTAATTCTCAATGATTTTAAGACCGCTTTATATCATCCTGGATGAAAGTGATTAATTAGAAATTATCTTTCAGTCTATTCATGGCATCTTTATGTTACTACTTCTGAGCTTTCTCTGCAGTCATAATTTTGTACCAAAGTTGCATTAATTTATCCCATTGCTTTCCACTGTGCCGTGTGGAGGTGGTGCCTGAGTCAGTGCCTGCTTTAGGGTGACAGACCTCCACATGGTGCACCACTGCATGGTGTGGACTCAACAGCTACCTATGCAAGGGTTCACGTTAGTATCCCTTTATATAGGAAAATTAGGCATTTTTCTCACCAAAAGTAATCAGGTAGCAACTTCCCTCAGAGTTCCCCCAAATCCCAGCTGTCAGAAGGATGTGGAAACCCATGGTTAGTCCCCATTTCCTCCTAAGAGAAAATGAATCTATAAGCAGGCTCTAACCAACAGACTGAGGAGTCTGCAGAGGGTCCCCTGTTTCGTCTGCTGAGGTGAAATAGGAACCTAGGTCTCCCCATTCACACATTGGTACCTTAATTTTTTTTTTTAAAGCACTATGTTCTTTTCCCATTGAATAGGTACAAGCTTTATACAAAGCCAAAGAATGCAAACAGCAATACTTGTTTAAGGCTTTGCAAGGAGGCAGTAGAACACCCAAGGTGAAATGTCATCTCTGATTCAGAGCAAGAATTTGAACTGACAGGCCTCATTTCTCAGGAGAATGACTTAGCCACCACGCTGCCACCTCTCGTCAGGTAGCCGTATACATCTTCTTAGAGCTGTTCTATTGTATATATAACAATTCAGTGTTATATATACAGTGCTATTCAGTGGGTGTCAACACAGTGTAGCCGAAGCAGGATTGAGCAGAAAGCATGTCAAAGTGAATTTGAGCAAGATTGGGTTTGAGAGTATAAGCAACAGAAACAGAGGGGCTAGGCTTGCACAACAGATAGGCTTAGTATACGTATGTTTTGGTGTATCAACTGTACCACACAGCTGTGCAGAAGCTGGTGTGGGGCATAACTGACTGTTGCCCCATAGTTGGTATAATCATACTCTGTACAAAATGTGTAATGGACATACATACATTACCAACATATTAATAACACTAAGAGCAATAACTGAATGAAAACTATTATCTGCATTTTATTTGTCAGACCCATAAAGAACCACTGAATTCATAGATTAATATAATCCTTGCCTCATAGTTTCTAAACTCTCTTGGGGACTTTTCTTGTATTAATCCAGATAATGACCTTAAGGGATCAATTTTGTCTTTGAATCCCTGAGTTATTTACCTGGTACTATCATTATAAATACCACTCCACAATAACAGAGCTACTTTGTACCAGGTTCTTTGCTCTAAGAAGCTCGGAGATGTATGTAAATCCATGCAAGGTTAGTGTTGCTGAAGAGCCATGTTTTTAATGCTCCATTAAAATTGCTTATTTGTGCAATCAATAGTGATTTTCATATCTCATCTTCATTTTTGAAGATATTAAACTAGATATTATTTAAAAAGAAAATTGGTACAATGGTAGTGAGGAAATCTGAAGCTGTTAAAACTGGAGAACTCAGAATGTCAGAGAATAAAAGCCCCTGTCATGAACCAAGGAAGAGACAAGAACAGGGCTAGTCAGGGCATAATTGATTTATAGACTTTTCTTCTTCCCCTTGTCTGGGCAGTGAGAGAAACGTGTTCAAATGAAACCAGGGCAAATGAAGACACAAATCAATTCTATGCACAAAGGACAGTGTTGCCTGGGGAAACTGAGGAACTTTGAGGAGAAATTCCTGCAATAATTTGAGCCTTAAAGTTTGTGTCATGTTCTCAAGCAAGTAAGCCCGTGTCCGTACTTTATTTCACCTGAATGCAGTACAGGTAAACAGCTCTGTAGTGATAATGTGTCAGATGCAATGGATGTGTTATTAATTCCAGCTGGTACAGGAGATGAATAATGCATACATACTCCTCATAAAGTTCATTTCTGATGGGATATATGAAAAATTCTCTGTGCTAAAATCTTTTCCCTCTCAGACTTCACTGAGTACCTCTGAAAGAAAGAGAGCTTCAAGTTATAAAACTTAAGGACTGTGAAATTACATATGTGATGATGGAGGCATAATTTAGTTTGAAAAAAATATTGTGTATATATATATTTTTTGCTGATACTGCATAAGAGAACCAGACCATGGTTTGACCCTTGAACCTGGAGTTGAATTTGCACAACTGGACTTTATATGAAACAGACTTTTATTTGTGTACTTCACAACTCTCATGCAATAATTTACTAACCCTGCAGTTCAAGACCTTTTCAATGGCAGAACCTGTGCTTCAATATACATGGGGCCAAACTATTCCTAGCTCTCCAAGGTTGTACAAAAAAATAGAGGTCTAGGGCAATTCTCCTATTCACTGCCATCCTCCAGAATTAGAGCTGTTTATACTAAATTGGATCTCAGTGTTTGCTGGCAGCACTGTGACTTTTTAATTTATTCGAGGTAACCAAGCTGGTGAAACAGCTGGCCTTGCTCCCACTGCACACTGGAGCAGTACGATCACATCTCAGCGGAGCACAGACACGGCTCCACAGCTATTCCCATCCAACCGAACCTGAAGACACAAGCTGAGGGAGATAGGTGGATTGAGGTGGATTGAGACGATTGCTCCCAGCAGATGGGCTTGGAGAAACATGAATCAGTTTTTCACCAAGTCTCTGTTTACACTGCTGTAAGGACAATGCAGTTTGTGTTTGGTGGTATTTCATCCCAGCTACACTTTGATGCTGATGACTCCGCAAAGTGTAAGTGCCACATGTCCACTGCCTCTCAAGTTCAGCATAGATCTGTTTCTAAAGCTCAAATGCAGCTGAAATCAAGGTGTCAACAAATCAAGTCTCCACAGGCAGTGCTGCATTGAGCACATCCTTACACTGAAGGTAAGTGACAGGGCAAGGATCAGTTTGTCTGGCTCATCCCGCCCATGTTAGAGCTAGTTGCAGACTAGCTCAGGTATATCCCACAGACTCTAGCACTGATGTGCCCTGTGGCACTGAACACCAGTGGCCACTTCATAATATGTGACCTGAGTGCTGGGAAACCCTGCCACTTCAGCAGCACAGTTCTTCCCTGTGCCCTCGTCAGCAGTCCTACTCTTAACAGAAATGAACTGGCAGTGTGATCCATTGGGGAGCATATTTTACACATAAGAAGTGATAATGTTCTTGTCCTGACAAAAACACTGCCTGACAGATGGTTATGCCAAAATATAAATACTTTAAGGCAGAGCTGGGTGTAGTTGTGGTGGGATGTGAGTGTGCAGCGACATAACCTCTCCTCTGTTGCCACAGCACGGAGCATCTGCTGCTCTAGGAAGGGGCAAAACAAACTTTCTCCTCCAGAAAAGCTGCCTCCATTTAAAATCCAATATTTCATTGTCAGATTTATCTCATGGGACACAAACTGTTGATATAATCTGCTCTTACAGTCACTGGAACATCTTGCCAGATTTCTATAAACCCTCTGGTCACATTTGTTTGTCAGAATGGTCAATGTTTGCTTTTTCATGAAAATCCCGTGATAAAAATACTAATACTAATACTAATACTAATACTAATACTAATACTAATACTAATACTAATACTAATACTAATACTAATACCAATACCAATACCAATACCAATACCAATACCAATACCAATACCAATACTAACAACAATAATACACACTTTGCAATCTAGACTTTATATCAAACAGAGAAGTTAGTAATTTCCTTGCACTCAATGGAGGTTCCTTTGAAACTGTGATGGACAATGGAAATTTACCTCTGCTTGTGCAGAACCACACAGGGATTTCTTATGTTTGCATGCATTCTTGATGTCTAAAGCAATTTAACTACTGGCTGATTATTTTGAAATGGCACCATCAAATAGGGCTGTAAAAATGAAGATTTACGGATAACACATTTTGAGAAAACTACATTACTTAAAAGAGGCAATCACACACAAGAACAATAGGATTTTATACTTAAGATTGTAAAGATGCTTTATAATGAAAGCTGAAGACTGCAGATTTTTTAACTAAAATTTGAATTTGGCTTTATCAATTTGCTTATGGTCGTTCAGCCAGCTTCAGCCATCTCTGGAAATGGGAAAACCAGGGCACAGACAAGTAAAAGCATTGTTGGGTGTCATATGGGCTAAGCTCACTGCTTGTGGCAGTGCCTGTGTGTGGGCGCAGCTTGCTGTGCCAGATGGCTGAAGGCTTCCACACTATCTGTAGAAACAGGCTGGGAGTCTCTCTAACTACAATTATTTTCCTAAATAAAACAAGAATAGAGTGAGAAGCTGAGCAGTATACTGCTGATAATGCAAACCACTTAATTAGCATGATCCCTGGGCGCTATTTTGAACTGTGCCAGCCAGCAGTCACCAATGCTGTCCTATCAACGCACCCTCAAACGTGCCCTCAGTGCCACCACTCAGGGTATGCAGCAGATACCCACAGGATCATGCTATGAAAACTCCTTCCTGGTGGGCTGCAACACAACTCTCCCTTGACCCCTAAGTCTCTGAAGCGATGTCTGAGGGACACAGGGACACCACAAGAGGTGCAGAGGTGACCTAAGGTTAAATATCACACTTTGAAGGAGAGCTACTGCCAGTCTATGTCACCTCACCACAGGGCCAGAAGAACAGTACATGGCCCAGTTGCATTGTGACGTGGCCTTTGTGTATGAATTTCCTGCATGGAGAAGGAAATTCTCAGTCTTTCTAAAACGTGTAAGCCAACATGTAGGCAGCAAGGATTTTCCTGAGTACTGCACTCAAGCCCCAAGCTAACTCAGCAGTGTAGTTGTGGTTGCTGTGAGTAAATAGTGGAGTTGACACTAGGACACTGTAGCTCTCTGAAAGCAAAAATATGAAAATGTGAAAAAAATGTCCTATTTTCTGTGTGGCCAGTCTGACTCATTACTGTTGTTATTGTTTATTTGCTTTGTACAAGTGGTACCTGTGTAGGCTTAGAGATAGCAGTTACCTGCAGTAGAGGGACTTGGCAACACAAAGAGTTACGGAGCATGTACCAGCTAGTATGATATGCAAGAGGTCAAGAAAGTCCAGCTGGGTAACTGATTAATTCCTGCTATTGTAGATGACTGGTAAAACATCAGCAATAGGGCTGCACAGTATATGGTCTCCAGTATGGTCTCCAGTGTTGAGTTCCTACAGGAGTCAAATTAAGCCAGGAAAAGAAAAAAAAAGGCAATAATGTGCAGAACTAGAAATAATGAAGTAAGGGTTAGAATATGACAAAGACGGCCTCAATGCATATGGCCAGTTTGCTTCCTTCAAAGTGGAAAATCCATGGTTAGCTCAGTTAACTGGAATCAAAGGCAGAGAAAGGAAAGGAGAAGAACTCATTACATTCAGTAATCTCATTTTTATTTGCTTTCTTACATCTAACAGGGAAGCAAAAGGGCTGCTATCCAACTCCGTGTATAATTGATTACCAGGACATAGACTGAAATGAAAAGTAATGCCCTCCATAATTGCTATTCAAAAGCCTAAGCTTGAAAAATACCCTAAAAGGATGTTTGCAGGTTTATCAGTCCAATTCATCATCCTTTCCCTTTTAGTAGTCATTCAGCTTATGCTTTGAATGTTGATTTTAAACATCAGAAGAATATGTTTTACTGACTCTTAAGATAGCTGAAAACCCCCAACAGCATTTGCCTGTATTATTGATAAACTGCTGCTTAGTATCTTTCACAATCACTTCTAGCTTGAGCTGTAAGATCAGACAGTAACTTCCTCTAACTCCACTTTGTCTTTATTATTTAGATATTCCTGACAAATTCTAAGAACACTTCATAATCTCAGATGCATGGGTTGCATATGTATGATACAGCTCATTTCTCGCTTCTTTGATTTTCCTGTGGTAGAATACAGCTGTTCCAACCCAATAAGTAAATGCAAATCCAGTCCTTCATCTTTATTGCTCAGTTTACTACTTCTCTGAAATATAAGACAGGTGATACCAGAAATTTTCTATATTTCTATGAGATAGTATATATGGGATGTATTGTGTACCAGCTTGGTACTGTACAGGAGACTAGAGTCTTAAGATGCATAATACTTGAGTTTTGATTTCTTTTATAAAAACCCCACACCTACAGCTTTAAATAAAATTTCAAATCACTACACAGAACACAATAATTCAGCACAAATAAAGCGGCAGAATGAGCTGCATGGGTGCTTGACAGGACAAGAGGGCAGGAGGAGGTAGTCTGAACCACTTCTGCCTCCTGAGAGCAGCGTATCTCAAAAGATACTGATCTTTGGCTCAAGAAGGTGTTTTCCTTATCTGTTTTGTCCTGTTACACAGAATGCTTGTTTCTTCTGGCCCTTGCAGTTTTTCATCTTGGGCTCTGCTGCTGAAAGGGTGAGCAGAATATACAGGCTTTTGAGCATGGTGATGACAGTGCTATAGCGGCCTTGAAATATATCCCCCCTCTTAACCTATCACTGCACCTTTCCCCACCCAGTTCACTATGTAAGATATTTTTCTCTTGAGATCTACAAGTGACAGTCTTTCACAGGCACTTTTACAGCTTTATGTCTTTGCAAATCCAAAACAACTGACATTTAAACAGCAGGGAGCAGCCAACAGTGCAAACAGAGCTACAACTCCATCACAGCAGGGCTTCCTGTTTAAAGCAAATGAAATGCTGACTTGTCAAAGGAAAACAGGTAAAATGGGGAAGGTCAGAGCACTGATGCTTTTTTGTGTTCTTTACTTACATTGATAATTTCAGCTTAGATACTTCACTCATGTTCCTCTACTGAAGTTCTACCTATCCAGCATCATAGTTCCTGAGGCAAAAAGCTGATAAAAGAGGTAAATTAACAAGACTGTTTTTTCAACACAGATAGACTGAATTGCACTTCTAATCTTTGTGCCACTGGGCATGTCATTCCTGGGTTTGGTGTCCATATCTGAACTCTTGCAAGCTAATGTGCTTACTGCTGAACTTTGATGGATGAATACTGGTTTCTGTTACCAAAAAGTGCTGACAGATGTAGGGAGGCAAATTTAATTGAAAATTGGTTTTGAATTTAGGCTTCCAATCCCTTATACTCTTTTAAAAATCTCTCCACAAGCAATTTCATACCTTTACATGCATATTTAGCTCACATAGCCTGCTCTCCTTCAGTAACATGGAAGAATCAGCAACATCCAACTAAAATTTCATGGGACCTATCCCACTGCTGTGCCTGAAGGCAATTAAGTACCGTGCCTTCATTTTACCTGGCTCCTTTGAAGCCCTAAGCAAGCATATACACTCTCAGGAACAAGCTGGAGTGCTCTTGGGATGGAAAGCTTGTGGATGCTCAATTCTTCTTGGTAAAATTCTGGTCCATGCCATGTGGATGCAGCAAGGCTGAGAAGGACTTGACAGCCCAGTCCATCAGCAGGCTCCCGAAGGCTAACATTAGCAAAGTTAATTGGAAGCATGCAGTGTGTGTAGTTTGCCACACTTCTTCCCTTACAGTAGAGCCTACACCTTAGGATGTCATGGAAAAGTGGCTTTCAGCAGGGTCATTTGAAAAAAGTGTGTAGCAGTATTTCCACTGGTATTTTGGAGACTATATATTTTTCTGTAGCAACTCTTAAGAAACTCATTACTATAACTATCCTGAAAAGCATGACAGACAGGAAGGTCTTTTGTGTGGCCAGGCTTTTAGCTAGCTTCATTTCCTGAGGTGCCTTACTGATCACTCATGGGTACTTCCCTCGGTGCTGTCACCAAGGTCAGGCTTCAGCTTTCAGAAATCACTTGGGTGGCTTGAGTCTGCAGGCAAGACAGCTCTCACCCTACTTCCCCACTCCTCTCCTAGAAGAATGCTGCTGATTTTAATTTCCAGTCAATTCTGTTCTGTAACATGGATACAAATCAGGGAAACAATTTCTTTAAAATGCCATGAAATTGCTCGTGCAATTAAAACGACAAACAAGCTCAGCACAGGTAACATTTGAAATAGGGGCGTGTGAATTCATTTGTATAACATCTGAAGCTCATATAAAGCTGCATTTAGAGGGTGATCCTCTCAGAGGCTACTGAGAACCTTTGCCTGCTGCAGATTTCAGTTTCTCTCTGGATACGGTTCAGGAGGAGAGAGCTGAAAACCAACACAAAGAGCCTAGTTTCATCATCCAACCTTAAAGAGAGACAAAACCTACACAGTGAATTGGCTATCAGAGTTCAAAAATTCATTGGGTTTTCATTTTTTAACACATACAGATTAATTGATTTTTACAACAGCTCATTTTAAAAGTGTGACTGTAGGCAGTGTTCCTAGTATATTTTTATAATGTGACCAAAGGACTGGTAAAAGGGAGATGTGGGTTATTAAGGCACAGATGTGCTCCCATTGCTTATAATCTTGGAAACACTTAATGCAGACCCTGCTAGATCTGAACACTAAGGCACCTAGCAACTCAGGAGTACTCCAATCCTAATGCACTTTGGCAGGTATTTTATTCAGATGAACAACATGCCACTTGAGGTCATGATTGGTTTGTAAATCCATGCTGAAGAGCTCTACTGAGTTCTGTAAAATCATACCAGATCAAAATATTCTTTTTCATGGACAGAACTTAAGACCAACCTGACATCTTCTTATTATTTTATTTTACCCTCCCTTATTGTGTTATGTTTAATAAACAAATTATTAGTTGTCTAAGACAGAGTCTTGACTTTTTTTTTTTTTCTTTTTTTTCCCCTTGGAGATGCTTAACTTGGGGGAGATGTCATATGAAAAAGGAGGGAAAGAAATAAAGAAATCAGGCAAATGTATCTGAAGATGATGCTGACTAGGAATGAATGATCAGGAAAGAAGGAAAATCATTTCTCAAATAGAGATTTATATTACGCACTCTTGCTGGCACAGGGCATAGTTAAGCACTCCTGTTCAGCATTTTCCAAAGCAGAGCACAAACAAACATAATAGTAGGCACTGTAAGCTGCTGACCAGATTCTCAGCTCCCATAAATTAGGTCAGTGCACCTCATAACACTAAGCCCATTTATATCACATTGTGGCACCAGCCTGAAGAGTTTTCCCCTTCACATGCTCAATTTCAGGTAAAGTCTATAAAAAGAAATGCACTATGATGGATCTTTTTCACATGTCCTACTTTCCTGCCTTTGGAGTTCTGTTTGGATGGATTGTGGTAAATGCAGCTTATGTCATCATACTGGAAATCCTTCCAGAAGCAGGAGAGAGAACAGAGGGGAAATGGGGTCTGCAAGCCAGGGCAGTCAGTGCAACCATCACACCAGGGCATGTGTGAAAAACAGGTGGTGAGTGACTGGGGCTGGGGTCTCCATGGTGGAAGGCCAAATTTAGGAGGAACGGAGATGCCTGGGACCAAGATTACAAGATGTTTGTTTGTTTGTTCTTTTGTTTGTTGGTTTGCAAGACAGCTTGAAAGCATGCAATATAGGAAGGAGAAGTAGAGGGCTTGGGACCAGAAACTTAAATTTGATTTAAAAAAAAAAAAAACAACGGTTCTGTGGTTTGGTAGTAAGAGAGAGTCAGGGACGGAGCTATGGTCAGGGATGGGTAATAAAAATTGCCTAGACCCATTAATTCTATATCTACTAGGTGTCCTTTCCACTCAGCTAAGAGCTAGATTTGACATACCTACAATAACAGTGGTACCCACCGATGTCCATAATTTGCAAGTATTACAAAAATTAAAAGAAAGTCCAAAGGCAATCAGTCACCTGAGCAGAAAGGTTTTGCTTGTCATTGTGGTTCTACTTCTAGTCAAAAAATATTTTATTCTTAAGTTGTGCTGATAATCACAAGATTTGGAGACCCCTTCCTACAGAAAAATATTTCCACTTATCAGGTTATTTAAACCTGATGCAAAGTTTTGTTTCTCCCCTCAAGACGATGAAACCATTTTGAGCTTAGCAACCCAGTGGACTGCCCAAATGGAGCCCCACAGTGGTCAGTTGCTTTGGCCAGAGTTTCAGCAATGCAGCTAAGGTCTGTCAGTTACTTCTTCATCTGTTCAAGCATGTTCCCATAGAAACAGGGCCAAAGCAGACAAACTTAGGTAAAGCTTTTTTTTTTCTTCTTTATCCAAAAGAAAGAACAACGGCGAAGATACTCATAAAGTGCTACTTGTTATCTGTGACCCGGGGCTCTTTTTCATTGGAACTGGCAGAATGCAAGCAACCAGCTACAGAATCATAAGATCTTGTGAAAACTGCGTGGTATGGGCTCAAGTGGGAGAGTGATATTTATATATTTCCTCAGTAAAGCACACAGACAATGAGTCAACAGTAGTAAAAAAATCAGTATGAGTTTACCAGATGAAAAAATAAATAAAAAGCATGACAAAATAGTGGTAGGTGTGAGTTAATCTCTTTGTAATTTAATGGTATTTATTTGTTCTAGTGAGTAAGAAGTAGAATATATTGTTTGTGTTTCTTTCATTATGCCATGGACAGACACAATCAAAACATTTGTCCCTGAAATTAAATTCTTCCTATTGTAATAACCATCTTGTGAAAAGCTACAGCCTTGTTGTCTTGAGAATGCTTGCGCTCATACATCTTTTGGACAACATATTGCTCTCATTCCTACTGAAATTATTTTTTAACAGTGTAGAGGAGCAGAAGTTGGCCCAATGTCTATGTATGTTTTTACATTCCTGTAAAAAGAAGACAATTTTACTTGGCATTTAAATGTGCCAAAAAGGAGAGGAAAACATACAGCAATTTTCCCAGGCAGGGGTCCCTTCTGCCTCAAAATTGGTGGATCTTATGTACTACAGTCACTGCTCTTGCAGACAGACATATGATATATGAATAACAGTGATTCAGACTAATGGTGCAGGTGGTATTTCCACAATGTGTGCATTTCCTGGCATTCATCATCCTCGAAGGCCAACACTTGTTCGTTCTCTTATTGAGACATTACACTATCAAGTGGACATCAGTTAAAAAACAGCCTCCAGATTTATTGACAAACTGGGAAGAAACCCATCCCAAAAGTTACTGTAAAAAGAAAACCACCGTTCTGGGAGTTATTTTCTGTATTGTGATATAATTTCATATAATTTGCACAAAATTTTTGATGGCTTTTTGTGATAATTTAGAGCCTGATACAGGGAGACAATGATTCTTGTAGTCTTCGAGCCTCAGTAGCTTTGAGCTACTTCTAACACGAAAGAAGAGTGAGCTAACTGAGCTGGCGACTGATGGGAGTAATAAAATGGCTGAGGGAAAACAACAACTCTTGTTTGTTCTCATGAGAAACATCTATCTCCAATAACACTTTTGCATTGTAATATGGATAGGAGAGATTTCTTGGTGGTTTTCATTAATAATCAACATTTTAGGATTTTAATTTGAGATTAGCTGCTAACAAGAGCACTTGCTTTCCTTTCATCATTTTCTCACTTGCAGTGGAAGGAAGCAATTTCACATGTCATAAAAAGCCAAAGAACAGTGAGTGCTGCCCCTTCTTAAAATCTGTTCTACAAAAATCTGTAATTTCAGTTTGAAACTGCTAAGGGAGTTAAAAATTAGATTTAGTTAGTTAGTTAGTTAGTTTTAGGAGGTAGCTGAATCTAGACTCTCCATTTTAGTATTCTTTACTTCTTGGTGTCCTATGAACCAGTTTATTCCATTTCCCTTGTAGCTGACTTAGAAGCTGAAATTCTCTCAGTACTGAACATGGACTCAATGTACCATTTATATGCATAACCTGAGACTCAAGCAGGCTTACAAAGCAAACTCTTACTTCATGGATTGGCTCACCTATATCAGAGATTGCAGCTTGTGTGTAAAAGGTCGCTCAGGAAATTACCTGCAGTGTACAAGAGTTCATTTTCTTAGAGCATCAGAATGCCTGGACAAGGCTGGATCAAAGGTCTGTTTAACCCCATAAGAACAGAAGGGATGAGTCAGTAATGTAAAAAGGGAAGAACAGCGACAGAGCAGGCATATAATGACACATCCCCAGTTATTTTCCATTCCCTCGAGAGCTACACCAATTGGGCTGTTAGGGACAGAAGTAATATCTCTATATTAAATAAATGCTAGAATGTTATAAAATAGATGTATTTGAATTCCACAAAGCTGTCTAAGCAAATTTGTCTTGCATTTTAAACCCATTCAAACGTTTAATACTCTCTGGCCTGAGGATTTCAGGGCATAACTACATAACTACATGTTGAAGTAAAGACACATGCTCCTTTTTTTTTCTTTTCATGCTAATTGTTGTCAGTTTTCTTTGCTGACTCTCTCAACAAAGCTCAGGAACTTCAACCACAAAGTCTGAAATACCATTGCCTTGTGTCTATCGATAAAAAATGTTCTCAATCAATTACTTACATAAAGCTGTACTGTAAGAGAAGTAGGGGGAGACTGGTTTGCATAAAGACATTATGACTCATCCCCAAGGTCCGGATGGAGTAAGGCATGAGGAGCCAGGGCTGCAGCCCATTCCTCTACAGTGACTCCCCCAGAGTCTTCTCTGGGGAGCTTCTGCAGAGCTTTTTGTTGGCCTTCAAAAGGGTGCACCAGGTTGGGCCACCGTCCCACATCTGGCATGGCTCAGAAGCTGGTCCCTAGCTTCTGCAAGCCTGAGCCTTCTGCATGCTAATTTGATACCCTGATGTACACCAAACAGAGAGTGTAGATCTTTATTTTGCATGTTTGTGCTGGCAGTTCCAGAAAATATGAAAAATAAATGGGCAAAGGAGTCACTCCATCCTTTGTTGTGGAACCCAGAAACTATATTTAGTCTGTAGATTATCATTGTATTAATATAACATAACATGATAATGACTTTATGAGTATCACATCATAAAGTATGTCTTTTGTATGACTTATGAGTATCGCATTTTCAACCACATTTCCATAGTTCCTCTCCCTGTCACCTTTAGCATAGCTGTATTCACTGCTAATTATTTAAGGATCTGTTAGGATATCACATAGGAAACAATGTAGCTAGTCCAATATGTAACAGTTTTACAGGTAGACATACAAATTTTGTACAGTTTACATAAACTACAGCAAATGACCTTTAAACCAGAGACTGGACTGTCTCCATCAACAAGTGATGCTTTGGGTGAAGATAAAACACCATTAGAAAATCAATATTTAGTTATTATTCAAGGAGCAGGCTGTTTTCATCTTTATACGCATAAAATTACATAGTAATACATTCAGCATTTTGCTGCTTGGTTTTTCATCAGAAAATCATTTCTTATAAAAGCAATCAGTAGGCCAGCTATCAGTGAAAGGCAGGCATCAAGCATCTCATTATTTGAGACATGAGAATGTAACAGGAAGATATTTCTGTTTCATAATTTTTCCTCTGCTGCCTGTACTTATTACTGGTGCTATGAATATGTTGCATTTCAAAGGTGCTGGCCTGGCATCAATAGAAACAGAACTTGCCTTCTGCACCCCCAGAACCAGGAGGAGCAGTGGCAGCACAACACTTGCCAATCATCCTCTTGTATACCACCAATGAAATGCCATTTCCCATAACCCAGGTTGCTCTGAGTACTTCATTAGGACTTCTGTGTGCAGAAGTATAGGCCTAGGATATGTGCACACTTGCTCAAACATTGGAAGTCTTACCTCTAGTGGTTGGATGGTAGGTTTGAAGCAGGTGGTTGAAGCATGATGAGGTTTATTCAAGGTTTGTCTTCAAAGTTTCTGCCTGTCCCAAATCACATCTATTTGTTCAAAAATAAATTGGACTATCATGCTGCATAGACATGATTATTCCAGCACTTTAGGTACACAGGCAGATGCACCCAGAACCTTTTCATAGCTTACAGAAAACTTCTAAACATGACTGCTAAGTCACCTAGAGCTGACTCAAGGTTTCTCTGCAATACAGGTAAAGAGCTAGCCCCGCACTAGGGGCTCTATACAAGCTCATTCAGTATTTCACATCTTCTTTGGGTTTTATTCACCCACATAGGTTAGCACCACATAGGTTTAGCAAGCCAGGTTATTAATATACTGCTACACAGTTAGATCCTGAAGCACTTGTTCAGGCAATAAGTTTACTGCATTGCATGAGACCAATGGCATAAGTAACGACTGCCGTAACTCAAACCACATTGTGAAACTTGAAGGCAGAAAGTGATTAACATAATTTCTGAAATCTAAAGAATATTTAGCAATGGCTAATTTCCCTAGGCATTCTAGAAATACCTTGTTCTTGTTTAAGACGTATATAGGTCAGTCAAGTGTTATCAGTAACTAGCATTTAATGAGAAAACTAATGCTTTCACTGCTTCAGTCATCAGTTTTTATAAACCTGGCTGTCTATTTCCAGAAATCTGTTTTTCATCATAAACATACAAACAAGGACCACTAGGCACAATATGGACAAGTAACCTCTGCCCTTGTAGTTCAGCAGGGGTCTTCATCACTCCCTCCTGTACATAAAATTTCTCCTATTTGCTAATTCTTTAAGTACTGACTTTACAATTCATTATGATTAAAGAACAGAGCACAGACATTTTCAAAAGGACACCAAAAACACTTTTCACTTTGTAACCCAGTCCTCCCCCTCCTACTTTTATAGTATACATCGATCCAGAGTAGGAAAACAGTGAAACCTTCCAGTCCTGCATGTGTTTTAAGAAGAGAGGGCCAGGGCATGAGAACTGTATGAGAGAAGAGAGCTTCCTCTTCCTGAATGCTTAAAAAAGTGTACTGACACCATAATTAGTATGAGAAGTAAATTGGTATTATGGTCATGGTTCCTACCAATGGCGGAGTCTGAATTTCTGACTTCTCTCCTTAGTGTTGGGAGGATTTATTGCTTGTGTTAAGGATCCTTAACACTTCTAGCATGGAAGTTGCTCAAGACCGCAGTCCAGTGTGTAAGGAGAAAAAACTGCATTAGAGTTTTTTCTCTTCTCTTCCAATGCCCTGCAAAATTCCTCTCCATAAAACTGAAAAGACACTTTCAGTTTCCAATGGAATAAACAGAAGAAAAGTCAACTTAAATTAAACAATAGGCAGGGCTAAGAAGGGCTTCCCAGGGATTTTTTTTCTTAGCATTTTCTACCCCTTAAAGTGACCAGCCAGTGATAGTAACCAAATGATGATAAAGAACCAAACATTTCTTAAAATGAGTTATTAAACAGTGCTGTCACATCTTATAACCACGGTCTCTTCTAATCTGTTTTATTATCCAATTATTTAATATGTACATACACTTGATTCTATGTGAAGAATGACTTTTTCATTTTTTAAGATTTTCAGGAGTAAATAATTAAATATCTGACTACAGATAAGGAAAAAAAAACGAAGCCCTGAGCAAGTTAGATGATGAAAAAATCAGTATTGGAATGAATCCCATGTGATTTTCACTTGAATCTCTTTATTCACTGTGTCTAAACAGTCAATTTCCTCAAAAGACTCTACAGATTCTGTACACAATGCTGCTCAGGAATGACACCGGCAGCATATTATATTCATAATGAACTATGAAGTACTGTGAAGTTGAAACAGAAATTAGATACATTTTCTGCAGAGCTTGACAAAAGCTAGAAGTACAATAAGGTATCCTCATAAAAGTGAAAAATAAATGTATACAGCTTATGGTAAAAAAGACTTTGGTACTAAGGTAAATGTCTCTGTCTATTGCCTGCCACATTCTGGTACTGTTTCCCCAAAGTAGTAAACAAAAATATGCTCCTGTTAGGAAAAATTTCCTATCTGTTGGGCAGAATGAATCATTTAAATGGTGCAGCTTTAGAATCAAAATAGTATTAGTTTACATTTATTTTTAATTTAAAGTTTCTGCAAGATGAGCAATTTAACAGACGAGACTACACATTTTCAAAATACTGTCCTAGGAGCTGCTCAGTTCCCCATGGTGATGTTGAAAGCATGCAGTATTAACAGAGATAACAGCATTTTTCAATCTCAGATCATAGAACTAAAATATTACGTTAAGAAAAGACTGAAATATCAAAGTTACCAACAGCTATAAGTGAAACTGGATTAAAGGCATATAAACTTTAGGAAGAACTGTTTAAAAATAAGTAGTAAAAATGGCAAATTATGAATTGAGTGAAATATGATTTTTTTTTGCACAGACCTGTGAATACATTTCCAGAGAAACAGAAGGACATGGGCATGGTTTGTGATGGCACATCCATAGGATTACACTGCAGTCTCTATTCCACAGAAGGAGAGAGAGAGAACAATGCAAACAACCAGGCTCACAATGCCAGAGCAGAAAGTGGCATTGGCCAAAGAAATCTTCTAAGGAAAGTGAAAAATGTTTCTTTATAAAGATTTCTGAAAGCTTTCTAATTTCTTAAAAACAAGTGGCAAAACTTTAAAAACATCTAAAACGGTTTCTTTAAATTTAAAGCTAGCTTTCTGTGGAATTTTGGTTTTCCATTGTTCCAATAATTTGTAATGGTAGTCTCTTAACATTATTTCAACATAGCTTAAACCACAGAAAATAATTACAACTACTGGAATGTGAAATAACTGGGAAAAGTGCCTATCCTTTCTTTGAAAAACAAGCATTTGGGGGCTTTCAATTTTCCTCTGAGAATCAGATGAGAGTAAAGCAAATGGAAGAGGAGAGCTAGCTACAGAACTGCATCTATTAGATACATGCAGAACTAGGTCAAATTGTTTTAAGACCACATGCCTTACAAGGGAAAGCGCAAAAGTAAAGCAAGTGTGGAAAGGGATTCATTGCCTATCAAGCCTGGAGGAAGATAAATGTGAAAACAATTAAATGTCTTACAGATTACAGTATTATCAACATTAAGAATGTGTATTAAAAAGATTAGCATAATTGACAATAATTTCATATTGCGTAAATTTAAAGTGTAAGGAACTGCAAGAAGCTAGAAATACTAAATCAATGTTGTCAAAGGAAAAAACACTCACTTCCTGCTTATGTTTACTTGACAAATATGTTACATCATGACTTTTTTCAGTGAAAAAAATGAGATTTTGATTAAAGCTCTATAAACTGTGCCTGTCCTCCATTAAAAAAAAAAGTCATTTTTTTCACTGAAAAACAGTCTCAGACTTTCAATATTTAAAATAAAAATTGTCCAGGCTCTTCAGAAAAAAGAATCGCTTTCTGATGTTGATAACTCTGGATACCTTGAAAAGAGGTTTGGAAATAAATTCATGATGAAATAGCAAGGACAGAAACAGAGAGGAATGAAAGCAGCTCTGGAAAGGATGGCTCTAGAAACAAAGACAAATGAGTGTTTTAACAAAATATTTATGCTAGGGTGGTTCAAATAGATTTGCAAGGCTTGTGAATCATGGAAAGCAAGAAAATAATGGGACTGAACAGAATTGTCTCAGGAGATGGATAGAGCTCATGCTCTCCAACATCCTTCCCCAGGTGGTGGTGGCCCTCAGGACCTTGGCTGGACAGCTGAGGAGGATCTGTGCCCCAGCAAAGGGCAGCTGTCCTGCAGGCAGAGGTCGTAACAGGATGGGGAAGGTGAAAAGCTGAGCGACAGTCAACCAGAGAAAGCAAATGATCTATCTGCTCTCCCTCTACCCTTCCTCCACTATTTTACAGTCTTTTACACAAAAGGAGGTTCTTCTAATAATTTATTGCTAAGCAATGCCTTGTTTTTGCCTCTTGGTTTAAAACTCAGACCTTGTCCATCATCTTGAGGATGGATAGCTATTCACTTTTTATACGTTTAGATAACCTGTGCGTGACTGATGGTGTTACTGATATTACACCATGTGGGCAACAGGATGTTTAGAGTATGAAAATAAAGCCAAGGTTGAAGGAAAATGAGGCAGGAGTGGAGTAACAACAGACAGTAGCAGATACACCTACAGGATGTCGAATAGTTATGGTAAACTAAGCAGCCCTACGGAGCTACAAAGCCCTTGTAAAATAGAACGGGCAATGGATTTAGGGAATTGCATGCAGAAGAGCTTCTGATTTCCTTACATCTGTTTGCCACAATAAGAAGTTACATCTCTCTGCTCTGTGTACCCAAAGAGCTGAGCTGTAAAGCCAGTAGTGAGAGACAGGGACTTTGGTTAAATTTCTTGAGCAGACTAAACAAAGAAAAAACATTTTCAATTAGCTGGGTTCAAATGCCAGCTCATTTCACAAATGAGAATTAATTTGATCTCTTTCTCTCTCTCTCATGTCTGTAAGCGTCAGAAAATCACTAATTGGGAAAAAAAAAAATCAAACACCACACAACAAACACAAAACAAACAAACAAAAAAACAGAAACCAAACACAAACAAACAAACTAAACCTGGCTAGCTGCTCTTGGTGGAACAGCAGAGCTACTATATCCCAGTAAAGTTTTGACCTGTTTTAAGAAGAGGAAACAGGAAAAAAATATGAAAATAACTTTAAAAGAGAAAACTCCACCATAATGGCAGGAAAGAGAATGCAAACAATATATGCTGTTGATAGAGAGACAATGGAAACATTATTATTAATAAGGATAGTAAGTACTGCTTATTTAAGTCAGCTTAAAGGTAAAATTTACATCAGGTAAAAGGTATAGTTGTGGCTGCTACCTGCATGTTATCAGTGAACATAAAGACCACATGACTAATTCTCAGTCTATGTACTTATTGCTACAATCACGCTCCTTTGTTTTGGTCCCAGTCCTGCATTTTCCACCAGAACTTCTCCCAGTGAAGCTGCAGGCCTGTGGCGTTCGGCTCCAGCTTGGACTGCAGGGTGAACATTTTTTTGTATCTATCTGAGGTCAGACTCTCTGCATGCATGTGAAGAGAAGTCAGAAATGCTGCGCCCTGGGAATACCATTGTTTCTTTCTTCTGTTGCTGCCTGGGATGTGAGCTCTCCTAAGAAACGAGGCCACATCAAAGACTGCCACGTCAGTCCCACATCCATCTGCGAGACCAACAAGGAGCCTTCAAACACTCTCCTCCTTTTCCTAGCGGAGGGGACTCAGACAGAAAGCGAGGCTGAAGTGTGTCAGCCTGTCAGCAGGCTGTCTGTGGGGACACCAGCTGCCGATCAGCCTGCGCACGTGGAAGACTTTAGTTATGTCCTTTATCTACCCAAAGTGAGATCATCACCGCCCTGAGCTGCACGGTGGACAAAAGCCTCTCTTACCCTTCTTACCCATAGCTATATCCTGCAATGTGTAGGCAGGTAAGAAGGAAACGAGAGTTTCTGCTGGCCTGGACCCCTTTGTGGTTTTGGCCAGGGTATGCAGAGTGGTGCTGGGAGGGGATGAACTGATGCCGAGTCCATGTTTGATGGCACACAGGACTAACCTCAGGCATATTCCAGCCTTGAAGCTGCAGCAATCCCCTTCCCTTGCCTTTATGAAACATTTTTCTGACATCCCTGCTCCTTTTGAAGAAGCAAAGGGAAGAAGTCACTGCTGCTGAGGTCCCTCAGTTCAGAGAAGTCAGACTGAGAGGACCAGGATCCTACCAGTCTGTAAGGAGTGCAGCCAGTAAAGGCCAGCACAGCCTGAAGATTTGCACAAACGCAGCATATTGAATTTATTCTCCTTCCCCTCCTTTCTGCCGGACATGCTTAGAAGTCAGAGAAAGTAATCAATGAAGGAACAGTGGCTCCAATTACAGCCTGTTTTCTGGCTTGTTCCAGGATAATGCTCACACTGAGACAAATGGCCAAGCTGTAGCTTATCCACAGTCTTTAAAGAATTCATTTTTTTTCTGACATTTAAACTAAATTTAAACTGCAATTCAGGGCAATTTGGTGTTTGTAGCTGATTGCCTGCCTTTTAAGTCCATGGTGTGATTTTTAAGAATAGTGTTGCATTAATGTTATTTTGCATATCGGCACAGAGTTAATTCTACATTTTCCAGAGTACAAAGAGAGAAGAGAATAAGAGCACAGTATAGCAGAAAGCAAAGCAAAAAGACACCTCTACAGTACATCTAAGTAACACCAAGGCAAGAAAAGACAGGTCATTGACTCCCCAACAGGTGCTGATGTGAGCTGGCACACTAATAAAACCTGGTGAAATATCATGCCAAAGTACCAGTTTCTGGGAGGAAATAACATGCAACAGTTAACCCACAACCCAGGTAATTTGCTGGAGATCATTACTAGTTGGTCATTTTTTCATTTCTCATTCTGTAACTAATGACAGGACGCTTACTGTCAGGTGTGACACTCCTAAGAAAAAGTACATTTTTGCTTCTTCACATATTGCTTCTCCAGCCCATGACACAGAGTCGCAAGGGCTCTAGCTCCCATCTCAAGAGCTCCAGCCTTCGCCCCTTTCCCAAGGTGCTGATCCCCATCCCTGGTCCCTGGGGCTGCATGGAATCATGTGCAATATTCTTGCTGTCCAGGAAGATCACAGCATTTTCAGCACATGGCCTAGCTCTTCACCAGTGACTTCTAGAAACAGGAAAACTTGTAAAATATTCAACAGCCTCTGTTACTGTGACACTGGTCTGAGTTATAGATAGCAAGGTAAAGATATAATGTTGACTAAAACTATTTTATAGAGAAGGATGAACACAAAGTTCTGTGATTATGCATTTACGTTAAAATTCAAACTAGCAACTTTTTTTTTTCCTGCTAACTTTCAACTAACACGCAAATAATTAAATTTTAATTGTGGCATGTTCATGAAAAATGTAATTGCTTAGTTTATGTACCAGTTGTTTCAAAGCTCATTTTGGTTTTCTCTCAGGGTGAATGTTTGTACTCATAGAGTTTGCATTTACAGAACTGATCTGTGCAGCAATAACTAATCCAAGTATATTAAATGATGAGAAATTGCAGGAAAGAATTTGCCATCGGTGGACATGTACAGTTAAAATTGCAATGCCTCCCTTCCCAAAAATCCAGTCTAGAGAATGATTAAATTAGTAAGATTCATGATTATCATGTTCCATAGTGAGAAAATTATTCGTTTGTGGAATACGTTCTTCACGGTAGATTATTTGTTTAGCTCCAGCATTTTCTGTCCCTACTGCAGAGAACTTTGTTTAGAGCGATGTAGTTTTGCAGTCCAGATCAGCACTGCAGAAAGAGAAATACCAACTGTTAGTTTGGATGTGATATTTTTTAATGGTGAAAAAGACTCAGATCATTTAACAATATATTTTATAGCTAATTCAAACATTATTGTTACCTATGTCATGGTCTCCAATTGCTACTCTTCTTTAATTAGCAAGCTAGACTACAATTATCTCAAATACCATATAGTAAATCAGATAAAAATGATACAAATTAGCAGTACATTAGTTGAGGGGGTGGTTTATTAGCCATAAACATTCAGGTTAATCATACATTGGCTTAAAATGTTTGTCTTGTGGGTTTCCTTCCCCTTTATTAGTATGCTTTGATAGGTTGTTTTTGGCACCTCTGTGTGTTTGTTTTTTATCAGTCGGTGATTCATAATTCATGACAATAGTGATTCATAAGCCTTGAAATATTCACCGCTTTATGCATCTGGGAGTATAGAGGTGCATTTAGCACTGATACAAATTATCAGCACATTACTCCGTCTTTTCATTGGAGACTCCTCTCTTCATTGCTACTACAATTTTTCCCTAATGGGAATTGTCTATGCCTACCCATTATCTTTGCGAATGAGAGCTAAAGGGAAAGAGAGATCACAGGTTGCTACTCTCTACCTTTTTTCAGCTACCTATATTTCAAGCAGAAACTTTTCTAACTCTTAAATTATCTAAATCCCTTGGCCATACAATCCCTCAAAGTTACTAGGATTTCATCTCTGACTGAAAATGAGAAAACGAGGTCAATTTTTTGTAAAACTCTAGCTGAAATATTTTTTTTTTCTTGATCACACCAAATGTTATTTTTTTTTCCAAAAATCAAAAATAAAAATCAAGCTGAACATTTTGAAAAGGACAAACTAGAAATACTGGCAACAGCACATCCCCAGAGATGACTCACTGCAAGTAAAACAGGGGATTAGGAACCTGACTGTTGTGAAAGTTACCATATTCATGCAGCTTGGTAATGAACAAAGACTAAGAAAAGGCTTTTTATTGTTGAAGAAGAACCGTGTCTGTCCTTAATCACCAAAGTCTGCAGGAGCTGCTACAGCTTTAGTATGGCACCTGAAGGAGAGCTCTGCTGGCAGCACAGTCAATCCAAGGGAAAGACCTTTAAGTAAAACCTTCGGCCTCTACTGATGATAAGAATGGAAATGGTAGAAATGAGCAGATGGTACATTATATACCATCACTTTTTCAGAGCATATACACATATAAAAATCTCTATCTCTCCGTAATAAAACAAAACCTGTCATGTGTAATTCGAACATCCTCTCCTCTAAGGAGTATCCCATTTGTTGATCTAGTAAAAGCAGTGTAGGTAGAACTGGGAAGCTGTGTGTGAGAAATACATTTTTTTTTTAAAAGGTAAATTTCATTTAAAAATCATTAGGTGGATCACAATTTTCTTCCATATTTAGTCCATAATTATTTTATGCTACCGGTTAAATATAGGTGCAAGATAAAGCAGTCTAGTTTCAATAGGTTATCATATTACCTTAATATAAAATAATTCCCTACATTCACTTCATTACTTTAATTGATTTAATTCAATTGATAAAACTTCATATTTTTTACTAATTTTCATGTTGCTTTGAAGTCTATGATACTTTTAAAATTCAACTTTGCTTTGTTTATTATTGATGGAAATGGAACTGTGAAGCTAAGTTTGTGTTAAAATGCAGCAAAAAATTCTCCAGAGTAGATAGAGTTTAAGTGAGTAGGAAGTAACCATTAACAAATTTTCTTTTTCTTTTTGTACAAATGCAGATTGTCTAACTAAGCAGTTAAACACCTAAAAGGAACTTTTTTTTTTTTTTTCCTGAGCGTTAGTCGAACAGAAGAGCTAACATGCTCAAGGTTCTTGAGCATGGTTCCCTCTCCTGGCAAGAAAACGAAAACAAACAAACAAACAAACAAACAAAACAAAAACAAACAAACAAACAAACCAAACAAGCAAAACAAAAACAAGCAAAACAAAAACAAACAAAACAAAAACAAACAAACAAACCAAAAACAGTGGATAAGGGTAGTATTGTAAGATATGAACAACCGTCTTTTCTCCTGAGTCATTTCTAGGGTTTGTGACTGAGTATAAATAGCATTGAGCTAAGTTAAAAAGGTTGAAGTTTTCTCTTCAGTAACAGCTGTGCAAGGGGAACTGATGGGAACTAGGCTTGTATATTTAAGTCAGAATTAGGCTGAACACTTTAAATATGAGAACATGTTTCCAACACAGGCTGAACAAGAGTAGTTCCAGCAGAGACTGAGTCATGGGGTCTGATCAGAGAGCTAAAAATCAGGGTTGCTGCTCGTGGGATTTTATCACAAGAGTTAGGCATGCTTTTTTCCTAACACCCCCCCATCCTTGCCCTCCCCCTGATCTTTGTATTAAACAGCATGCTAGAAACTCTGCTTTCCTTTAAAAATAAAAGGTCATTTCATCTTTCTCCTGTAGAGCTTAAAACCACAGCCCCAGTAGCAAAACATAAATGGAACTTCTTTATAAAGTCTCTTGACCTTTGAGTCAGGCTTGGGATTTTGTACAACTCTGGAATGTGTGGTGCCACTGCCATGAACACCAAAAAGCCGCAGGGCAGGCTGGTGGGGAAGGACACACACACAGAATACAAAAGGAGATGGGACTTTAATCTGCCTGTAATTTCTGCCATCAAAACCAAGGCTGAAGACATTGCAGAGGAGAGTGACACTGAAACACCCAAGAATCAGATTCCCAGCTGAATGATCACAGCATTAGTCTAAGAATAAAGGAATACATAACATACCAGGGCACTTAAAGGCTATGAAATCCAACGTTTCACTTTGTATTTGCAACTGGCGGCTTGGAATCTTCTACTAAGTATATGACACCATGTACCAGTAACTGATTCAAGTATTTGTAATGAAAGTGGTTGTTTGATAAGCACTACATCATGTCTTCAAATTAAAAGCAGACTTTTAAAATCCCCTTATAATGATATGAAATACCCTAATAATGATGTCCAGAATATACTTACATACATGCCATCATCTTCTCTTTTGACTGATTAGGTTACTATGCAAGCATGCTGTGCTAAACTAAACTTTAATAGCAGTATTTACCTAGCTCTTGTTTTGCTAAATAGGCTTTTTGGAGCTAAAATTAAACTTCAAATTTTCAGTTGTGAAATATTTTATAACTGAAGTACTTTCCTATTGCCAGTCTTTCAAAATATAGTCCTTGCGGCAAGATGCATATTCTGGCTGTGTACAAGATAATTTTTTCTAACAGCCAGCAGAAAAAAACATTTTGCCTTCAGAAAATAATGTCCAATATATATTTCATTACGAATGAGTTCAGAATGAGCACAGAAAGGAAAACTGGCAGAGTAAGATCCAACTCTTTTGATTCAGTACAAGTCTTCCAAAATAAAATGTGCTCAACTTTCTATTATCTGAATTCTTCTGTGGTCACAGATGTTCTGTCTCCTTTCATTTTACTTATTGACTGAGACAATCATGTCTTTAGTCCAGTCACTTTATTGTCTTGCTTTTATCACAAGAAATATGCTCATCTGAAGTGATTCTTTGTGAATCTTACCAAAAGCTGTTTCATGAAATTAGAATTAATATAGAAACCTTGCTTGACCCATGCATTTTGAATTATTTCTGATGTAAAAGATTAAACTTAACTAGCTTTGTGCTTGCTATAAATGTGTCTTATTAAACCGTATGCTTAAATGCTTAAATTCCTTGGAGACTTAGGTGTTATCTCAGCATTCTTCACATCAGAAACTGATGAGGGGTGTACAAAACTGGATGAGGAAATATTGTAAATGCGTTTTAGGGACACATGCAGTAACTGCACGCTCAAAACGTACATCTAAAGCTGAAGAGTAGTTTTGTTTAATTGCATGTCAATAGTGGGGGGTATTAAACCTTCTCTTTCTCTGCTCCTCAGAAAGCATGCAAGTGAACAAAGTGATGGGTGTATTCAAGTTAGAGAAGGATTAAGTAAGTGTTCAAAATCATGTATGTTTTCACGTGTTTAGAGCGTGGGTTACTGATGTTAGCGTACCTTTTTTTTCTTTTCTTTTTTCTTTCTTTTTTTTTTTTTTCTGCAGTCTCCTTTAGTATCTATTAATTCCCATTTCAACTTAGTAATATGGAGATTCAGTCAAATTAAAACCTCACTGTTAATTTTCCTTATAGTAGTAAACGTGGTCTAGATAAATAGATTAACTCACATTAAAATTTGCTGAGAAGCAGAGCAGTGCTGAAGGAGCAAAACATATCACTCTTTGAAGTGCTCTTGGCAGTACTAAGTAATAGCTTCTTATTTAGTGACCTTAATAGAGAGTCCAGGAGCAGCTGGATCCTGAAGTGCAGACACAATGCAATTTTTCAAAAATGTTAAGAGAGTGAGGCATGAAAGATTTAGAAAAAGCATAGGTTTTGTGTTCCTGGTGGCTTCCAAAAATTTGTTTTCAAGCTTTTTCACATTCTGTGACCTTGAAAGACATCTGAAAGTAGTTCAGAAAACTTATGCGAAAAAAATGCCCCCCAAACCATATACATATACATATTTGTAGTCGAGCATGCAAGACAAGAACAACGATATGAAATGAAAACTCAAAGTTTAGTCAAAATTTGCAGAAGATGATGAAAAAAAACCCTGCCACTACAGTGTTTAATAGATGTTCTATCAATTGTATCAGAAATGCTGACATCCTTTGATTTTTACAATGTTGGGAAACACTGAGGATTATGTTTTATCAGACAAAAGTGTGAACTCTAAATGTGTTGAAAAAGGCATTAGTCAACAGTGAAATGAAAACCAAGCCCTTCTGTGTCTGAGAAAAAAGTGGTCTGCCTGCTCTCATAGCTCCCAGCCCTGATCCATGTGGAATGGGGCAGGTAGAGCATTTGGGAGCCAGATGCCAGTGGGAGGGAAGCTATCACCACAGGACCATTACATTGACACAGTAAGTCAAATATTTGGTGCTGGAGGTAGACTTCTCCTGGGGTCACCCACTGAAGAAATAAACCTATTTTTCACATATACCTTATACCATACATTAAGAACATTACCAACCAGTTTAAAGCAAAAATAATCAATAAGTAAAATTCATCACAAATTGCATGATGTATCAAAGGAAATGTCTATGCTCCATTCATTCCTTAAGCTGTCTCTCAGCAATTATTAAACAGATGCTATTTGTGGAAAAAGAAGAAGAAAAAAAAAACACATTACAGAGAATAATTCTAAGATCCCAAATGGTTATTGTAAATTGCTGAGATTAATTACTTTTAAATCTAAACCTTTAAAATGCAGGGCTATAAGAACACAATGAAGGCTTAACTTTTTCTGCACAGAATATGAAAATTCCTCCAAGCCTATTTATCTATTTTATGGATTTTACTGCATAAATATTCTGAAAGGCCATTTATTCTTACATCTTGATAATAAAATAATAATAAAAAAATGTTGGTGTTTGGCTTAAAGCCAGATCAATGTCAAAGTTATGACAATGTCTGCTTTATTAAAAGAATCTGAAGTCATGATTCAGTTTGAAGTCTTTCAGAATTCAGAACAGCATGTGTGTGTAGACATGTTACAGTACAGGGGAAGGATAATGGGTGAAAAGAAAGGTTTTAAGTATTACAGACTTTACTAGTGCTTGAAAACATTTATAATTGTACAAAAATGAAAGCATAGCATGCAGTTGCTAATGCTCTCTGAAAAGAAAATTCAGTAAAGGAAAGAAAATGAGGTCAATTTACTTTGGTTTCTAAGTACAGAGTAGAAAGAAAAAAAAAAAAAGGCCCCTGTACCTCTTTAAGTACTGTAACTCAGAAGATCAAATCTTGAGCTTCCACAGTTCTCTTTCTTTATACTTGAAAAACAGTTGCAAGTAATTTTTTTTTTTATTTTTTTTTTATTTTTTCAACTGAAATGCAATTCATTTTGAAATAAGCACATACTCCAGGATTAAAATAAAGTGACTCAGAAGACTCGGTCAAAAAACTTCAGTCCTTAATATGAACTGCTATTAGTCTTCCTGGTTTAGTTTGTTTTTAGTACAGCAGGGGTTGGAGGCAGATGGAGAGGAGTTGTGTTTAGCTGTGATGCAGCTTCCTGAACAGAAGGAGCCCAAAAGTGGTCTCAGAAGAATCAACAGATGTAACTGTAACAGCCAGGAGACTGGTTTTCCATGCCAGATACTGTTCAGGGGGTGATATGAGTAGCATAAGAATATACCTCTTATCTTTTCAGTAAATTGATGAAAATAATTTCTGTAGATTTTTCTTTCCAGTAGGAGGCAAGAACAGCAAAGAGTACAGCCTTGAATCAGCAAAGATACCCCCCTTTCCCCTCCACCTTTTTTCTTTTTCTTTTGCAACAGCAGGTGCTTCAGAACCATAATAAAATCTTGTTCTGATGCAAATGTTTAATTTTCTTGGGAAGAAAAGTGTGATGGAAGCCTAGGCACTGTTCATCCAGCCATATTTTTAACTATTTATTTTCATATTATTTCTCAAAAGCTTTGAAGAATCAACTTAACTTGTACAGAGTACACCACAGAGTTCTGTTACTTTCAAAGGTCATCCTTAAATTTTAATTTTGCCTTACTGTTATAGTGCTTGGTGCTGCAGAAAATATATACACTGTCCCAAAAGGAAAGAGCAAGTCTCCGAATCCTATCTCTACATGCTCTGAGCATATTTATGCTCTGGTACGCATGGGAGTAACTGCACACTTTAATTAAGAGACAAATGTGGCTCAGTACATGAACATCAGTCTGCTGGTACCTTCTACCCAAAGAGGGAAGCGATCTGTCCTGGAACCAATCAATGATCAAAGCAGGCTGATGCAGCTGTTTATCTAATCTCTACACGCGAGTAACACCGATTATAGCAAATCTACTTGAAGGCAGGGAAATCCTTCTGTTGCTGGGTGAAACAAAATATCATGTCATTTCCTTACTTAAATGAGGAATGAAAGTCAAATGGGAATTCAGCCAGCTGTGTTCACAGCTCTGCACACTTGTCAAATCACCCTGAAGACTCTTGGAGGCAGGGAAATCAAACAGAGTGCACATTAAAAACCAAATAAATAATGTATCCACAGGAGGGTTGTGGTGGTCCCAGCTACATTTGCACTCAGTGAATGTGCCCAGAGCTTTGGTCTGGCAGGTTATTTACATATTTATGTATTTCTATCCCTTTCTTAAAGCCTATTTCAATAACACAGCAGGTTACAAGTCAAAGACTACAGAATAGGCCTTTGAAGGATTTTCCATGAAGTGATGGTAATACAGAAGAGTTGCTTTTCACACTTCAGGGTGGGAAGTCTCATGCCAGCAGGTAGAGAAGCAAGTATTCATTGAAGCACATAAGTGAAACCATTAACCAAAATTCCTTTGCAAGATTTTTCTTCCCCATTGTTATTAGAATTTTTTCACAAAGACCCTGGAAGAACTACAGCCACTTTTATTTTCCTCACTGAAAAATCAGTGATCTCCCACAAGCAGAGGGGAGATTTAATTTCCATACATAACAAATCATGAAAAAACTGTCAGAAAATGCATTCTTTTGAATACCATGCCTTTCAGTGCTTACTGGAAATAAATCATACATCTAAAGTCAAACATTTCATAAAGCACTACAAGCAATTGGGATACATTTGACTACCTCAAAAACGTTAAAAAATAAAGAGCAGCTCTCTCAGAACTACCTTGTTGCCATCTTTACCTTCTTACTACTGTAGTAATTAGTGGAATTTGATCAACTTTTTTACAAACTCTTTTTGGACTGTTCTCACCTCCAGGGAAAAGGGAGGTCTTTTAGATTCATTTCTTCAGTATAGGCAGGCAAAACAGACAGCATTTTCAACGCAGCTTTGGCAGGAACTCAGCTTCTGATGGAAATAGGCACTCAGTACACTCAGCAGTTCTACGTGGCTCAGAAAACCCATCTGGGTGGAATTAGGCTCTAGGAATACTTTTTTCCTCCTTGGAAAAAGGAAGTATTCTATCTCAAAGTGAGGCTGCAGTACATCTCAAATCCTATCACTTGCAGTAGAAGATGCTCTGATGGTACAGTTAGTCTACTATATTTTTGCAAAACTTGCTTCAGTGTCTTACTGTCCAGGAAGAGGCACAAGTTACTAGATCACTTCCCCAGAAAGGCTAAGAAGATTTTTCCTTTCCAATATCTAATTACCATTGGAAAAAATCACTGTGCAGTGAAGTATGCAATAATTGGGGTGAAAGGTAAGAGTAACATCCTATCTTTGATGAAAAATAAGCTTCACAAATTTCCTCTATTGACACATAATGTTACCAGTAAAAGAGTGGTGTTCAGTATTTTCATGACAAACTGGTCATGAGCAAGACCCTGGATCTACACACAGGAATGCTCAGTGAATGATGTTAGAGGAGACTGGAGAGCATAAGAAAGAAAAACCTGTAGTCCATAAGAAATGCGGGAAGTGTGTGAATGAAGACAACTTAATCGCAATTAGTGAAAACAGAGAAAATGTAAGAAAAGACAGAGCAAGTGACAGGTGTGAGCAAAGCAAGGCAGCAACTGTGTGTGTAATACATGAAGAAGAATTGGTTCTGAGAAGCAGCCCCTTGCCAGCCCATGGAGGGAAAAATGGCCTTGGGAGCTGCTGTTTTAGGCACGAGACCAACTACACTCCTTATGCTTTTGTCTTGTTTTGGCACAGGTTACTTGGGGCACCAATGTAACCCACCTGGGTATCTCTAAGCCACAAAAACATCTTAGAAGGAAGCATAAATGTCACTGAAAGAAGAGAGTCCCATTTGAAATGTTAAGACGGTGATAAGCAGTAACAAGCATCATCAGCATGCTCATTGGGAGTGCAGGCTCCAGTTGGATAGGAAATCTTTCATCCCAGGATGCAGCATCATGGCAGTAGCTTCAGTGGGTCTGTCAGCAGCAATGGTACCACTGGCCAAGGGCAGCAGACCAGGACTGCCTGCAGGAGAACAGCACTGGTCCTCAGGGTGGGCAGGAGGCAGCGCTAAATGGCATCCAGTCCATCCAAGTTCATCTTGCGGAATGCCTCAGCAGCCAGGAAAAAAAGGAAAGCTTGGATTAGTGCCCTGTTACATAAAAGGACAGCGTCTGAGATTACAGAAGCTGTAGGGATAAATACTGATTTCTTCTTTCAGGCCAAGAATGTTTTCTCCCCAGCTGTTCACTAGGGTATGAGCCATTTTCTGGAGATCTACTGGTAAGCTGTTGGGACAAGATGGCACCAACAGCTGACCGTGCTGTTCAGTCAGGTGTTTGCAACAAGCAGCGTGAGAACGGACGACTTGGATAACTCTGGCTGTGATGACTTGAACAAGATGGAGCTGTTAAGTAGTGTGACCATCTATGTTGCTTTCTCTTTCAGATTTAAGACAGGAGATGACAACACAGGACAAGCAGAGTGAAAGTGTACTGTCCAGACTCTGCTTTTTGACAGTATATAGGGACCTCATCAAAATGTACCTGCAAAAGATACCATTAAGATGACTGCAGCAGGAAATGGGAAAATGATGTTTATTATTATTTGTTATTTGCTGTTTGTTATTTATTATTTATTATTGTTTGCTTCATGCACTTGACAACATAAGCTCAGGAGAGCAACCCATAAATAGCTGACAAAGACTTGTGTTCAAGACATGGATCAATGTCAATCAATGTCAGTCAATTAGTAATCAAAGCAGACTTTGTTTGTCCCTATATATTTTATTTTCCACTCAAACTATTTCACTTGAACTGGCTGAAAATTAATAGATATGATACTGATACCTTATAACTGCTTTGCAACATACATATACCATTAAAGCCTTATCCTAAATTAGCAGGACTCCAACTACTGAGGGAAATGCACTGCTTGAATTCATACTGCCTTCATACAGTTAAAGAAATTTGCCTTTGATGAACAGAAGCAACTCTGAAGTCTACTGGCTTTATATTTCATATGTGATTTTTATGTTTTCTGAAGTTATTCTCCTGAGGATTTTTTGTCTTCTGATTATTTTCACACTGAACAATCAACAGTCCCTGAATTACAGTGCCCATAACACATCTGACAATTCCTGAAGGATCTAAGACTGAATTTGTTTTGTATCAGTTTATTTATAGTATTTGTTCTATAGAAACAGTTATTAGCATTGCAGCCTCATGCTCTAAATCACCTACATGCATCAGTACTGCTAAATTGCAAGTCGTCTTCCTGGACTCCACTGAAAGAGGAAATTGAACAAGAGATTAATCATTAAGTTAATGCAGGCAACAAAATATAAGGGTCCCTTCAAAGGTAAAAGACCTGCTCTTATGCTTTCATCTCTATCTCAAAGTCCAAATGCAAACAGCTTCCATACTAGTTAATTTACAGGGATTAATAACTGAAGACTTTATAATTCACTTCAGTAAGACTGGAAAAACAGGTCAATAAATCAAGTCCTTTATCCGCCTGCTCAGGCTTGTTCTAAAGTCTGTTCCGCATCTATGAATGATTAGCAGCAGGTGTAAAATAGCTCCCCGAAGGTTGCTACTGGCAAGTCCCATTCATTCATGGATCCTCCTGACAACAGTTTATTAACTGCTATATGTTTGAGACCTCAGTCTTGACATCCAAATTAAGGGTACATCGCATCTGTTTCCATTAAGAGACCTTGAATGACCTCAGCCCGTAATTCAAATCTTCAGCAGCTTTGCCAACTTTCCAGGATGTTTTTCCATAAAAGACCACTAAGGAAAGAACCAGGTGTCATTGACACTCTTGTGCTTTAAAAAGCTAGCCTTCTTATTTCTTTGTGTAAATCTGTTAAAAATGCAGATTACTCACGGGAATCTTTAGACAACACTACAATCTTAGCCATGTGTGGTAACAGAGGCACAAAAAGGATCATATTGCAATGCTGCTATTTGCTTTCAGGTCATCCTCATCACATATATCAAGATTCAGTAATGCGCAGTGGTGTGGGAAGAGCAGACTTCAGCTGAGTGGCACACACCTTAGGAAAGGTTATTTTAGCAGCAGTTATTGATACAGTATACTAAATCGAACTCTCTCTTCTTATCATCAGATGCCAGAGTAGGTTATTAGCATTATCTTAACATCCATCTGTCAAGAGAACTGCAAAGCAGACCTTAAATAGTGAGCAAAAGGCTTTATAGACTGTTTCTCACCTCCCTCCCCATAATGTACATTATACGCCTTTTCAGAAATTCTAGATAATTCAGCTGCCAATGATGAAGATTGCCTGAAGCATCAGAGATGTGTACATCAGAGATGTGTACAAAATATGTCTAGTATTTGCAAGGCATTTCTTCAATGTTTAGTTCAAATAAGAATTGTGTCAGTAAGTGGTGCAAGTTCTACATTCTATATGGCATTCTATCTAAATTTTATTACTTTACAAAATGCCCATCAGCATAACACCTGCTACTGTAAGAAGTTTTGTTTGTTGGAGATCTGTACATTTGGTGAGATTTCAACATGGAAACCATAGAATTTACAGTTCTTTTTTCCAAAAAAAATTTTACTTTACTCTTTTTTCAAACAGCAACAAATGTGATTATGTCTTCCAGGGTGACAGCATTTGGTTTTTGATTTGTAAACAGATTGTAGGAATAGCTATTTCTCATATGCATGCAGATGTTAACACAATGAAAAGTTTTATGAGCTAATTTCTTTGCTAGTGAAGTGTAAACCATTTACTTATTTCAGTATTGCTTTTTGTCCAAATCTAAATTTATAGTGATTCCTACTGATGTTCCAGTATCAGTTAAGCAGTGCAGCATTGTTATGCTCTCAATTTTGAACCAGGACAACTATGGTAAATAAGTGCAGAATATGCTTTACTGACATTTATTACTGATAATGAGGTAAAATCAGTCAAAAATTTGCCAGATTTTGAAGGAACCCCTGTGCATATGATGAAGGATTAAGCGAAGTTACCATTGTAGCTTTGTTGATCACTCGTACACCATGAACAGAAAACCTTTTGTGGTACTCATAATAGTGGTCAACAAATACCTTCTGTTAAGTTTTGCCAGGGCACACGAGCCTATTTTTTGTACAGTATCTAGAGCAACGTCTTTCTCCAGTTTCTTCTGGGAGACTACTGAAATTGCAGTTTCAGTACCTGCTCGTTAGTCTAGACATGATTAGTTATACTGATCCAGAGCGGACAAAGAGAAGGCATGCAACAGCACACAGCAGAGGAGGAAAATGCTTTGCTAGAAAAATTGCTCACTTATTACTATCTGGTTTCATGGTCAATACCTGTGATTCCTTCATGCAGTTGATCACAATCTGATAACTATCATAATCAGAGAAGATGGAAATTGACTCAACTGGAAAGTGTGCAAACGAACATCAAGTTTTGAGTCCTTACTAGGAGTGCTCCAGGTTTTAAGTCTGACACAAATATTAAGTGCATAAAAAATCAATTCAGTTATCAGGTTTAACAGAAAACAGGCCACACAAACTCATCCCAGAATTTCTATAAATACACAGCTGTATAAGAAGCCAGGAAGGAAAAAAAAACTCATACCATCAGCTGTGCAGTAAGTTGGTGATAAAGAATCAAGCTGTATCTTTCTTTTTGTTGAAGAGGGATATTGCTGGTGCTGTGCAGAACCTTATTTGTGTTCACTTGTGTGGACAAGTGAATAATTTGTTACATCCACAACAGTCTGCATTCAGCATTCCCTCCACTATACTTAGTGTGGATAACCAGAAAGTACTGAAAAGGAAGCTGATGTATCATATCTGTCCGCTTATTTTCTGTCACCAAGTGCACAGTATGATATAAGAAAGCAGACTAGTTTGGGCTTTGGTCCCATAGAAATAATAAGAAGTTTGAGTCATCTGTCATTCCAAACCATGTGCTACTTGAGAAAGAGGGGGGGAAGGGGGGAGAGAAAGAAAAAAAAAAGGAAAAAAGTATTTCTCAAGGCACCAAGTATATTTTCCTCCTACTTCAGCTATAAGCAATGTACCAGGCCAGAACTACAGTTTGCAAATAGCTTGGCTATTGAGAACGGACACCTTACCTCTAAGACAACAGTGACTGAGCATTTCCTCTTGATGAAGAAGACTCCTTTATTAAGCAGTAATGGTCAATGAAGGGTACTTAGTGGGAATCAATGGTTAGCACAGGACATTTTTTTGTTAGTGCATTTCAGCTGGCATATTGATAGCTTTTACAGAAAATTAGCAAAAAAATGTATTCACTTGCTTGCAAAACATCTGGAAGTCACTCTCCATCTAAGATGGTTTGTGCTACCACAGCTGAGATAGGTAGTTATGTGTGAATCCGTTTCTGATCTTACCCACTACACAAATGACCAGACTACTAAACAGGCTCAATTCCAGTCAGATGCATTGGTTACATGACTTCTTTTGAGACACAGTTTCAGCCTCACTGAATTTTCTCTTCCAAGTAATTGTCCTTACCTGCATTTTTTTTGTGTGTGTTCTTCCTGTTTTTAAGTATCATAGTAGGTACTTTTCTTAAGAAAATGGCTAATTTGCCCATAAACCCTAAGTCTAGAATTCTATTTGCTTGAAATTGAGTACTTCTTGTACTCTGGGTCCATGACTCACAAACAGCATCAAGTACTTTCAAGAATGAACTTTAATTTATATGAAGAAATTGCATGAGGGGTTTAAAAAAACCCTTATACGTACTATGTATTGAGGGATTTTAGTGTAATATAAATCATTACAAGGCAATTGTTCATTCTTCTTTCATTCTCTTTTTGCTCTTGAACAGTTTTAAAAACATTTTGAAAGAGGAAAAATTTGGTTAACTTGGAGTTGAATTAAACGTACGTAGTTCAGAAAAATGAAGGATGACAGCATGAAATGAATAATATTCCTCAGAGGTACAGTTTTAGCATAAATAGGGAACAGATTTTTAAGTTGCACATTTTAAATGCTAGCAGCATACCTTGCAGCAACTCACTTTAAACAGTCAGGGAAGATTCTTTCATTTCCTGAGGAGTAGCCAGAAGATAGGGAGCTACGCTTCCCAGACTCCATGGCTGTGTACAACAGAGGTTGATAACATTCATTAGCTTTCTGCTACACCAAACGAAAGGTGAATTGACGTTCACTTCCCAGTCGGAAAATAGTTCATAACAGAGTGAACAGAGGTAACAGCAGGGAACAGAGCACATGAGTAGAAACACAGTCTTTAATTGCATATGAAGGTATTTGTAATTCCACAGGCTGTTCGCATCTTTAACTTGGAAGGTTGTGAGCAAGGAGCAGGTTACTGAAAACAAGTTTATGCTGTTAGATTTTTATATTGATTTAGAAACTCTGAAAAGGAACATTTAAATTTCCACATATAGGATTTCGGAACATCATACATCATATGATTTGCAGAAGTTAAGCAGTTACTGCAACTTCCAGCTCCTTCATTCAAAGGAACTTATATGAAGCTCATTATCAGGAACAACTCAGCAATAAGACTAGTTTAGAAGAGGTTTGTTATTGGTGTGAGGTTGTTATTTCTAGCATTAGGTTAGCTGACATGCTGAGAGCTACAGTGTTTCCATGCCCTGAAAAACCTGCAGGTTTCATAGATTCAGTAAGTGATATTCAGTAAAAGTTACAGCTACATCTGAAGTGCTATAGAGGGATGCAAATTTTCAGTTTCATG
The DNA here is from genome assembly GCF_040182565.1 of Anser cygnoides. Lineage (NCBI taxonomy): Eukaryota > Metazoa > Chordata > Aves > Anseriformes > Anatidae > Anser > Anser cygnoides. Next base: position 48,472,256 of record NC_089876.1, read on the forward strand.
TTCTATTTCAGAAATCAGAAGCACTTAATTTTCATCTCACTTTCAGTGTCCTACATATCCCCTCATCGTCCAAAAATCTGTAATTTTCTCAGATATATTTCTCCGAGAAAATCAGAGAACAGAACGCACTAGTCCTTTTTTTTTTTTTTTTTTTTTTTTTTTTTTTTTTTAAGCCATGCTCAGAAATACATGAAAACCTTTCCAGAATAAGAGAAGCACTTCAATACAACCAAATATCAGTTGGAAACAACAAACTGGAACAGCTTCTTTTCACAAGATACTGTGCCAAGCCCCAGATGAGACACAAATGTTCTTGCATCACTAAAAAAAGTCTCCTTGTGTAAATATGCATTTTCAACCAAACCACTTTTAAAAACAATGTATCTTCAAATGTGAAAAAATATCACGTAAATGCCAGAGGGGGATCCAAGCAGAGTGCTCAGGGAACAAATGCACACAAAGGCACATTCCCCCCTCCCTGATCCCTGTTGCTACTGGAGGCCTTGCAGTCACCAGCCGCAAGGTGCTGGTGATGCACAGGATGCATCCCTGACCCCTCACCCCCTCCTCACTGGTGTCAGTAGGAGGAATGGCTTCATACCCTCTGGAGCAAGGATCTCCCACTGTCCTACCTGTGTTCGATGCACATCCCTGGGCACTGATGTGCCATCACGCCACTTGTGTATTTCAAAGTGGTGGAATGGAGGAATGGGTTTTTCTTCTACTGCAAATCGTTAACAAGACGGTGAAATGTTAGTTTCCTCCACATTTTAAGAACGGAAACATATGTGAGAGCAAACAGTGTGAAAACTGTGGCTCTGACTGCAATTGAGCTGCAATGCTTTGGATTTTAAGTGTTTGCTACATAGCATGACCTTTGTCTTCATGTTTTCTTGAAAGGTATTTATAGCACATGTTCTGCCACAGTGCATATCTGAGATCTGTAAGCACGCCAGTGAGCCTGTTGATGCCTTTAAGAATCTCTGCGTAACTGAAACTGTATTTCATTTCTACTTTACAGAATCACTTCAGTGATCTCCCTTTCTCTGACTGTAATATTTTCGGATTTATTTCTTTGACTCGCTGAGCTAAAGGCTAAAGTAAAAGCCATTACGATCTAGAGCATCTAATTTATGTTTCAACCAGCCGGCACCCTTGGGCAGAACAAGATATCAGAGACAGCTGTTAACACTTAGTAGAAGTTCATATTAATCAAAAGATGTGTATGGGTGTACATGCACTAGTTTTCATAACACCTGCTACATCTCCACGTTTCCTAAGGTGGAAAAAGACATTTAGGGAAAACAGAATCATTTGCATTCCTACCTATGGATGCCTAATAAAAATATTAAGCACACATTATCTAAAACTGAAATTTCTGAGCAATACAGATTAATTCAAACCACACAGGACTTTACAGGTCCAAAAATCCCAAGACACCAATAACTTTATTTTTATCTAGAGACAAACCAAAGCAACGTAGGCAATAACATAAATGACTAAATAAAAACTACACATTTCTTCACATGGGACAGGTGATATATGCTTTGTCTCCATTATTTTTATGGTATAATTGATAAGCCACTGTTTTACACATGGTAAATTAAAGTTGGCTGTCTAAAGAAATCTCTTAACCTTTTTAAATTGAAAGCTTCACCCAACCTTTTTGGAATAGAAATTTCTATTGACCACCTGCTGCAGCATTTTTTTTTTTTTTACAGCTACATAAAAATTAGGCTGATTGATTCTTCTTGCAGTCACTTCCTAGAAACAGCTTTTCTGTCTGGTTCATAGTACTAACTAGGTCTGAGCACACTGATTAATTTTATTTTTTTATTTGGTGACCTGTGCAAAAAAAGAATTATTAAAAAAAAAATAAATTCATGCCAAGTCAAAAACTTACATCTTTTGAACTGCTGACAAAGCAGAACAACTCACCATGCTGACCAAATTTTTTCCTTAGACCACAAATGAGGTATTAAATTTATTTTGGGAACAATTTTTTATGAACAGTAAGCTGAAGTCTCAAGATGGAGATTGTGAGGATAATGGAAGTAGTTGAAGTCTCATATTTTTGACAGAAACTATTAATAAAATTCTCCTGTTAGCTGATATATTGATTTTATTTAGCTGATTCAGTAACTGTTACTAATATTGCATTTCCATGTATGATTTTCAGCAGAATATTTATTTCACGGTAGTTAACATACTGCCAACTACACATTATGTTTCTCTAAAGGTGGAGCAATTTTGTGATGGAGATGATGTATATAACTCTAGAGAAGGCAATGTTAGACAGGTGAGGAATCATATTTTAACATTTCCAAATGATTCCTAAAGCTATCTATCAAAGATCATTGACAGTGCAGAAAAGTAATCTGGTATCAACAGAGCAAGAAAAAATTTGTAGGAAGAGATAGTATTTTATCAGAACAACTGATAAAATTGTGAACAGGTGGATGGGATTTCAGGTGCCCTCCTCTTGCGCACAGAACGTGGCTGAGCGTACTGACAAGCCTGTGTTCTCTTTCCAGCTGGAGAAGCTGGACTATTTACCATCACAAAACCTTCCACGCTGATAAACTGAACATTTTAAACATTTCTCTATAGCCTGGTGACTAGAACCCTCACCAATAGATAAACTCACTGTATTTTCTCCATGCAGTCATGACAAAGTCACTATCAGTCCTTGGATATACCAGTGAAGTATGACTCCGCTGTGCAGTCCTTCATCAAGATACGTCGATCAAACACTAATGAGTGCTACTGCCCGTTGAGCATTGCTGTTTGACTGCTTAAACTCTTCAGCCTCTCAGAGGTCCCCAGAGTTACATTCTTTTTATCCTAACAATTCTTTAAGCCTCTGTCCTTCTTTATATAGAATTACCTACTTCCCCTACACAGCATTTTTTTCCACTGTATCAAGACACACACAGGGAGTACTGCAGGCAATTCAGTGTTCATAATTTTTTACTTTGTGTGTACCCAAGGATATCATTCTAGATCACGGCCCAGGTCCTCTTTGTGGAGCTGTGCCATCAAATAGAAGGCAAAGCATAGTTTGTCCAGCTGCAATTCATATACATGTCAAATTAGACAGGGGCAGCAACAGGAAGCCTAGGAAGAACTAGCTTACATGGTGGCCTTTCATGGCTTACCCTTACATGTGTGATTATCAGGAGTTATCAACTATACACTGCTTCAATTAATGTATTACAATACATTATATATATGCATATATTGCATATACTCATTAAACCTTAGCAAACACATTCTCAAACAGACTATAATTGGTTAGCTTATAATAAATATCTTCATGTTCTAGTGATAAAGTTATTCCTGACGCCACCATGGCACGGTCTCTACCTGAAAGCACAAAGCAGATTGCACTGACAGAGCTCCAGCAGCAGCATTGGACCTATTTTTGTGCAGTGCGTGTGTCTATCCAGACAGAAGTAGAGCACAAAGCAGCTTGACTATGCACATGTAGGGTACCAAACAGAAAAAAGTCTCAGTATTGCTGCAGTGTACAAATTTAGTCTCAGTAAAAGACATTTTGGGGAAGGATTAAAAGCAAATAGCATCTGACTGAGGATCAAGTACCATTCTTTGCTATCTCCCATCATTTCTACAAAAACAGTTTCCTGCTATCTCACCTATTAGGAAGAGAACAATTGAAGCTAAGTACAGATTAGACACTTCTGAAATATTGTGATTGTTCACTATTTGACCTCATAATGGGTATGAAATACATACCAGTTCAAGTATTATAAATATGGTGATAAACAAATTTGACCTAGCCTGTGCTTGACACAGGTTTTGCATTATTTAAGGCATGATATAAGACCGTCTGTAAGTGTTTTATCTGTTATTGTTACAAATGAAATCCAAGATGACTGAAAGGATAACTGATTAGAGAAAGCGTTTCTTTTTTCAGCTTGTTTACCTAGTGCACTTGACACCAGTTTCTGTACAGTCAAATTCCTCATGCAGAAAATGATGAGGTTGTACAGATACTCAATTATTATGATAAAGCTTCAGTCAGTACAGCTTAGGCGCTGTATATAAATCCTGCTCTCTTTCTGACCGCCCAGCCACTTATAAAATCATGACAGCAAGTAACCTGTACTCACAGTAATTGGATCTCACCCTAGTGTTGGGTGCTGAACTACAGGAACTCCTGAAAATTACTGCGTATGTGAAATTAAAGCTCAATGACTGTTCTCCACCAGCTCTCCTTTGGGCAGCCTTACTCCTCAAAACCAAGGCTGAAGAGGGGTCCTCAAGCCAAAAACTCGCTTGTAATTGCTCTGGGACAAATGTGTGCAACCAACCAGCTGCCAATAAAAAGAAAACTGAACTTGAAAACAAACAAATAAATAAATAAATAACTTTACCTCACTACACTGTGACCAGTCGCTTCTCTCAGGCTGCCCCACTGCCCTGTGGGTGACCCAAAATGCTTCCAGACCATTTCACTCTGCTTCATTTCCAACTCGTCTCGTCTGCACGCAGTTGCCATGAAGCAGGGTGCTCTGACTCCAGACCTGAAGTTCTATACTCTGTTCATGTCTGCTATGTTTCTAAACCATTTTGTTTTGCTCTATTTTTACCTCCAGATTTAAAAAGTAGCTTTCTGGTAATGAAATGCTGTAGCCCGCCCATCCAACCTAAATTTAATTCACAGATAATTCAGCTGAAAACTTGGACCCATTCCATATTAATTTCCCCTGAAATATACATTATGCCACTTTGTTGCTTGGCAATATACTAGGAAAGATGTCCAGCACCTGTGGGAGTAAAAAAGGCCAAATAACTGTTGTTTGCAGACACAAGCTTTTTCACTGTAACAGTGCAGCCCACACTTGCTCATCTAGTAGAAATCTCATTAACTGTCAACACTGACAGGACAATTATCAATATATGTGAGTAGATTTATCTGAAATAAAGTGTTTGGACTCTTTCCATCTTAATAAATATATTAAGGTTTAGAACCATATAAAGGAAAAAAAATACCGATTTGGAATCATTACCTTTAATACCAAGAGACAAGCAGAAAACATTTATTGAGCTTTTAATTAAAATCTAATGAATGCTAGAAGTATTTCTAGAATGTATCACCATGGAGAATAAGGTACATGGACTTCTCAGCCTTTAGCCTGTTTTTCAAGAAAATACAAAAATAGGTATATGTGATTTCTCTAATGTAACTATATTTTGATCAAAATGTTCTCTAACATTCAAAAGGGTTCAATCACTGTCTTACATAAATTTCAGGTATCTTCCACTCTGCCTCACTTTTACATTCATGCACTTTTTCCACCTACTTATGTTCACACTTGTAACATTAATTGTCACATTTCCCAAAGAGAAAAAAAAAGAAAAAAAAAAAAGTTTTGCTTTTGAAACTGCTCCTTGCTCTTGTAAAACATGGCAGAAGAGGACAGGAGAAAGATAGCACAACCAGAATGCTTCCCCTTCCAAAAGTTTCAGCAGTAGCAGTAGTGATTGCAACTATGTATGTTACTAATACTGGCACTATAGAGAGGGGGCATAGGACAACTCATTAGCCTATATAGATATACCTGTATTGGGAAGTAAAAAAATTCTTCTGTTAATTATCAAAGCCTAATCCTTACACCAGGAAGAGATCACATTCAAGGAGCAGGATCAGGCAGACCTTTGTTAGTGCCCACATAAACATGTTAATACACAGAGAGTCAGCAACAAATCTAAAGGTTAAAGTAGCTGCACATACTTTACTGTGTATGCCCTTTAAACTAGTTGTTACTCTGAGATTACATGAGATCAATTGAACTTCAGATTACTGGAAAAGGGACAGCTGGCAATTTTGTTGTATTCATTCATGTATGAAAATCTCATGCTAAGATGATTGTTTTGCTTTCTTACATTTCACTTTGCCTTGGTCTTTACAGTTACGGTTTTTACTTAATCCAAATTCATATTAAATGATTGTGTGGATGGGTAAAAATTCAAGAGTACACTGAACAACTTTATACATCCGAAAGACTTCAAAGTAATGTGTATTCACATAAATGTGAGCAAAGATACATTTCTTTATCTTCATCTTATCTTAAGGAAAAGGGAAATTTTAGCAGTTTGTGAAATTTATTAATTTAGTTTAGATTTAGAAATAATATTCCTAATATTCTACTTATTCACTTTATTAACAATATTCTATATAGGTCAGTTACCAAATAAATATTTGTCATGCCACTGGAATGTATGACTGCTTACCTATATCACTGGAGTCACCTTTCACTCATGAGAAATCTTCCTGCAGATTTGGGCTGTCTGAAGCACGTCTTTATTGCATATCTTAGAGAGTTTTTCAGTTCACATTAAAGGCGATCACATGGCACTCCCCAAATTAAAGGCAATTGTAACTGCAATGGCAATGTTAGCAAGTCACCATCTACTTGACCATCTCTCTACAAAATAGCGCTTTGCAATGTTTTTGAACAACTGTCTATTTATTACTAAAAAAGGAATTCATTATTTCACTGCAATCAACATCGGCCAAAGGGGAAGAGTGCAGGAAATCTGGCACCTGTGGATGAGAAGGTATTTAGTAATCTAAAGGGATTTCTTCAGTTTTGCAGAATGACCTACTTTTTCTACAGAGCTAGAGCATACAGATTTAGTATTAGTGAGGACTGAGCAACACAGATCACCTTAAGCAAAGTATTTGATCTTGATACAATATGTGCATATTTTGGAAAAAATAAATGTTGCTTAAATATTCAAAGTGATTCATGCATAGCTGTTTAAGCCTTCAAGCAGCTTTTGCCTGCAACAAGGCGCTGAACTGATGTGTACTCCCAACATTGCCTTCCTTTTGGTCATTGGCTCCAGCAACTTTTCACCTGCATTTAGGTCCAGCTTTTTCAATTTGCTTCTGGTTTATTTTGCTTTTATCAGCATCCTAAGGAACAAATTAGTAGAACAAGTACACAAGTTACCCACATCACTAGATAACATTCTTACACCATTTTACCGCAGAAAAAGCCTCATAGGAACAGAAATTGTGAGAGCAGAAATGGACATCATGCTATCAGCTAGCCTATCTCCTGGCCCAGAGGGAGAACAGTCATTCCTAATATTTCTAGAACCTGCCTTTAAACCAGCCCCCCCAGGATGCCATAATCTCTTTAGTGCCCAACCAATATCAGTGCTAAGCCACCTTTCCTTAATTTTTGCTAATGACTTGCCTAAGTCTGCTTGCTGTCATTTAAGTCCATTACTACTTGCCCTACCTGCAGCACAGGGAGAGGAATTTAATTCTCTTCATTGCACCCTTCAGTGTAATTGAAGACTTAGGTCTCCACAGTTTTCTCATCATTAAATTTAAAGTTACCCTTTTGTCCCAGCCTGTCCTTGTAGGATGCGTTCTGATCCCTGACTGGGCTCGCCACTTCATACTCTGACATTTGACTTATATCCTTCCTGACCTGCAGAATGCAGTGCTGAGGAAGAAAGAGACTCCTCTTTCAATACTCTCAGATCCACTCTGATGTGTCCCCCTCCAACTGCATGGCACTAAGTCATTTAGGTTGCAGTCCTCTGCAATGCTTAAATCCTTGCCAGCAGTCCAGACAGTCTTGTCCCTCCATCCCTCTGATCCTGGCATTCATCTCAAGTGAATTTTTAGATCATTCCTCAACCGTTTGAGAACATGATGTTGTCCTCCAGTGTGTTTACAGCCTTTTAGATTAATACAATCTACATAGGTAAAACATTATTCCCTCATCCAAATCACTGATGAAAATACTGAATGCATTTGATATTTTTTTGAACGAATGTAGATTCTAGCAAGATCCTTGAAGAATACTGTTTGATATAGTCTTCTGGTTTGACTTTGAAGCACTGATTTTCTGTTCTAGAGTGAATTTTTCTTACCAGTTCTGCATTTCCTAATAGCCTCACCTACTGCATATTTTTATAGTTGTTAGACATAGTGAGGGAGCATAAAAATCTGTAAAAGTCAAATTATTTGACTCCTACTGCTTCTCCCCTATTCACACTGTCAGGGAAGAAAAGTAGATCAAATTGACATGCCTTGTTACTAGTACATTCATGCTAATTGTTACTCATCTCTTGATCATTTTCTAAGTGCCTACAAATTGATCATTTGAGTATATTCTGCTATTTTTCCAGGATCTGTGAAAATGACAGCTGTATAATTCTTTGACTGCTCTTTTTTTGTTGTCTTCTCCAAGATAAGCTCAGTGTTTGGGAGAATTTAAAAAACAGCTTACTACACTCCAGGATCACCACTAGCAGTTATGATTGCTAAAGTAATTTGTCTGTTGCTTCAAGCTTAAATTTTGTCAGGTCCAACAAAACCGAGAATATCTGGTGTAAAACACCTTTAACCTACTCTTTTGATATAAAAAATCTCAACTTTACCCTTTTGCGCCTTTTAATGCAATGTTTTGCTATCTTCGATTAAAGAGATTTGCAACCTCTTGTGGTGCATACATTACATTAGATACATATCATGAATAATCTAAGAACTAATCTAGAAGATATTTTGAATAACTTCTTTCTGATAAGTGTTGCTCCTTGTTCTAGTCTCATTAATGTTCCTATCTCTGTTAAACTTGATACTTATTGATGTGGAATAAACAGATAAAATCTGTACAGTAAAGTGTTCTGGTCTGGTTTGGGACAATAGATATAGTGCCCTCAATGTCTTCAGTGCTTACAAGATTTGATAATTATTATTATTATTTTTAAAGAATCACTGTCATCTGTTAGAATTATCTGAAACTAAAGAGTTATATGTTTGTTTCACTGCACACATTCCTTTCAAGCTGTGAAGCATGAACAAGCTAGATATAGAGTAATCACACATAGGAATACATGTACATGCACATTCATGAATATCTCAGCATTTTTTTTCAAGCTGAGAATGGAGGGCTACATTTCAATATGGCATCCCTGATAATTATCTTCTAAACTTTCTGCATATAGCCCCGCATAATGCCTTAATCAGTCTTTTGATAAATTGCAAAGTTTGGGAACTTAATAATTAGAGTGTATGGTTAGTTAAAGCTATAACTATTGCTGCTGTTAGTTTGTCAGTATTTATTCTCAGAAGGCTGCTGGTCTCATTATGTGCTAGGATAGGATCATCAGAAGCATGAGACATCACAAGAGGAAAAATTCAGAGCAGAAATGAAACCTCTAAGCTAGCAAGACAAAATCATGGGCAAATGCTCTTACTGGCATCATTCTGTTGATAATGTTTCTACAAAGGCAGTTTGAGTACCCTGGCCCGGTTATTTGGTAGGCTGTGCAGTAATGCATGAACTGGGCAGACTTTCAGACCTGATTGCAATTAACAGTTTAAGGGCAGATTTCCTACTAGGCACAAATGACATGTATGCCCTAGCTCTTGAAAGCCAGTAGGAACATCTCCCATTTTTTGGCCTTCATTACCTTCCCTCCAATAGCTCTCTCACAATGCAGAGGGGGAGGACATGACAGCAATTTCGTCTGTTGCAGCCATGCTTACTCCCTGACGAGCAGGTGAGACACAACACCAAGCACAAGGAGGCCCTGCCACACCAGCACCAGCCACCTCTGCACTGGACTCCCTCAGTCAGGAGCAGAGTGCATGGCTCCAGGCCAAGACAGCCAGGTCCAGCTGAACATTTCAGGGTAGATTTGTGATTAAGGAAACAGTGACTCATTGTAGGAAAGGAGCAAGGGACTGCACACCACGAGGCACAGCGAGTCTCAGGCAAGGCTGAACTACAAAACAGTAGATCTTATGGGTGATACCTACCTGTCACATTGCATTCTTCTTCATGACAGCTGACAAATAGCTTCTCAAACAATTCAGTATTGTGCCAATGTAAGTGGTGAATAAGCAGATGAAAGAGCAGATCTGAATTAAAAAAAAATAATTATGTATTTCACCTTCCTCTGAGGCAGACAAATTTCTGCAGTAAGAAAGTAGTAAGTAAGCAAGTAAACTATGCTCCAAATGTCATTTTAGATTGATTTTACTGTTGTCTTCCTAGTGGTCAGTTTCACCATTTTTGTATTTATTAATGTTGTCAACAAACGATTTACCTGCATTTTCTTTTTTAATGTATGAAAATGCTTGCAGAAGATAGATATAGGAATTTAGCTAGGAGAGATGCTGCAGCAGAAGATTCTATCACATACACACCAGAGCAATTTTACAGGTAACAAAAATTAGTTTTCAATGACCATTCCGACCTTCCTATTTCAATAGCTAGTCTTTTGAAGTACCAAGTCCAAACTACAGAACACTGCAGTCTAATTCCACAGAAAAGAAATCAAGAAATCACCTTCCCTTTAATACTTACTACAAACATCTTGTTGTCACCCTCTACCATGAAGAAACTGGTCTCAAAAACAATGAAATGTCTGACTTTACACGAAGTTCAACCTTATTTACAGATTTCACAGATCCTGTCATACTATTTTGCATTTTTATTACTACCTTGTGTAGCATGGAAATGCGACATAAGTGTATATCAAATCTGCCTTATTTGCCTAACTCTAGTTGAGTGTTGAACAAAGAATCTGGACTGTTCCAAACATCTGACAATTTGTCTGAAGCTCCATTTGATGGATAAGCAGTCACTGTATATCTCTAGTAATGAATGTAAAATTGGAATTTTAAATGTTATTTCCATATATGAAAAGAGAACATTATGTTATCTGCTCCATCCAAAGCTTTAAAATCTCTGTTGGAGAAGTTAACAAATGCATTCTATTTAATTTCATACCCCCTATGATCACACAGCTGTGTGATATGATACCACCAAAATAACTTTTCAAGGAATGGAAACACTCCACACGTTAAAACTCAGAAAGCAGTAATAAATCTTAAGGATTCAATTTGCTACAGATGTTGGATATTACAGCAACACAGATCTGAATATTGCTAGAAAAGCAGGACGTGTGATGAAAGTGCAATTTCTAGTTTTCTAAACAGTTTCTGATTAGCTTTTTTTAAAAAAGAGAACAAGCTGCATCTGTCAGCTGAAGACTTGTGTTTTAGTTAATCCTAAATCTTCTCCTCGGTATCTACAAACTTTTTGAGATCTCTCTCCATTCTTCAGTAAGTCTTGCTGCTATTATAAATCTAGCAAATAATTTGGAGGGAACATTATGTTCCGATTTAGCTGGCATAATAGATTCTTATTAGATTATACCTTTCTCTGACACATCATGTACTAGCTGCTATTGCAAACAGGATACAGGACATTGGATTCACTCTACCATGATAGTTCCTAGGTCTTGTTTAAATATTGTATGGTAATCCCTCAAAACTTACTTAAGCAACCAGGCAGTCCAACTGCACTCTTATCACAGAACATATGCTTACCTTCACAGACTGTTATCAACAGCTAGTAAAGCTTCCCACATGTTATTCTTCTGCATTTTGGAAGGATGGTGTTAATTTTGTGTTTAAATGAAATAAAAGTGTTAGACAAGTATAAAGAATTGGTGTAAACAAATAAAGGCATGATGGTTCAGTGCCAAACTACCAGCCGAAAGAGAATGTTTTCCTTGCATTCAGGTAATTACTTGTTTACAAGCAGTTAAGTATCAAGACATGAGCAAGCTCAGTTTGCCATCTTGAAAGAACACGGCTGTGTCTACTTATGCCAAAATCACAGCATTTCCTAGAACCATTTTATTTAGGCAGTGTTTCAGGAAGGAGAGTTAAAGTCAAAAGTGGTCACATCATGAAAATCCGGGCCAAGCAGAGGGCAAAAAGAGGCAAGGGAAAAGAAGATTTTAGGAGTCCAGATAGCTGACGAGATCTTCCTTAGATAAAACTCTACCCAGGATGGGAGTTTTGGCTAAATACCTAATCTATATCATGATCTCTGTACATACCTGGATAAATGGGAGTAGACATTTCTTGGAAATGATATGAGGTATTCACAGATTTGTACACAAAGATACGTGTTTATCTTCCTGTAAACCTAGGAACCATGTTGCTCTACTAGGATTGCTGAAGTAGTCTTATTTTTACCTTCATCAGCTAACTTCAGGGTCATTTCCAGGAGGCAAGCAAACAGCAAGGGTTTCCAATATTATGACCACTGCAACACTTAAATATGAGGCACTAAAGTAGTTACATGGTATTTAGGACCCAAGAAAGGTGTTTAGGCCAGAATCTTCTCTTGAAGGTATGTGTTTAAAAAAAAATGCATTGATGATGGTGCTGCCACTCATTTTTATGTAAGAGATTTAAGCTCTGTTTAGGATTCAAACAGGTTATAGGAAATATAGATCTTGCAACCTTGCTAGAATACCAAGAATCTCTCTCTGGACTATCAGTATGAGGTGCTATTAGGGAAAGCATATAACCCTGGCCAGTATTCAGCCTGCTACCTTCACACTTCCCAACACTCACCACTGTTGTATTAGTGCTGGGAGAGGGCATGTCCTGCCTATGACTTCAGAGAACTGTCCAACTTCAGCATCACCTTCTGGAGTTGCAACTGCCAGTTTTGAGTTCATATTCACAGATTTATTTATTTTTCTCTTTAGAGACATTACTTTGCTTTAACTGAGTAATCTGCATTGAAAACTTTCTGCCTTGTTTACCTTTTTTTCCTCGCAGTCAGATCTGTGAGGTTCTTCTGAAGCTGCCTGCCATTAGCACAGCATTTAACTACCCAAAAGAGCTGAAATACATTAACTAGAAAGAAAGTTTAAGACAGAATAACAGAACAATATGAAGCTTAGTAGTTAGGACACGTACCAGGGTAAGACCTGGTTTCTGTCTGGAATTCATTTAAAGTCCTTGAGTATCTGGTTGAATGCCGTGTGTTTCAAAACTTTGTTGGAATTCAAAATAAAAATTTAGTCTCATTATCAGTGCACTGAGCCACTTACTTAGTCCCACACACAAGTCAGATGCATGGCAAATCAGTTTGCAGAGATCATTTAATTACTGATGAGTGCACCTAGGCCAGTATATCCTAACTCTCACAAACGACCTGTAGTTTCAAGTGTTTATTCAGAAGAGAAGCATTTTGGAAGGTCGGAAGGGATCATTCATCAGAGGCTTAGAAATTGCTTCTCTCTCAGTTTTACGTACAGTAAAAGGACACAGAGTGATTTTCAAAAACTCGCGTCAGATTTCATTATTTTTCTGAAGAGCTTTTTTTCCACAGAAAGATCCAGTTTTCCTTTAAATGATTTCTTAACTATTATATTCTTTCATATTGAATCTGCTATTGAACATAATTTTACACAATCATCCTAGGACTGTGAATAAGAATAATTGTTTATTTATCCTGGCATTCAGAATTTGATTGCTTTTGTACTGCTACATTTTATTGCAATGTACAAAAATTCTCCCTCCCCTTCCCAAAATGAGAAAGAAGCCTAAGCTCCATTAGGTTTTGAACATCCATGAGGTATCACAGTATTACCCTGAACATGAAGGGAATCTAATTTTCATCATTTTACTATAGGAAATTCAGACTTATTCTATTTAGAATTCTAGAGATATTTCCTGAAGAATGACAAAGATGAGTTAAACCACTTTCCCTTGCCTCCTCCATGTGCATCATACATGATGGCAAGGCATGTTCTTACAGGGCACGTCAGGGAGCATCATGGAAGCCCCAAACTATAATAGTCGTGTGGCATGGGGTGCAATGACACATGACATCAAGTCCCTCCAAGAAAGGCAGATGAGGGGCAGCATGTGCAGTTCCCACCCATCTGCAGAGGGGCTGGGGGCCACCTGGCAAAAGAGGAAAGGAAGGAAAGGTAAGCACTATGGCTTTCCCCCACTCTGGCACTATTTGCAGCAGAAAATTAGATTTTACTACAGTTTAACACTGGACAAGTTTTGCCCAAAGGCTTCCTTCGTGTAACTGGTGGCATTGATTTTTAACGTCATGATTCATTTATTGTGGCTCTCTTTGTAATGAAAGATGCATTAAAAATGACTGCAGTCTGCTCAGCAGCCAACATCAGAGATGTTGTGTCCTGAAAAGCAGCTCCAGACAAAGACTCCTTGGCTTGGAGCAGATGTTTCAAATCTTCCCACCTCCCCAGGAAATATGGCCAGCTGAACACAGACTAGTGCAAATGCAAGTCTTTGTAAAGACAAAATTCCAGAATTAGCTCAGTTTTACCTTATTATTCCTTTAATTTCCTACATATCGCTTGAAAAATGACTGGGGGTTGAAATCTTCCTTGCTCATAAAAAAAAAAAAATATATATATATATGTATTCTGAAGCCTAAGGAAAGCATTAGTGTAAGCATTAACTGTTCAGATATCCACCATTTCAAAGGCAGATACTGGAGAAAGGAAAAGAAAAAAACCAAACCAAACAAACAAACAAAAAAAAACCAGAAGATATGAACTGCTGACAATAATACTCCTGAAGAGAAACAATGACAAGTATGAAAAAATGAAACAGGCGTAGCAGAACCAGGGCAGAAGCAACTGAGGTTTGTCACTGAAGTCACTGTCACACTGCACAATGTAAATGGTGACAAAGTTGTGAAGAATTAGCAGTGACACAAGGCAAGTCTCTGCCCTGGTCTCACCTGCAGACATCGCACTGCTCTCAGTAAAAATCTGTCTTTGAACAGACAGCAGCATATATGGGCAAAATTTCTTGGCTGTAAGTCAGAGTATAAATTATTTGCAATGCACAGTCTCTGCTAAAATAACTTTGCACAACTCAGGTCTGAGATAGCAAGCCCTCCAAAAATTGAAGCAGGAAATTGATAAGAAACTACAGCATTAGCTGCTGTGAGTACGGTCTGAATATCTGCATAGCTTCCATAAGCTCTGCCATAGGGCCCTAATGTAAAGTCTGTGGAAGTTTTCAGATGCAGCCGCTCCATGGCTGGCTTGTCAGTGCTGATCAGCACTTCTGAGTACATATCTGCAGGTGCCAGGTTTTCAAATGACCTGACCCTAAGAGCAATGAGCTCTAATCCTCAGGTAAATGTAAAGAGCCCAATTCCCTGCTGATTTAAAACAGGATTGAAGAGTCTCTCCAGCTCCAGACATTGCCTAGTAAGGAATAGCAAGGCAAAAAAATTAGGAAATTTTCCCTGCAGTAAGCACAGGCTCACCATTACCATCAATCAGTCTGAGGATCCTGAGCAGCTTTACACTCCCTATAGCAATTAGAAAGACAGCTTTGTGGTAAAGATAGGCATTTGCTGTTGAATGAAAGATGCTTAACAAGCTAGGCTCCAGCATCTGAGATTCTGCCTTTTTCTTCCCCTCTTCAAACAGCCCTAATAATGTAGATGCTATTTTCAAGGGTAGAAAATTCAAAGTATGGTTGCCCTGTAAAAAGAGTATCCCCATTTCCTTCACATTTTTATTCACTCCCCTCGATTCAAGCTCATTAGTATTTCTACTACTGCAGTTTGAAACAACGTTAGTCAAAACATATTTCCATAAAACTTATGACTGTACTCCCCCCTCTTTTATCTTGTTTATTTTACTGATTAGAACCAAATAGAGCATGAGCTACAAAGGAAGAACTTTTGCTCTTCATCTGCTGACAACAGGCAAACCAAGCATGGACCTGCTGGTTTATAAATATCTTCCAGACAGTCAGTCACATCCAAGCCTCCCTAAAAGTGAATTGAGGGGAAGAGACGTGTTTGGACAAAAATCTTGTTCTGGATCATTTAACCATTAAATTGAACGAAGAATTCAATTATTTGGTTACACTGCATAGAAATATTTGGGCAGATCTTCACTGTCTTCACTGTCAAAAAATTCATCAACTATCCCTTTTCTATTTTTGCTACAGTTGCTGTAACGTGAATGTGCTGGCAGGAGCTTCATAAAGGGATGATCACACAAATGAATAAGACACCTGGATGCACCTGGGCAGTCCAGACTGCTGGAATCTTGAGTTTTTTTTTTCTTTTTTTTTCCTGTTAGGTGATCCAGGTGAAAACTACTGATTACCTTATCTGGAAATATTTACAGACATGTATGTCTTGAAGTTTATGTGACACTAAGTGGGATAAAGTAGCATTGTTACTTCATGAACTACAACTAAGAACCAGGATAAAGCATCCAAACAGCATCAGACCTCACATATACAGTCACTGGTCAAGCTTACCAAAGCATCCATGTGGTTGCACTTTGACATGTGCAGGAGTTGTGCTTTTGTGGCTGCATGTGTTCCAGTATTTGGTGTTTGTTTTAACAGTACCATTTATGTTTGTTTTTCTCTCCTAGGGAATGATAACAAAAAATTCAGAAGGATGTTGTAACTGTTTAATATTTTATTAGGGGAAAAAAAAAAGCGGAACACCTTTTGGAACCTAGCTGTCTGAAGTTTGCTCCTGATGCCTATATTTTCCTGAAACAGCTCTTAAAAAATGGCTATTTTTATAGCTTTGGTACTATTGGTAAGCATCTTTCTAGAGATTAATTAGAACAGAGGAACATAGTCTTGCTATTTGAAAGAGCTGAGTCAGGTGCCCTGCTATGTGGCTCTGCTACGACTTTGTATATTCATTGCCTCCAATTCCTCCAGACTCAAAATTTCTTTAGTAATTCACTTACATGTTACCGGTCCCTTTAATTTAAACAGGACAATAAGCAAAGCAAGTAGGAAGGTGTTGGAAATGTATCCTTGTGCCTTTTGACAGTGGCATCACTTAGCCATCTGTGCCGTGTTGACAGTTGTTATTTGTATTCATTTGGTTTTCTGCTGCTTTAACATACATAATGCAAGTATTAAAAAGTTGTTGCATGGCCATATTCACTTCCATATTTGTTATTTTATGCCAAAAAATAGGACCAGTGACCAGCTTGTAATTGTGCTGAGCTGAAGGCTGTAGGGTGACAGGCAGTGATGATGATGACAAAGCTGAGAAGAAACACTTGAATTTAGGTGACTTGAAGACACTAGCAGAAACTGGCAAATGATTTGTTTCATCAGCCTAACTGAAAAATATCACCTACATTGAAATCTTTAATGTCAGAAACGGACATGCTAAGGCATATTAAGTCTTGCTGTTTTCCACCTGTAACAAGGCATCATGTCTGCTGTTGCTCCTGTACCAATAGATTTTCATGTGGAAACACCAGACATAGAAACTGCACAGAGAAAATTGCCCATACAATTATGACTGACATGACCGAACATTTAAAGATCAGTGTGTGGCTGGTTGCATAACTGGACCCATTCTTAGTCTTCTTAGCACTTGTTCAAATGAAGGCAGAAGTGTTTGGGTTAGATGTGCATCACTTGCAGGGAATGAAGAGTTGCATGCCATCCTACACCATTCAGATACTACTAACAGGCTGCTGGACAAGGAGCTGAAGAAGGTAATGTTTCCAGGAGGACTGGCATAGCAGCTGGGACGCTGACACAGACTTAGAGACTGGCTCATTATTATAGATTCAGATACATTGATTCAAATGTATTCATCCAAATACAAACCACTATTGTATAAGATTAAATGGTAGCCAACATTAACAGGTTCATTTGGATATTTTGGCCCCTGAAGGGAGAGGTGATCCCCCAGTAAATAAATAAATAAATAAATAAATAAAGACTGTCATTCTACTCAACTTCATTGGTAGACTGCAAGGAGGAAAAACAACATCCTTTTCTTAACATCTCGTAACACACTCCTCAGTAGCCAGGTGCATTGTGAAGCTGAGACCCAGAACACATGTCTAGCAGAGACCGGACGCTGTTCATTTCCTCATATCAGGATGCCCCTGCCTTGTAAGTTACCCCTTGAAGTAAAAAGCAACTTCAAAAGAGAACACTGCCTCATGTTTCACCAAATACTTGACATCAATGCACGCAAGTTCTCCGGGCTCTGATGGTTTCCTAAGCCTTCTGGTTTTAAAACTTTCTATTAAACAACACTTCAGCAAGTGAGAATCTACTTTCAAGTGGCAGTGCAGTTTCCAGGGTGCTGTGCTGTAATTTAATAGTTCCAAGTACTAGCTGGAATTTTAAAGCTTGCTTTTAGCAGTTATAACAGCATTTTCTATGAGACTATTTCACTACAGATACTCTGTGCTTGCTGTTACACATTCAAAGAATCACACTTTTGAGAACATTTAAAGATCACAATCAAATCACGATTGCCTGATGTACTCACAATAGCTGTACCAAGTCTAGCAAAAAAAAAAAAAATCCAAACAAATAAACCATCACCAAAACAAAAACAAAGAAACCGAAAAACAGATTATGTAAGGTTTTATGATTAGCAGAAGTAACCTTACAATAATACCAATTTTGGAGACAAGGCATAACCATTCAGGGCCAATATATGTAGCTTCTCCAGCAAGTGTTGGCATACCGAGTCTTCCCTGAGGCTTTCTGTTGTTGTGTGGACAACTCCAACCAGTCTTTGCTTAGCTGTGTTTAATCTATTTTCTTTCATCCAGCTTTTCAATTATAACAACATTTTTATCTTAATGCTTTCTTCACGTTTTTGTTTAGGTACAGAATTCAGCTTCTCTCTTTCTATTTCTATACTTTCATTTAATTAAAGCATCCTTTGTTGCTTTGTTGTTTTTCTTTTTAGCTTCTGTGTTTTCATGGCAAGCGCCCCCTCAGCAAGGCTCACCGTAAGATTTACTTCACCTTCTTTTCTTCCAGCACTTCCGAGCTGTCCCCATGCTGTTTATCTGGTTTCTTTTTGAAATCACATGGGAACTGCACTGGCTGAGTAATGTGCATGCAGGGGGAACATCACAGGAGCCCTTAGACTCATTATCTTTCTGAAATCATATATGAACATGCATTTCCCATCAGGGAGACCCATACAGAAATGCAAGGCTGCTGCTAGCTACACAGCCAAATTGACAGCCCTAATGCTGCCTGAAGTGTCCAGCAGAAAAGAAATTATACGGGAATGAACAGAAAGGACTCGCAGCCTCTACTCAGTCCTCTCCATTGGTGTTACCCACCCCACTCCTCTGTAGCCTCTCCTATTGCTCTCCTTTTCTCATTCCCAGTATGCAGCACTGGCTTCATCCGTGTTCCCTGAACATCACCCATGAATATTTCATCAGGTTCCTGGGATTCCCTCCCTGGGGACAGTGGCAAATGGATCCCCATGGCCCAACGTTCCCACCGTTTCATGCAGCCTCCCTTGTCAGCTGGAAAAGTGATCCTCCACTAAAACTGAGCTTCCCGTGAAGGGAATCTGGCAGCATTCATTTCAGGTTGTGTGGAAATAAAAAATAAGTCAGAAATACGCATTTCCAAAGCTTTCCCACTTGGAAGAAGTAAACTAAGCTATTTTGACAGTTTCGGTCAAAACAGACATTCCCCATCCATAATTGAAAGGGGGATTTAGGTTTGCTGGACTGCCCAAAGTGCTAGCTCCATTGCTTGTCGGTGCAGCGGTGCTGGGCCGTAGCACTTAGCCTTGTCGGAGCAGGCACCTGGGAGAGCCCATCCATGACCCCAGCTGCCCAGCCAGCCTGGCCCCTGGTCACACAAGATTTTGTGTAACGTACCACGCTCAATACAAGCAAAATATTTACCATGATTGGATTTACAAGGGGTCTGGCTCTCAGGAGAGAGTGAAAGTCTGAAGACCACATCAGGAATGAAATAAAGCACAGTGTTTTGTTGTTGTTGTTCTTGTTCCTGCTTTTTTTTTTTTTTTTTTCCAGTTGCACGCAGAAAGTTTGAAGCCAGACAAAAACACTGTTTTGTTGGGGTCAGTGGCCACAAGAATCACTTGAAGCTTTCTGATGAAAGGGAGGATAAGTGGTAATTGAACAAAAGCAACAGTTTCCACCAGAAAGCTGCTGTGCTTGCAGCAGACCCCATGGAGCCGGAGCTGCTGGGGCTGCCCGCCAGGAGGTCTCCTCCTCTCCCTACTCCTGTCTCGTTTGCTCCATCCCTGCAGTGCTGCCGCATCGGTGGCTGCGTGTGGCTGGCTTTTCAGAGCAGCAGGGGGTAGACATAAAAATATATAAGATGCTTTTACGGCTTTCCAGCAGGCAGGGTGCGTGCGGTTTGGGAGCTGGCGCACTGATGGCACAAAGTGCAGCAGCCTCCCTCAGAGAGGTGAGAGCAGTGGGGGCCGTGCCGTGGGGTGGGAGCAGGGAGATGCAGTGGGCTGGAGGCAGGTGGAGCAAAGCAGGAAATCCAGCAGCACGAACTGGGAGAGCAGGTGGCCCACAGTTTCTACTGCGTGTGCTACCTGGGTCCTCAGCACGCTGAAATACGTATTTCACTCAAGCACATAGCTGGCTGGTTTGGCAGTCTCCTCAGGTTATATTCACCTACTTTCTGCTTAACCTTCCCCTCAAGCCTCAGTATTTATCTGCCTAGCCAGCCACAGCCGTAACAGCCCACTGAAATGAACAGCTTTGGGTTTTCTCTACTTGCCCTGCTTAAGGTTTGGCTCCAGCACTCGTTTTCCATCGGAACTCACATCATCTGATCTCATGAGGCACAACAGTGGGATGCTGCTGGTGTCCCTCGTCTGTCCTCATGAATCCATGCTGCACTAAGTGCCAGTGTTCAGGCACTGGATTTTCTCCTAGAGATGTGTCATGTTGGGCACTGATGACATTTCTAGAATTTGGGGCTTGGAGCATTTTTCAGGTCACGCTGGGGTGGCTGCTGAGCTCTGTCCAGCATCTCCACAGCTCTTCACCACATGATGGTATAAATATCTGAAAAACAAGTTCCTGTTCTCCTCACTAACCATAGACTGCGTGGTGGGGGTGCAGTAAGTGAAGCTGGCAGGAGCTGAAGCCTTGGTGATGATTTTTGCACAATGAAAACTCTGTAAGAAAACCAGCAATGCTGGCAGGAGCCAATGCAGGTCCAGGAATTAAGAAGATGTGTTTTCTGAGCTCTGATTTGGTTGAGAAACCACATTTGTCTAACATGAGGGATAATAATTCTTACCTGGGAGGATCTCTTTAATTATTACCTTGTGCATGTGTCGTGCTGTACATGAATACCAAGTGTACATGAATACCAAGATTTATTCTGGTATGGCTGGACATGAATATAAGTGAAATCTCTGGGAAGTTCAGGCAATTAACACCTGAAAATCTTTGCTTTACAGAACTGGAGCTCAGTATTTATAAGGCAGGATGGATTTGCCCTTGAGGTGCTGAGATTTCAAGTACGGCCATAACAACAATCCTTGTTTTTTCCCTTAAGTATTCTTAGAACCATTCAGGGGCAATCTCGGCCTCATACAAGAGCAATGAAGATACGTGTGCTAATTCTTGGCTGCATGCTCTGCTAAAGATGAGTAAGACTCAGATATTGAAGTGTTTTATTGTGGCAAAAAAATATCCCCTTTTTAAAAAACAAATATTTAAAGTGATGCAAACAGAGCCTTGCCAGCCATGACTATAATAGGTCCTGCCCACAGTAAATCCTGTTCCTGTGGGCAGAAGCTTGTTCAGAGGGATTTTTCCAAACCTTGGAAGCTTGGGAAAGATGCAGTTAGCCTACAATGAAGCACAAAACCCATACAAAACCCCTCTGGCCTGTCTTGTCCTTGCTCTTTTTTTACCCCATCAGTGGAGAGACAGTGCCCAAGCTTGGGATGCCATCGCAGCGTGGTGGCATGGCCCCACATTGCACACACACGGTTAAATTACCCCTGCTCATTCTCTTATGAATGCCTTATCCAGTGTGATTATTTACCACAAGTATCTGCATATGAAAAGGTGAAAGTGAATCATAAAGAGCGTAGTTTAAAGGACATTTAACTTGCAAATCACTAAGTAGGCTTTGTGAAACACCGAGAGTGCAGTTGGTACATTGCCTTGAGCGGTTACTCCTGATGCTATCACCCATAATTGCCCTGGCACCATTTGCACATAACCTCTCTTTCAAGTAATACTTGGTAAGCCAAAAAAGATAGCTTGCCCTTGAAAATCAGGTGTCATTATCGTGTGCCCCTGCTCTGGATAGGTTACAAATATATAGCCATTTCCAAAGAGCATTTCTCTAATGCATTCTTCCCACATTTTATTGATTCACATGAGGAATAGAAACTTTAAGCAGAATGCCATCTTTGCTGCCGTGAAAGTTAACAGCTTGATGCACTACCATCTGTTTAAGGGAAAAATAAGTATCAAGCTGATGTTAGGGTTTAATACTATAATGATACTTTACATTGTGTGCCAGTTCTGAAGGCAGAGTCATTTTTTGAGTAGATCGATCTCTTTTGGAGGTGCTGTAGGGCAGCAAGAATGGACAGAATTATTCAGTGTCTTTAGCAGGAAAGACAGGAAATATGTTACATTAGGGAAAAAAAAAAAAAAGAAGACGACGACAAAGGATGCTTGACAACATAGTCAGCAGAAAAGTCAAGGAAAAAAGTGAGCAGCTTGCCTCTGGCTGCTGAAGGTGAGATAGCAAGCAAGGGCAGTAACTGGTGAAGTGTAAAATCAGACTGCCAGGAGCTGTGGATGCCACTGTACCATGGCTGCTGGTCCGAAACTGCTGCTGCCTGCCCAAGACCATCCTCTTTCTGCTGGAGCTTTTGTCTAAATCTCTCCTACCTGCTTCCTGGAAGAAGGAGTGTTCTGTGGCAAGTCCAGAGGTCCCTTCCTGCCCCTACAATTCTGTGGCAAGTCCTCTTTCCCTTCTGCTTGTGCAGTACCCAGCACCATGTTCATAACCACTAATGTTCCTGCAAATGGTAAATTTAATAATGACAGTACTGATTGCTTTCACGTTCTCACCGGTATCGTCTCTTTGACCGTGACAGCCAAAAATATGTTTAAATAAAAGCCTGAATGTTTTCATTTAGCTCCCTGACCTTTTGCAATTGAAGTCTCTCCTGCTCCCGTCTCAATCAAGGATGACATTCTCCTTCAGTGGTAGATGATTCAAGCAATAAAAATCGTATCAACAAGGCTTTACTTAGACACAAGGCAAACCTGGGAAGTTTAAAAAGCTATCTGCAGGGGTTAGTCATGGGCTGAGATAACTGCTGCTTACATTTTGCCTACAGCTGTCAGTGAAAAGATATTTGTGGCATAGGGAGGGAAGAGTGGATGCCATCCTGCATGTGTCAGGGAGCAGAACCTGCAATGCCCAGGCCTCCCAGCAGCTCTTCAGGATGGGAGCAATCATCCTGCCCACCCGCAGGTTTCATGGCCATAGTCTGGTAGACTGGGTGCTACATCACCTCTGCACGTTCTCTGCGCAACTCAGTATTAGAAGCACTAAGAAGCTTGTAGGTATTCTGGGTAGATAATTTTATTTTATTTTAAAATCCAAAATATGATTTATTCTCCAAAGTTCTTCCAGATGTTTATTCAAGAAAGTGAAATAGACTGAGGATAGTTTGAATATTTTTCCTCCAGATTTTTTTCCCCGTTGTTTTTCCATAATTCTTTTGTTGTAAAGCGGTATATGGGGAAGGGTCGCCAGTGTCATCCACACAGTTAAAATGTGCCAAGGGAAATATAAAATCAACTGGGGTATTGTTGTTATATGCTACCCCTGGGCACTGATACAGTTAAACAGCAGAACATCCTATTTCACTTGTTGGGAGGTAATGATGCTTGAAAATAATGTTAGCCTTGTATCATTTTTTATCATCAAGGGCTGGGCATCTCAGTTTATATTCATGAAAATGAATATATACTCATTTTACATTTCTCTGCATGAAAAATGATTAACCTATAATGGAAGTTCTCACTTGTTCTTTAAATGAAGAATTAATGAAAAACCTTTCCACTGTTTCAGCCAGAACTTAGCCAGAAATAAAAGCATTAAAGTCTATTCATAAAAGAAGTAGTAGAAAAGGAAAATGCTTTGCAATACTAAGGGCTTTTCATCTTTTATGAGCGAAGGTGCTAAAATTATGGGTTATGTTGAAAACACAGCTTAACTGTCTGGATACAGTCTGATAATATGAACAAACATCTCCATGCCCCAGACTGAAACAATGAGGTCAGTTTTGCTATTACTGATTAGCCATTAAAGTCTAACCAAGATATCTTACTGGTATTTGAGAAATTGTTCTTTAAAACCAACAGTTCCGTAGAAACCTGGAGGTGGAAAAACTATAAGTAGCATTTGATAGTGCTGGTGACCTGCGAGATGCTTCTGACTAGAGCTTAGCTTTTGCGTGTTGACAGGAACGAAGTAGTTTGGGTTGTGAACGCTCCTGGAACCTTGGCTGCAATGACTGAGACTGGGAAGCTCTCAGTCCTGCAAGAAGGGAACAAGACAAACAGCAGAACCACAGCCTTGGTCTTCAGGAGAGCAGATGATGGCTTGTTCAGGGAGCTGTTTGGCAGGATCTCACAGGAGACTGCCCTGGGCAGCATTATGAAGTTTGCACTGCCACACAAAGCAAGAGTTGTCCTTTGAAAACCAGGCATATTAGGGGACGTGGAGCTACTTTTCAATATAGCAGTGGAAAAGGTAGACAGTGTCTTAGTCATACTCAGGTGACTCAGTTCAACACACAAACAACTGAGTGAGATGTAGCAGTCCTGGGTACACAGACCAGGTAAGATGATCTAAAGGCCTTATATTCTATGAATATGAAACAAAAAAAAAGTACCAGAGACCCATGCACAGTCTTTCTTACCCAGAACAAGGAAATTGAACAGAAAATTGTTTATCCTATCTCCTTGTTTAGTTGCTGTATCTAAATTTCCCCCTGCAGAAACAGTTTCTGAGAAAGAGGGGTAAGGCATTTTGTTACCTGTCGACATTTTGCCTGGACAGCTCCCGGTGGATAAGTGCTTCTGTTTTTGGAGGTCTTGATGTAGCGCATAAAATTTTTGAATTTGCTTAATTAGACCATCAACCTGTCCCCTTTAGTGTACCAATGCAACAACTTAATGCCTGAATAAAATACTTTGGAAAAAATGAGAGACTGTCTTCCATGTCAGTACTTGGAACCCCTTGCATTCCTTCAGTGTCTATTTATATTGGTGTGGCAGCAAGCAGAAGTGAGCATCCATGAACCAAAGGAGAGGGCTGTAGTGTCAGAAGCTATAACTTGAGTGGGATATAATTCCCAGACTGTCATATTAACAATCATGAAAGAATATGTTGTGCTTAGAGATAGTGTTTAGTTCATTTACATGCATAAAAGCTTTAAATAAGATTTTATATCCACAGATCACATGCAAACATTGATTCCATCATACTAAAATATACTTTATTAATAAATATTTCCCCTCTGTAAACATAACAGGACTTATAAATAAATATACATTTTTATAAGTTACTGTACACACCTGTACATCTCAGCTCCATTTTTTTCTACATCATGCATTAACATGTCCGAAGTTTTATAATGCAAGATTAGACAAAGCTCGCAAAATTTTATTATAAAAGTCAAACACAGAGTTGTACCATCTTTTTTTTTTCCATGTGTGTCTACAGATCTTCAGCATTTTTTTCTCACTGAAAAGCTGTGAATTTATGTGAGTTTTTGGTATATCACTCCTTTGCAGGATGTCACCAACATCTTCCCACTTGTATCTTCTGTCAAAAATTTTCTATCCAATCATCTAAAAGCTTGAAGTGAGTAACGGTGCAGCATTCAGCTTAGCAATAGGCATGTGATATACCTTTTTCCAGCTCTGCCACTACCTCTAACAATCTTTTTATTTGCATCCCTCACTCAACTGCAAGCCTGTCAGCACGGGGACTTGCCTTGCTTGCCCTAGCTGGACACTGCAAAAATAAAGATCTAGATGATTCAGCATGCCAAGTTTCACACAGGCTGCATGCTTTGTCTCAGTCTCTCCTGATGACAGCTGCACAGCAAAATTTCCTGTCTCCTATACATTTAATTTTCCCATGAAATTACAGTGCTACGGTTTCTTGACTAAACCTGAACTCAGGGCTCCTAGTGCTAAAAGCCTAGCAGACAATGCACATCACTGCTCCAGCCTAAATGCCTGAATTCGTTCCTCTCCCCACCCCACCCCACCCCTAAAAATTTGGGTGGGCTAATTTGAGCTGGCAGTTCTGTTGTGTTCTGGCTGTGCTGTAATTCTGTTACATCTCCTGCTGGTATATGTAATTTTACCCTGCCTCTTAGATTGTCCACTGAAGCTGCTCTGGCTGTGCATGTTCACAACTTCTTCAATGTTTCTGTGGGCAGTGAACTTTTGCTTTCTCTCTGGATACTAACACAGTCATTGTCATACCACTACTGCTAGAAAAAATGCCTGACCTGTCACAAGGTAGCAGGAAGTCCAGACAAAGCCAGGCCCAGAGTTGATTAAAGTCCTCTCTATTCACTTGTCTGTATTATCTCTAGTAAAGCGCAGTTGAAGCCAGGTAAAAGTCTGGATTTGCTGGATTACCTGCAGACTGCATATAATCAAAGGATGGGTATCATAAAGTTCCCTTGCTCCACTACAAACTCTTTAGTAGAACAAAACTGTTCCAGCCACAACATTTCTGGGTGAGCATGCCAGCAGAAAATGGTTAGAAACAAACAAAATTATAAAAGCCAGGCCAAGTACAATTACCTTTTGGGGAAGAAACAGACCTGGAAGCAAGAGGTAGGACCAGCAGAGACCCACTAAAAAATTGCAAACCACGGCAGGGCTACCATGAATTAGGTGCTGGCAAGGAAACTGGAAGTCAAGATGTGTAGTGTAAAATATGAGTTAATGTACTCAAACCTGATTCTGGGGTAAAGATACACCCTAATCTAGAAGAAGCCATATCAAATCTGCAACCACTCCTCACAATGGATCAAATATGATCTATCAGATGATTTGGCTGTACACAAATCCAGCACAACTATTAGCGAAACCTCATAATTGTTCTCAGGATTAGCAAATACTTCTTTACACAGTGAATAGATGATTTGCAACAGAAAACTGTGCATCTTATAAGCCTTCCTTTACCCTTATTTACTGACAGAAATTAGGTTAATGATGATAACTACTCCACCACCGACTAACATATTTATCTTTCTACTTCTGTCAAACTTGACAAAGCTCTGAATTATGCATTCACAAAACAAGAGTGCATACTAACAATAATGAACAGAACCATATTCAACTATAAGGAAAGGAGATATCCTTCTGAATTTCACGTTTACATATACACCAACAATAAATTTCACCTACAAAGCATTATGGCAATAGAATAGTTATGGCCAAAACAAATGTGTTTAAATCATCAGTGGCTCTCACTAAAACATAACAAACAAGCAAGCAATGTCAGGAACTGAAGAAGTTCCTCTGTTTGACAGTCTTGTGTTTTTTCTCTTCTGAGAAGATGCCCCAGCATTGAATGAAATACAGAATTAATGAGTATCTCAGTAATTTATAAACAGAATAAGAGTGTAAAAGTGCAAGTTTACTTCCCAAATGCTCCTTTTACTTCCCAAGGAGGCTGTCAGTCTAAAGAAGTGCAAGATCTTCATTTGAGAAAATACATCTATAATTTATGAACTAGGGTTTTTCGTTGGTTTTCTTTTTTTGAATACTCACTTCAGAAACAAATCTGGCATGATTATTAAAATTAAAGTAAGAAAACACATAAGTAACAGCCTGAGTTTAGACAGTAGGCAAATAAGAGATGTGAAGATCTCTAAAGATCTGTAGTCTTCCCATTGATTCCAAAATAGTGAGGCAAATAGCCATGGGAACCAAAAAAAAAAAAAAAAAAGTAGTTTTAATAACTTACTACAGCAACTGGCTTATTAGCAATGATGAAAATGTGTTTGGGAGGGATTTATTTGATCACGGAAAAACAACAACAGAAGTCTTTTAATTAAGCTCCAGAAAAGTCATTTTCAGTGCCTAAGATTGCCTCAGAAGAGTACCACTGTTCTGCCCTTGCAGTTTTTATGTAAGATTTTGTGTGAACTACAAAACATGCTTCTAAAATAGCTGTTTCCTGCAGGAAACAGGAAATAGATGGAGTGTATATGAATACCTGAAACAGAATTAACAGCTACAGTCTCAGCCCTGGATCATTTTACATTTCACCAGTTCCAGTTTAATTCTTTTCTACCATCCCATAGCTAACTGGGTTTGGCCCCATGAAAGGCTGTTTCTGCATGATGTACTTTTAATTTAAAAGTTATTTTTGTATTTCACAGTGTAACATAATCAAAGGGTTAAATGTGTTCTCTGCAGCTCATCTCTTAACGCATGAAAACAACATCTCCCCACCATACTGCTTAGCTTTATGTCTTTGCTCTACCACAAGACAGCTAACATCTCCTTCCCCATCCTCCTCCTGCCTTCACCCCACAGTTCTTCCACGCTTAACTCCCCAGTCCCATCTTCCTCATGGCAGGAGCATTCTTGATCATGTACTTTCTTCACAAATACACTCTTACCTACCACATAAGAAAAAGAGCTGCTTTTGCCTCTCCATTACCCATTCGAAACTGGTCTTGCAGATAAAGGGAGAGAAGCATTTCAAACACATCATCTAGCATTACTGTCCTTTCATCCTGCACATACAGTTTAGCTCCCTTGCTTGTACTTTCCCTTTTATTGAATTGTCACCTGTTCATCATCTTTTAATGGTTTATAAATAGATTGTCTCTAAAACATTTCTGAAGGCAAACACGTCTTTCCTTCTTTTTTTTCCCTGATTCTGAATGTGCATAGTTGCAACTGACCACTCATTTTGAGCAATTACGGTCATTACTCATGCTGAATACGGCCTAATAACTTAAATATAACCATTCTGCTAAATAAACTGCTACTTACTGTGTGAAAAAAAAGACCAGGGTCCAGTCTCACATAGCCTGAATAGAGACTTCAACAAAAAACGAATGAAGTAACATAGTATTTAGCAAGACTAAGTTAAATGCAGAATTACAAAAATTAGTGCATTTGCTAAAGAACTGGAAAAGGACAACCAATCTCCAGAGATCGTACTAACTAAAAAGAAAGGATGCAACTTCTATTACAGATTCAGTGAAAAGCAGCTGTTATTGAAATAAATGACTATTCACTGTCAGAAGTTTGCAAACGATCTTTTCTCGTAGAACGCAATAGACCGCTCAGTAATTCCTTGAATACATGACTTTACCAGGTGGACTCCAGGGAGAATGCACTTCATCCCCATAGGCTGCCTGGAGCTTCTTTTGCTGCCTCTCAAGCTGCTCTCTCCTCTCTGTCTTTTTCTAAGAAAAAAAAAAAATGTGTCAAAAAAAGAACTCTACCAATGGAAAAGTCAGAATTATTGCTACACCTTTCTTGGATAAAATGAGAAGTTAACACACAATAGAGATTTGCCTTTCGGAGCTTAGCACATCCCGTTTAGGGATTCAGTCATGCACATTGCACAATGCAACACAGAGGCTGCACACTTGATGTTGCTTACAATTAAGGTGACAGTCTCAAGGATGAGCTGGCTTTGTGCACTAGCTAAACAAAAAATGCAACAGAAGGCCTAGTGGATTAGGTATTGTATTTGTCTTGCATGTAATTAGTCTCATCTTAATATTTCTTTTAAAAGGATACTTACACAATGCTAAATATGTCCCTTGTTACATTAATTTTGATGCATCTGTGTAACTTTCTGTACTTATTAAATCACACAAATGAGCTAAGCTGGGAAGTAAACAATTATAAACAAACCTCCATCTATTTTATAAACACTGTAAGGTTCTAATGATATTTTCTATTGTTTCAAACAGCAGTGGTGAGTTAGGATGATGAAGGATAAGCAATACTTGCAATGATATTTTTGTGCTTGATTAAAAATAATAGTAAATAATTGCTAATTAGTTTCTGAATAATAGGTCTCTTGAATATCATTAGTTAATGTCTTATATTGTTCTGTTCATACAGAACATTCATTCTGTTCGTACATAAAATAAGTGTTCTTCTTTGTAAAGATGGCTGCCATATCATTGTTGTGGAGATCAAAAATCTAAGAGTGCATCTACCTTAGCAATTTAGTATACTGGAGAGTTCTTTACAGGTGCAAATTTTCCTTTTATCACACTTGTAGGTTTGTGGTGCATGCATGAGCACACCACTTACTGGCTTAAGGAATATTTCCCTCTTGGTGGAATGAAGGTTGACATTACGGATCAGAGCATCACTTACAGTGTCCCATTAGATAGGTGGATAAAAAGGTCCTTGAGCTGCTGGCTTTCTAGCACACGAACAGTGCACGCCTAGGAACAGCAGATGGCATACACGCCATTGGTAATAAAGATGCACTGTGGATACGCAGGCTTGAAATCATAATCAATTTG
The DNA here is from genome assembly GCF_040182565.1 of Anser cygnoides. Classification (NCBI taxonomy): domain Eukaryota; kingdom Metazoa; phylum Chordata; class Aves; order Anseriformes; family Anatidae; genus Anser; species Anser cygnoides. The sequence goes on from NC_089876.1 coordinate 48,502,474, forward strand.
CCAAATCCATCTAACCTTGGTTCTTCCCTCTGTTGCAACCTATCAGCCGGTATTTTGAAGCACCATAAAAGTTTAATATTTTCACATGTGAACTACATTGCTGTGGAAGTACTGCTCCTTGAAGATAGCTATAAGTGGCACTCTTAGATAATCCATGATCCGATCCCTTTGAGGGACACTGCAAGATCCCATGATCCTGGCAGAATCTTTCTGTTATTCATAACTAAGAAGAGAAATAGTGAGGTTACTGCAACTAAAGGAAGAGACTAGCAAATGGTGGTAGATGAGTTATTGTAAAAGAGGGAACTTGAGAGGAATTTTTCCTTGTTTTATACGTATACACTATTCAAACTTACTAATGCTAGCTACAACTGTGATATGTACAAAAATGTAAGAGTACAACATACTCTAAAACATCAGCCCTATCAGTATGTTTTTAAACAAAGACCTGAATATCTTTGTTAACATAAAGACACAATTCAGTAAGGAATATCTATCTATCTGGTCTGGCTAAATCAACACACAATGATTTCATGTTGTTACTAGTAAAGCTGATTATTAGCAAGGCAAGGTTTGCATGGAGAACTAATGCCCTTTACTAAAACAAGCGATACAGAACTGTCAGTCTACTAAATAATATTATCTCTCTGTACAAACTCTATCTTCCTGGATTATAAGGGATAATTGAGACAAACTGGGCTTAAGTAGCACCATAAGATTCTGACTCTTCTGTCTAGAACAAGTTCAAGATATGTTTCAGACATTCTTAAAGGAAACTGGTTAGTGCCCTAAACAGAAAGGAATCTGCATTATCAGTGATATTTCTCAAGAAAGAAGATGAAAAGATATGTGCTAGCAGTACACGTGAGCTTTGGAAGAATATTCTCTATAATGGAACATGGATGATTCAGACTCCTGTTTGGTGTATTTGTACATATCCTGAGTATGTACTTTTACAAACACTTAATCTTATTCTACCAATCTTAGAATCTGGATCTGTATTTGACATTCAAAGAGACATTACAACAAGTAATTGGAAATTCATTAAAAATAAGACTTATTGTAGCAGTAGTGGCAATTACGTGAGAAATCATGTCTTAAAAGTGTGCATATTTCATGTTTATAAAGCACTCTTTACTGAATACATGTTGCACAACCGATTCATGTAAGAAAATGCCAAACCAAAGGTAAAGCATACACTCACCCAGGAAGGGACTTAAAGTTGCTTTGGATTTTTTAAATCGCATCTCTATTTTATATACTTGGATTTGAAGATCCCATGTTCATGAATGAATCCTGATGCAAAGCAGAGTGTCTTGGGTTAAGTTAGCTGTTTTTTTTAAAGATAAATTTGACAGGAAGCCTTGCTGACTTCTTCCCTGCCTTCAACACACACCATGCTTTTTATGTTCTCATCCTGGCCACAGTTCACATCTTCACAAGACATAATAAGTGATATAAATCTTCCCTAATACAATAAATAGGAGGTTATTTGCACTAATGAGAGATGAGTAAAAGAAATATTGCAAGATGAAAACTAGAACTACAGTTTGTCATACAGCAGATCAACTTGATTGGCTTGATTTCTCTGTTTAAAATTTCTTACTCAATAGCCTGGTAAAAGGAATACATTTTTCACTTACAAAATTCTGGGAAGATCAGATTTGTTAGCAGTGTGACTGTCACATAATAACTGAATTTTAGATAGTACAGAAGACTTACAACATTTTAGAGGAATAATATTAACAGTCGTATTTCAAACATATTGCAATACCAGGAGATTAAGATTCCAATATAGAAAGTATTTTCAGATAGATCTTATTAAACCACATGAAATGAAAAACTCACATCAGCTGTTTGTAACCAAGAAAACCAACAATTCCATGAGACTAATCCAGTACAATATCACTTCCTGATGCTTTTTAACAGCGTTAGAATGCCAGAAATAGGTGTTGAGCATACTCAATCTCAAGGTAATATTTCAACCTTCTTCTAGGAATCATAACCTTACTGTATTGATTTTCAAGAACTGTAAATCTGAAAGAATGCACAGAGCAGCACCACTTCTCAACAATTCAACTAGGTTAACCAAGTACAATGGAGAACATAACACATCTAGGATACTCACTTTTTTTCTAGGTTCTTACAGAAAAACAGTTAAAGATTAACATCTAAAAAATAATGTAAACCAAACTAATCCATCATAATAAACTTTCTACGTGATTCTCCTCTATGTTCCACTTCTCAGACTAGGTGCATGTCAGTGACAAATGTCAGACACTGGTAGTAAAAGTAAAAAGTACTAAGTAAAAGCAGTCATTTAATCAAGAATTACATCTAGATTGGCTTGAAGAGTACTTAATGAGTAGCAAGAGGCAAATATTATGAAAGAAATAAAATTTTTAAAAAATCAGAAGCTTAACCTTTCTCAGCAATACTAAAGTATCTCAGCTCAAGATTATCCTTTTTATGTTAGTATTTTACACATTAATAGCCTTTTTCAGGGCATTCATTTTCATGCCTTAAAAAGTAATCTTCTGTATTAAACTGTGTTATCAAAGATCGACACAATGTCCTCTAAAAGTATATATAACAGAATTTCCATTAACATAACAGCAGAATGTTTCTTATAGAACTTACAAGGAGGTTTTAAAATTTCTGCTTTACCCATGCATTATGATCAACGCTTGGTTCAGGAAATGAGGAAATGAGGATGAATTCACACATTTATTTCTGCTCAACTGCTAATGAAAAAAGATAATAGAATACTTCCCACTATATTACTCTTATTTCCCTTCAAACAAAAATCCCCTTATTTTAAAGAATACATTTAAGACTTTCAAAATCCTGCCTTCCTAGATTTGACAACAGTTTATCTATCTGTACGCAAATATCATCTGCATTCTCTTGGTAATAAATTGACAGCTTTACAAGTGTTTCTCTCTGCAGTTCATTGAAGGTGTATATTTTCTCTGTTACTATACAAAGTGATTATATTATTCCAGCCAAAGAACATGAGGAACAGAGTCATTGCTGATATGCTATTTGAAGTAAAGGTGTGTTAGCTGCAAAGCAAAGAGAACAATCTCATCTATCACCAGAGAAAAAAGCAGAAAATCTACTTGAAACTCTGGAAAAGACTTTTTTTATAGTCTACCGATGGTTTAAATGAGCATGCGTAAGGATCTCAAGCCAGCTGAGTTGCAGGATCCTCTTCTTATCAATGGCAACAGAGCCCTTATGTACCGGCTGTATGCCAGAAATCACATGGAAGAGAGACAATGGAAGAAATGCTCTCAAACTAAGAAAACTTTGGAAGTCAACATGATGAATGAACGTGTCATAGGCTGAGGATGGAAAATGCAGATTTTTCTTTAACTAGCAAGTCACACATATTTAAGAAAATATATGCTAAAAATATTAGCAATCTCTCCTCTAGTTTGCCTTTCTATTGCAAGGAAAAAAAATATTGCCTTATTGTTGGGACTAGACTACCAGATTAGTTTACTGCTTAACAACTAGGAATAAAACATGCTGTTGTAGGGAAAATATAATTGGCAGCATTAGAATTTTGCCTTTCTAGTCAATCAAAATAATCTCAAACCTCAGTGTAACTGCTTTTATCAATTTAAGAATTCCTCACTCTAAATGTTGCCTTGAAGGCAAATGCCTACACTGCTGCAGCTGGCAGTGCTGCTAGGTTTTGCTGGTTTTGTGCTGTGGTGAGCTGGCAATTCAGAGACGGCTTCCCCTGACATGGAATAGAAGAAAAGATTATGAAATTCAAAACTCGTAAGTCATGTAGGTAGGAAGAATACATTTTCCATGTAAGCTAAAGATCAAGCACACCATACTTTATCGTTTTGTTCAAGAGTGTCTGAGGACTAGCTATGTAATACTACCATCATCTGGCCTCTCTTGTAACAGCATGAAACAGCAAGAATATTACATTACCATATGAAAGTATTCACCCTCATTACTACATTAATTTTTTTTACATAGTGAAAAAAAAAAAATTACCAGCCATCTTTCATATTCTTCAATAGCCTTTTTATCTTTCTCATCCTTCTTTGTCTGTTGTATTTCTTGCTTTCTTCTCTCTAGGATTTTTTCTGCCTTCTTTTGTTTTATATATTCTTTCTTTTTTTCATTCCTGTATAGTGAGAAAGAAGAACAGGAGATCACTGTGTAACAGTCTAAATGCTGTATCTGTGACTGATTAACTAAACTGAGTCCAAAGAGATATATTATGCATTTAGTAACAGATCAAGAATATACATATATATTTATAAATCTTTTGATGTCCGTCTTCATGTAATTTAACACCAAGGTATAAATGAAACTATTATTCTACCTACTATGGCATCATTTTCTCTGTACTACTTTCCCCCTTATCTGGTATCATATAAAAATTAGATTTAAAAGTTCTGCAGGTAATACAATAAATTGCACTCAGTCTCTGAAAACTCTTGGCTTGTAAAACTAACAAAAAATTCCTTCAGCAAACACATCTCATTTGCTTTTGAATACACCTACATTCTTTAAGAAGGATTTACCTTCCTTCCTATTGCTTACTAATGAAGCATGAGACTAGTCACGCAAGACATTATACTACTCGGTGAATCTTACTTCTCAGTTGTAGTACCTCTGCCTGGGCCTAGTCTTTTGGGGAAGAAATTATTTAAGTTACTAAAACAAAAGAAACTGTAGAATGTGTTCTCACTGGGATTGTGCTTGCTCACTGAGACTGAAAAGCCTGATCCCAAGCAAGCCATTGTTTCCCAATCACAAGCACATCAAGCACTCACAGAAGACCTACTGCATTTATAAGCAAAGGTTCTGGAAACTGATATGCCAAAAATCAAATGCAGTACCATTTTTCAACTGCTGATATGTTGTCTTTCTTCTTTTCTTCAACCAATTCCTCTTCTTTCTTCTTCCTGATTCTTTCAGACTGTTTTTCCTTTCTGCTTTGCTCTCTTAAGTATTCTGTTTTTCTTTCTTTCCATTTTTCAAATGCCTAAAGAAAATCACAGGTTCATTAGAAATCTTCCCCCTCATCTTTTTGTCAGTGCTCTCCTCACTTACACTAGATTAATATTTTTGGTATTTCTTCATGTTCAAATTTTGGAATATTTGTTTGTTGCATTGCTCAGAAGGGGATATCATTATATCTAAAAAGCATGTTATTTTCCCCAGTACACAATAGTTCTTTGCCTATGCATTTACATGGAGTTTATTTTGTATTCAGCTAATAGACTCCAAACACAGAGAAATGCTTGTCTGTGTACAAATGTAAACATTAAATATTTCCAACAGAACTGAATCTCACCATGTTTTCTTCAAAGATTAACTGCGTTCAGATTTTAGAATCCAGTTCATTCCATCTCTTGCTGGATTAACCAAAATTATTCTCAGCAATTTCCTGAACTATATCTGAACCACCTTTATATACATATTTCACATTACCTTCTGTGCTGCTTCCATTTTCTCCGCATTCTGTTCTTCTGCTTTCTTTTTCTTAAGTTCCTCGAGCTTCTTTTTTTCACTTAACTTCTTTGCTTCTTTTGCTTTCATTGCTTTCCAGGCTTCAAAAGCTGCAATTGCTTCCTTTCTTTTAACACCTTCTTTCTAGATTGAAAATAACATTCTACATTTAAATACGCTTAAATATAAAATATATATCTATAATTGAAAAAGTATACTTTAAACTCGTTCTCAAATGTAGGATTAGATTCAGCAATAAAGAAATGGAAATGGATATGTAGAAAACATTCCAAGTAATACTCAAATTTGAACTATATAGACTTTTCTATGCTCATTTTTAACTTAACTCACTCAAATTATACAAATGACTTTTGCAAAATGTGTAGAAGAACATGAAATACATATTAAATACTTAAAAGGGAAACATATTAAATACTTAAAAACCCAATCTAGCAACTGTATATGTAAAATGTAGATAAGAATCTCTTGAGATAGGGAGCAAACTCATTTTCCACCAGAAGATATGATGAAATTTAACGTGTGAAAGGTTGAGTATCCCAAGATCATTGTAAACAAACCTGAAAATTAATCTAATTAATTTAAGAACACTTTTAACATCCCTGGTGCAAATGTGTAGGGAAGCATTAGCCACACACCCTTTAGCACAACCATAACAATCAGGACATGTCACTTACTGCTTCCAATTAGAGAAAGCCGGAGGCCTTACAGTAGCAGAGTGATGTAATTAGACACAAAGCACAGGTAAACATACTTCAGAGAATGATAGTTTGTCAAATTCTCCTTAAACAAGAGTGTAAACAAACCTCTTCAGTATTGATCCTCAGATTTTCAGCTTTTTTCTTTTCATTTCTCTTTAATTCCAGTAGTAAAGCCCTTTTCTTTTCCAGCCAATTCTGTAACAATATTAGAAGACTTTTACACTTTTAAAGTGTTTTTAAGCTGTAACTAAAGATGTTCGGTTAAAACAGATGAATATTATTAGAGCAGCACCAATATAATGACAACCAGAATCACTCTCAGTTCTTCCATGTGCTACTTTAATAATTATCCCATGTGGAAAAGTAAGACACGGTTCAAATTAAACTACTTTAAGGACCTTCACAACAGATATTTTTTTGTGTGATTTCTTTTATGTTAAGAAAAGTCTAAGGTTCTACAATGATAGCTACAAACGTGAAAAGCCTTAAAGATCTTTAATAAAATCTCTTAAAAACATCAACAAGACATAAGCATTAAAAAAAAAAAGAAGAAGAAAAAGAAATATGGAATATTCTTATTACTTGGGATACAGGAATATTGTTTAGATTTATTGTCTCTTGCAAATACTTGTAACTAAAGAGAACAAAGTCCAACTGGGAAGAGTGAGACTCCAGGCACTGTTATGTGTTATGAGTCATTTGCAGAATCTGGCCTAAATTTTCAAGGTTTAATTATATATTTGGTATGCTGCTTAAAAAAACGAGTGTCCTAAATGTAACCTATTCTACCTTTAAAACTATGCAGACTATAAGTATGGATTTCAGGCTCTAAATTTTGGGTTAGAACCATAAATAGTATTACAAACATATACCAATATGAACAACATCTGTTAACAAAAGGAATGCGTATTTTTCATCACACAGGTTAGTAACAAAAATCTGTTGGAACCCACATATGAATTGTGATGAAATTCTATACGGAATCCACACAGGTTATCCTTCCAGAGAGAATACTAGACTTGTTTTTACTTTTCCTAAATGCCAACTGAATAGAAGATACCAGAAAAAGAAATTTTAAACTAAACACTTACTTTTGTTAAGGAAAAAATAAAAATAAAGGAAAATATATGTCTGAGAATAGTCTGACACAAAAATAAAATTACAAAACAAAGTATGTCCCTCTCATCTAGCTTTTAAGTCTGTAATTTGATGAAAAGGTATGGCCACTGGAATAAAAGGATTATTGAATCTGTAAGCATATGAAAATAATATACATAACAATATTGATTTCATGAAAATAAGTGTTGTTGGCTCCTATAAGACCTTTATACGCATAGGAGATTTTGTTTTATTTTGTTGTCTGTTTAAGATCTACCTGGAAAACAGCTGCTCGTAAACTATCTGCTTTGTCAAATTCTCTACTGTTCTTCTGCAAGTGTTTATTCTCCAACACCTTCAATGTTCCCAAGTATTGAGGTGAAACAGCTGTAGCTGATGGAACAGCTTTTCCTTTTTTCTTTAAGTGTGCAGAAGACAGAGACCTGTAAAGACACAAACATATTAATCATCCTTTCATTTACTGTAGCTGCTAGCAAGCAGTGTTCCTTTCATTTCTCTTGATACCAGAACTTAATGTGATTCGGTTTGTACATGTACTTGTGTGGAGATAGGAAAGGAGGAAAAAGCACGTTTTCTTTGGGCAGGTTTATTACTGAGAAAACAAGCCATTATTCAACATATTCAGCCCAAGAACATTTACAAGCTCCTTATGCTTTCATCCATAAAAAAGCTTAAAACCTGTTAAGATAACACAAATTGGATTCACTGGTGGACACATGAGCACACACTCATTATAGAAATTGACAAAAGACTTGGAGTCTAATCTGACAGAGGAGATACTGAGCAAGGATTATAATAACGTCTCATCTCCTAAGGTATCCTCCACAGATGGTGAGAAGTTGTCAGCAGTGAAGAAAATGCTGACAGAAAATGAGAGCAAAGTGGCATTGTCAGGGCACCTACGTACATCTTATGCTCTGTAGACTATGATAGACAGCATTGTTCTCTCACCTGCAAGATGAAGGTTTTGATTTTTGTAGAACTGTCGCCTTTGTTTCACTTTGTTTCTAAGAAATGCAAGAGAAAACAAAAATTGCAGTCTCTCAGATAACAGAACTAGATCAGGATGACACAGATTTTAAAATTTAACAAGGATGTTAAACATATATACACATGAAAGCCACTCAAATACAGAAAGGGTACAGTACAGTACTGTAAGAAAGTTAAAAAAACACACCACCTTTTGAAATGTTTGGAATGGCATCTAGAAATGTTTCTTTGCATTATGTTGAAATACAGTCGATAGTTTAGAGATAAAAAGGAATAAAAAGAACCTAAAGGGACAGTGGGCTCCCCTGTTATATCAACATTATTTAAATTGTTTTTAATATTTAGCTTTAACAGTTACATATACCTACATATTTTCTTTCTCATGATAAGGCATAAAGTACTTTGTGTCTTATTTGTTAATCAAGTCACACCATGGATTCCATCCTCTGCCAACATACACTGATCATTTCAACTTTTCAATCCTCAAAATAGAGATTTGGCATTTTAACTTCCATAAGGATAATTAATTAAGATTTGAAAACACACATTTTACTACCTTTGTCTGTTTAAAACTATTTCTGTGAAAGGTATTCCCTACATCTTCCTTAAAACTATCCATAATTTGTAAGAGCCTCGTGTCTAAAACTTTTACAAGCAGAGTTTTACACATTTAAGGTACTAACTGCAAATTTCTTTACAAAACTTTTCATTGCACTGCTCATTGTTCTGAACAACAGTAAAAACACATATAAAAATACCTGGACAAAGTCCTCTGAAGTATTCTTCGATTCCACATGTTCAGACTGACCATCTACTGACGCTTCCTGTACTGTATCAGTTACTATGTGCCCTTGCACAAAGTTCTCCTTTTTATCTGAACTGTCATCTGTTGACTTCTCTGATTTCTTTGTTTTCTCATACGCTGTTGTGATCATTGCTTCTATCACACTGGGGCTGGTATCCTTCCTCTCATCTAACAGGAGTAAAAAGATTAAGAGGACACATTCGCTTAGACAATATGTTAACAAGAGTTTCATGGTTTCTCATTATTGTTATTTCTGTACTAAAAACATTTGTTTATGAAACATATTACTGAATTTCACATAGGATAATGTGTTTACTATATACAACCAAAGTTTTAACAAGTATAAGAGCATGATAACAGCAAAACTTCCCAGCTGCCTCTCCACGTGAACTTGGCTATAGAGCAGAAACCAAAAGCAAGAGCCATTCCGATCACAGCAGGAACTCTTCACATCTAGAGAAGTCTACACTACTACTAAAGTCTGTATGACAATCTGCATAAAGAAAAAAAGAATCTGTGTGTTGTTTTATGGGAGTGTGGGATGCACAAGGAAATAATGGAAAGATTATTTCTCACCTCAGTGGTGAGGATTTAAGCAAAATGTCACATCAATTTAAATGCATGCCTAAATGGTGAAATTGCCAGTTAGGAAGCACTTTTTCAATAATACTTAAAAACGTTTTTATCAGATCTGAACAGACATTAACAGAGATCTAAACTTTTCAAATAATTAAGATACAAACCAGGAATATCTATGATAAATTCTAAGTTACAGTCTTCTGATGAAAAGAAGTAAGTTTTGGATGACAGTAACTCCAAGTTAACTGAAGAAAGAACTACTGACGCTGACAATGTAAGAAATTTAATCACAGTGATGAAGGTAGGTTCCAGGTGACAAAGAAAATTCTGAATTCGTATGAACCATTTTCTATCTTCTGTTGATATGTAACCTTTCATTTTTCACTTTAAGCTTATTACTAAGCTAGTATAACAACCGTATACAAGCTGTAGACATCAGAAACTATACAAGTGTAGTTAAGTTGCAGCAGTTGGTGTGCAGGACACTGTAGACAGCTGATTTACTTTAGATTTCTGACTATTTTGTAGCATGAGCTTCATCACTGAATTTCATGTATAAGTCAGTTTAGCTCTGTTTGCAAAACAGATACAGACTATTAACTGTAATGAAAAAAGCCACGTAAAACCCATAAGCATTGTTGTAGTTTCCTCCTTAATAGTTCTAGCTATACAAATTTTATTGGTCTGCTTGGAATCTTTACACTTGCACACTTTAGCATCAAATTGAAACACTTATTTTCCAGTCCCTTTTCCACCACTTGACACCAGCACCTTATCATTCTTCTCCATTTATGCTGTCCCTCCTCATGGAGAATCTACACATTCCAGTACACTGATGCTCATATCCTTTTCCCCATACAAATTTCTCCTTAAATATTGTTCTAGTAACAATGCTCAATGTACCAGCAAAACAAAAAAGAACTAAAATTAAACACAGTATCACAGTATCACAGATTTCTAGGTTGGAAGAGACCTCAAGATCATCGAGTCCAACCTCCGACCTAACACTAAGTACTCCACTAAACCATATCGCTAAGCTCTACATCTAAACGTCTTTTAAAGACCTCCAGGGATGGTGACTCCACCACCTCCCTGGGCAGCCCATTCCAATGCTTAATAACCCTTTCGGTAAAGAAGTTCTTCCTAACATCCAACCTAAAACTCCCCTGTCGCAACTTTCGCCCATTCCCCCTCGTCCTGTCACCAGGCACATGGGAGAACAGACCAACCCCCACCTCTCTACAGCCTCCTTTAAGGTAACTGTAGAGAGCGATAAGGTCGCCCCTGAGCCTCCTCTTCTCCAGGCTGAACAAGCCCAGCTCCCTCAGCCGCTCCTCGTAAGACTTGTTCTCCAGACCCCTCACCAGCTTGGTTGCCCTTCTCTGGACTCGCTCGAGCACGTCCATGTCCTTCCCGTAGCGAGGGGCCCAAAACTGAACACAGTACTCGAGGTGTGGCCTCACCAGAGCCGAGTACAGGGGCACAATCACTTCCCTAGACCTGCTGGCCACACTGCTTCTTATACAGGCCAGGATGCTGTTGGCCTTCTTGGCCACCTGGGCACACTGCTGGCTCATATTCAGCCGACTATCAACCAATACTCCCAGGTCCTTCTCGGCCAGGCAGCTTTCCAGCCACTCATCTCCCAGCCTGTAGCTCTGCTTGGGGTTGTTGCGCCCCAGGTGCAGGACCCGGCACTTGGCCTTGTTGAACTTCAGATCTAAGTATATTTGCTATTCACTACCCAGTATGCTGTGCCTGATTTTTCAACTTCTGTTCACCTTCCTATACTCAGTTCTTCAAGCCAAGTCCTAACTTTGATCTCATTAGGCTGCAGCCCAGTGCACAGACATAACATAGGCCATGCCAACAGCATTTCCCTCACTGCATCCAACAGGCTATGTTACCTACCCGCTGGAGTCTTACAAAGTACTCCCAAGCATGATAACCTTAACCAATATGAAAGGTGTTTAACAGCCCATTCCAGTGCTTTTCAACTTGGGTCCATTCATTTTTTGTAACACAGATTTTTTGTCTAACAAAGGAGACTAAGAAATGCCCCCAAAATTGAAAAACAATACCAGCCTGAAGAAGAGAAAGGCTCATCCTGGTCACGTTGATGGCAAAGAGGAAATGAAATTAAAATGACTTGTTTTAAGTCTCAAGGATGCTTAGGCAATGATGCCGACACTTGACTCAAGTCAAAAGTGCAAATTCACTTCTCAGACTTCGATCTGTTCCTCTCCAATCCTAGGACATTTCCAGGACCCAATTTCTAACTACTTGGGTTGATACTGCACTTAGACATAATGGCAAGAATGAGGCTGGGCCTTTCTTAGAAGCAGAATACAAGGAGACATGAGGGCAAGAGAAAGATACTAAGAGAATGTAAAGGAGGAAATTAAGAAAACCATTGATTTTAAGAAGACTTGAACTGGAACCTTAGATGTTACCAAGGTGTAAATTATGACATTTATATGGCTGTACATATCTAAGTTCTACCTTGTGAAAGTGGTGTTTCTCCACACATCAGTAAATTGGAGTCTCCAGATCTTTCATTGTGGGACGTAAAATTAATGGTAAATGGTGGTGAAATACTTTCTAGCCATGGACCCTTAGATCAGAAAGTGGCAAATAAACAAGTGAGCAATTCATAACAAATCAGAACTATTTAACTTGAGTTTATAATACACTGACAAAATGTTTCTTCAGAACTCTCCAAGTATAATTACTGTCTCACATTCAGAGAAATAAAACCCATGAACCCATTTCTGAACAGCTGCAAAACATAACAAAATCCTGTTTCTAGTTAGAAAGAAAATGAGTAATATTCTCTTATATGCCCCTCAATAGCATTTCTAGAATGCTATTGGAAATTGTATTTTCCCCCACTCCTATATTTCCTACAAAAAATTTTGACAGCTAGTAAGTTACTTTTTAAAGTTTCCAATGTAAATGGTAAAAAATAAACACATATACTCTTCATTCTCGGTCTTACTTCAGGACCACGGCTTTCGGCAAGCACTTTTTTCTCAGATGAGGCTCTGGTATTCAGAGAAGTTAGGGATGATGGTGCTGAAAACGAAGACAATCCACTTCTACGAGTTATTTTTTCTTCTGACCTACTAAACTCACTGTCTTTCATGGGGCCGCTTTTTCTCCAGACACTTCTTGGTTGAGGTGATGCTTTGTAACAGCCACCTAATGAAGGAATGCTGATATTCTCAGATGAAAATGAGTATTATAGTTTAGGTTATGTCTAATTAAAGACATTTTAGTCTGGAACACTATTTTGTCAAGTTAGATTCAACTATTTTCAGTTAAACAAGCTATTTAAATAGTACATCTGTCTTAACACGGGACTAAATACAAGCAGCTATATAAGGAATTACTGACATTTCAGAAAGTTTAATGGAAGTTATAAAGCTTCTAACAATTTCGTAGACAGACAATCTAGAAACTTATTTTTTCCATTTATCATTCTCTCTATGTATATATTGAAACTACATGCAAGAACTTATCTGCAGTCAGAGACAATTTAAAAGTTTTCATAAACATAAAAGAGAGCATGTATCTAACAGCACTGTTGTAAGAAACTTTTTGTTATTCTGCTTAACTCTATCTACTAGAGAAGATATGAAGGGAAGACTGCTTCTCTCCATATGGTGCAGAGCAGAAAAACCCTGGGTAGAAGAAGACATCATGAGAAATGTGGTCAGAGGAGGGCCCACAGTATACATCCACCTTCTTCAGTGATGTCTCCGATCCTTTCCTAAGTCAGTCACTGAGCAGCAGATCTACTTTGCAATGGTTTCTCAGAGATTTCTATCCTTTGGCTCCTAAACTTCCTCCAATTTTCCTCGCATTTTCTCCCCCCTACCCTGCCACTGACAAGATCAACAGCTTTCTACCTGCCTTTTGCTTGATGTATGTTGAGACACATGGAAATACATATCTAATTCTGCAGACTGACATGGAAGTATTACCTATTAAGTCCTTGTTCATATACATCACAGGAAATGAGAGAATCACCATGGCCATTCAGCACATTCAGCAGTGTAAAGCCTAATTGTACAGTTACTGTGAAGTTCAGAGAGCTGAGAGGTCACAACAATATTCTTACAAGTGACTTATGGCATGCAAAAACCGTCAGTGCACACTAACATCAAACGAGCAGACAAAGCTGGTAAGTCTTTGGTTGGTGGACTCCTCTGTTGGCTAGGGATCTATTTATCTAATATGAGTAAGTTCACAACAGTTGACTGTTGAAGACAATGTACTAGCATTTACATGAGGAAAATGTTTTTTCTCCAATGTTTTTTCTGCCCATGTAAAAACTACACAGGCTTTCTGGCCATGAAAGAAAAACATCTAGAGTGCCTAGCTGCACATTCAAGTATCTGGCACTTCGGTGCCATCATGTGGAAAGAAAAAAAGTAGCAGATACCACTAATTATGCTTTACCAATTTCAAAGTTGTCATCTTCCATCACAGGTAATGACCAGCCATAAATTCCTCTTGAAATAAAACCAAAAAACTAATAATGGAAACAGAGCACAGGAAAAATTCTTCCCATACTGGCAAGTAGGTAAAAAACATGAAGTCTTTCAACTTTTAAAATTTTTAAAAGTACATACAGCCAACTAGCAGAATTCTAAGTTTCGCTTTGCATGTTATAAAATAAATTAGCTCTTATAATGAAACACTGAAGTCCTCTTTATGTCACTAAACTTTTTTTTTGAATATGCATCCAAAGTAGCTCAGTATCTACAAAGCAAAGAACATTTTAAGTCCTAGCTTTGTGATGATAAGAAGTCTACCATCCATAACATTTTGGTTATGGCTCATTCTGACATTCTATTACACAACAGCAGCATGAAGTCTCAGCATCATGACTTCAACACTGTATTTGCGAACACTGTGTTCTAACTTCATTGACCGTGGAGAGGGAAGGCCTGTTTAATGACCTTTCCATTAATGGATGGGTGGATGCCGTGGACATTGTGTAAATATGGCTCTCTGTGTTATGCATACATGGAGGAGACGAAGCTTTAGCCCTCCCACACCTTCCATGCAGATGTACTGATGGAAAAGTAAACTTTAAGCACCCAAACAGTTGGTTTCCAGCTCCTGAAAGGAAAAGACAGATAGGAACCTCTTGATACTTGACCCACAGTGGTTCAGATTCCCATCCAAGCAGGTTATCAAAACATGTATTATTAGAAGAACATTAAATAAATACATCAAAAGTCAAAACAACTGAAAATATACTTAACACAGAAAATAACCCTAACAACAACACATTTAAAATAATATAATATGGCTAAGCAAGCAACAGCAACAATATTCAAGTACTTTCTTTTCACCTGATGCTGACGTATTTCTTGTTTTGTGCACCCTTGGCTTTGGTATTGGCTTCTTTTCCTTTTGATCCAGCGTAACAGCCTTTCTTTCTTTCTTTAGTTCAGGCATAGGCAAATCATTGCAGTGGTCAATCTCACTCATAGGACATTGTAATTCAGCAGCTGAATGCTCTTCATTATTTTTTCTGTCATTGTCTTCATTTTTACTTTCCAAACAGCACACTTCATTTATTCTGTCATCTTGTATGTTTTCACTTTCTGAAAGTGTTTTTTGCTGAAGCTTCCTTTCATGAAAGGATAAAGTCAAGTCATCAGCACCTTCATTTTCTAAGTCAGCTGCTTTTTGTGATGTACCGTCATCTGAGAGAGGACTCTCAAAAGCAACAGATTTCTTAGTGCTGTCAGCATCTGAACTGCTTTTACGACATTCCTCCACAATACCTGAAAACCGTATATTAGCAGCTTTTGAGACAAATGGAAAAATACAGGACACAGAAACTATATCTTCTATGATTTAAATGTGTTTTTCATATAACTCTCTTCCGACTTAAATCTCTAAGCAGTTCCCTTTCTGCACCTCTGATCTCCCCAAACCACCAAACTGGATCCTTCTTCTATATCCTTTCCTGTCATCTGTTTTTGTGGGCCCAATCTGAAGAAAATACTTCAAATCTTCAATGGTTAATTCTTATCTGTCACGCAATTTAAATCCCTTCCAAAAAACGGCATCTCCAATGTTGTAAGAAGCAGAAGCAAGTCAACACAATAAAGCTATACATGTGCAGTTACTAGACCCCATCATCCACTTCTTTTCTCTGTACTTCAGTCCCATCTGAAATCAACTAGAAGATACTTAAATGAATATACTTTCCGCTCCAAAGTTAAGGTTCACACTTTTTTAAAAATGTTTATCTTTCTGTAGACTGTTATTACTAATTTACTTTACTTCAGATTCAAATACTCAAGACAGATGACAAAAAATGCCATGATAGTTGAGTACAATATTTAATCCACGAGGAGCTTCTTTATAAAGCTTGTCTCCACAGGGAAATCAAAGCATCCCACCAACTTTTAAAAGATGCTTCAGATGTGAATGAAAACACAAGTATTACACATAGGTAGTCCTTTTAGAAACAGATTACAATATTTAAGATTCATATTTCTCTTAATATGCAGCACCATATCAGGAATTCACCACATCAGTCACTAGGTCAGCCTAATTAATCTAAACATAAACATTACCAAATATCAAATGCATCCCGGCCCTGGAAAAATTGCCAGACCAAACCTGTTGCTGGCTTGCCTACACTGCCAGGCAAGCATGCTCTGCAGCGCATCTTGCATCTCTGATTGTCCTGTCTGGTAAAACAATAAAGCAGCATTATGGCTTTCTCTCTGACCATGTCAACTTTTATTCACGGTAGTGTGCACTGTCTCATCCAGGTGCAGATCTAAAAACTTGGCTTAGGTGTTTCACAGCTATAAGAAACAGCACATACTGTGTCTAGTGTAGCATGTCGGCAACACCCCTAATTTTGCTGGGAACACAGCTCCTAATTTTGTAGGGGAGGACTAAGTGATTTAGAAGTTGACACGACATGAATCTTGGAACATTCATGCATATTGACTCACAAAGATTCCTTGTGATCTACTAATGAGTTAAGAACAGAAAAGACGCAGGCAAAATTTTTTAATTCTGTCTTACCGTTTAATATGGCAACTTCTTCACTCTCAAAGTCATCTGAGTAAACAGCTGTTTGTTCCCTTGCTGCATTAGCAGAAATTGCTTCTTGTAGCTCACCCTGAAATGGTATTGCAAATAACTTTCATACAGAAGTTTCACTTCTTCAAATTCAGCACTAATCCCCTCCTCCAACACATGCATAAGTAAAACTGTGCAACAGAGATTACCCCATTTAACTTTAAATTCCCAAGAAGGGTAAGTAAAACACTGTTTTCACTCCATCCTCATTCTCCCCATTTTTAAGTGCTCGATACGTGGAGGTATTTTTAACAATGTGGCCAGCTGAGGGCAGCCTTTGTACATGAACTACATCTCCTATTTTCACTCGCGAATTTCACCTGCAAAACCCCTCGGCAAGACGGGGCAGTGCTATGGCCACCCCTCCGCGGCCCGGGAACGGAGGCGCGGAGAGACCCCCCCCCCGACTTGCCTAAAACCCTAACTGTGGCTTGGGGGAGGGGAAATCAGAGGAGACGGCAGCAGAAGAAGGAGCCGATCCCGAGCTTTGCGGTACCCCCCGATGCCCAAATAGCCGCCTTCTTCTGCAGACCCGACCTGCTCCCGGGGCCTGCCGCTCACCTGCGCCGCGCCTCTCCGCGCCCCCGCCCGCCTGCCGCCGCCTTGTCCCGGCATGGCGGCCGCCTGCCGCCCCTGCGCCTTGCGGCGTCCCGCCTGGCTGCGGGCCCGGGCCGCGGGCTGCCTTCGGCCGCCCCGCACGGCCGGCTGCTCCCGCACGGCCGGCCCCGCCGCCCGTATTGCCCGTCGCTTGGCGACGCCGCCGCGCAACCACGAGCGGACAAAGGGCGGGCGGGGTGCCCGGGTGGGACCGCGGGGCCGCCGCCCCGCTGCAGGCCGCGGGCTCCGGCTGAGGAGGGCGGCAGGCCCCGGAGGTTGTTTACACCGCCGAGCGCCCTCCTTCTTGCCCGAGGCCCTGCCTTCATTTGCTGGTGCCCTTCTGCTTGGGATTTTTATTTTCCCCATCATCGTACTCTCACTTCTGTACCACAAGAATAAAATACTGTAAAAAGACCCTTAATGCTTTTCCTGAAGGAGTTTCTCTAGTGCTGGCCACCCCGCATGGTGTCCCTGCAGTTAAAAAAAGAGAAACGTTTCCCAGTTTTGTGCTGCCTTTCCCTCAGCGTGTATGTATCCGTGTACAAGGTCAGACGCTTCAGTACCCAGGTATTTAAACATCAGTTTTCCATAACTACTTAGGCTGGAGATAGGGCACAGCAGTGGATACATCTATGCATCAAAATTTGGGCTGAAAACTGACTTCATCTGTGCTTTGCAGAATATATTAGGGTTTGAGAACCCATGCCTATACCCTACGTGTAACCCACATACCTGTTACTATGAGGTGGATACATGTACTCCACTCGGTTCATGCCACCGCAGTAAGACTGGAGGGACACATTTTCATCCACCCCATTCTCAGAGGCAGGTGGCTGTCCAAAATTTTCCAGCATGGATTCAAGTGGACAGCTCTTTCTGTAAGGAACAAACTCACTGTAGCGCTTTCTGAAAAAAATAAAATCATAGAACCCATGCATTAGTTTGAATGAAACCCTAGAGATGAAGGAACAATAGTGACATCAAAGTAAATTACCTGGTGCTCACGTCTCCCGATACTCTGATTCTTATTTCCCAAAAGGTGCTTGTGCAACACACCAACAAATAGCAACCTGCAGCTGACCAGGTGCTTTGCCAAGCAGCACATGTCCTGCTGAGCCGACCGTCGTCTGTAATCTGTATGAGCAATTCAGGGATGCAGGCAATCAAACGCCAGGATGCTCTGGGAATATTGATCTCATGCATCAAAAGAAAATTGCCAGCTTCAGGACCACATACGGATATGGAATATTCTTCCTTCAGTTTAAATGGGTTGTGTTATCTGCCTTTCTAAAATAAGCGGAGTTTTTGTCTTTCCAGTGTTTCAGTTGTCTTAGCAATAATAAAGGACTTTTGACATGCTCTGTGCACTTGTATTATATTTGCATATATTAATCTTCCCCAAAATGCACTGCACTTTCCAATGTTGTACAGAGGAAAATATCTCTGACAGAAACCATGAGAGAATATGTAGGGCAGACTAAAGCTTTAGGACTTCTTTTACCTCCTGTTTATTTTTGAGAATTACATTTTAAAAGCAGTGCAGATATGCAAAGGCCACAACACATTGAGGGGAAAGAGGCCCCACATTCTAAAGAGCAACCTTAGCTTTAAACTAGCAAATAATTGTGGATCATTATTTGAATTTGTGTACCATCTGTGAGCAGCAGTTTATTTTTATTTCTTTATGACCAGCTAATGCTTGGTCTGCTGACTGACTATTCATGTATTTCATTGAGAGTTATACTTGATGCGCAATATTTTTTTCTTCTTAAATTTGAGTCTGTGCTGTGCTATCTCTCCATGGAAGTTGAAATTGGACATGTTTAGAATGTAAAAGTAATAAAGAAGAAATGTATATATTCTTTCTCTGTAATAATGTTAGCAGTTGGTGTTGAAGGCTGAATTATGTAATATTACAAACATCTGAGATGGTGATTTTATTAGACTCCAGAAGGTGGCAGCAAAATGTTTTAAGATTAAAAAAAAAGGTTTATTTTTGACATGCCCACTTTATTCTAGTTTCTTTTACTTTACTGTTGATGTGTATGGGATTTTTAGAAAGGCATTGCATTCATTTAGATCATTTTTCCAGCCTTGCACACTCTATATAGAAGGAAGATTTGGTTTAATTATGTTATTTATATAAGTGAGACAATGGAGCCTAATATCAACAGTATTATTAAATATTAAATGCATGGAGTTGGTAGGATGTGAAAACAAAGATCAATGCTGTCAGCAATAAAGAACTCAAAATGCATGAAGATGTTTTTGTCAGAACACACGAACATCAGGTCTGCATCTTACATCTTACAGTCTTATCTCGGGCAAAAAGCCCATTGACACCTACTGAAGGCTTATTGAAAACAAAAATCATAAGATTTTATGGGCTGAAAATTATCAGTCTTTTTTTTTTTTATTTAATAATTGCTGAATAAATAAATATAAATTTGACAAAGAAATGCACACTTGAAGGTGAAGTTGCTCTTTCTCTCACACATGTACATGGAGCACTGAGAAAAACACTCTAAATAATCCCTGCAATTATATTAATTTCACTAAAATAAATGTAGAAGTAGCATTTAATTCTGTTGCCCAAATATATGTTAGTCTCTGCGCTGTCCAGAAGGTTGAAAAATAACCATTTTAAGACAAACAATCAAAAAATGTTACAGTGGCAAGCATCACAATACAATGTAATTCTAGTCTGAAAAAAAAAAAGAACTTTATGTACAGAAAGCATTTGGGTATGGTGAATTTTTCAGATGGTTAGCTCATATGCACATCTATTGCTGTATGCCATATTTTGAAGAGCTATGTCTGTCTGGCCAAAATACACCATCCTTTTTCTGGTTGTCTGAAAGTAAAACCAGAAGTATAACCAACCTTATCTTATGCCTTTAGGCTAGGTCTGCTGGAGAAGAAGATCTGCAAGTCACCAAGCATTGACATAGCAGAGCTGGGTTTGACCTTTGCTACCTCAGAAGATGAGAGCAGAGTCACTGGGTTGGGAAAACATTCTGCATAGTTTGAGCTCAGAAAAAGCTGCATAATTTCATAGGCAAGTTTGCAGCACATGCTATCACAGCCACTCTGAGGCCCAAAGTTGCCCAAAACAGCTTAAAACAGTTCTGGAGTAACTGCAAAAGCAGTCAGCAGAGCAGAGGAATGTGCAACGGCACTTCAGCCTTTTGTTCTCTTCATCAGTATTATTTTGAGTAAATGTCATTCTTTCTCAGGGAACAGTCTATTCAAAACATGACATTACCAATCTAACTGGAAAGTATTTGACAACTCACCTTAATTAACTTAACTCATACTGGCAGTCTTTTACAAGTATCCCTGGATTATTGCACAGTTACTTCTGCCAGAGTGGAAGGACTTGGGCTGTTCTTATAAAAACACTTTTTTGTACCTCTCAGACACTTCTGGGAAGACAGACTCAGGTATATTCCATAGCTGTCTGATTCCTTCCTTCCTTCCTTCCTTCCTTCCTTCCTTCCTTCCTTCCTTCCTTCCTTCCTTCCTTCCTTCCTTCCTTCCTTCCTTCCTTCCTTCCTTCCTTCCTTCCTTCCTTCCTTCCTTCCTTTCTTCCTTGCTTTCAACTGCTTAAACTAATGCTCAGTTTGAAGAGCTAAGCTGATACAAGTCAGGAAATACCATAAGTGACAATCTTAATGTCCCCAACCTTCCTTTTGAATTTGTACAATGATATAGTCTTTAATTATGTAATGGAAAATAAATATTGACTTTTTATGGTAAATTTTTATGGTAAAACCTTATTTCATGGTAAAAATATACATTTATTCTTTTTTATTATTATTATTTTTCTTAAAAGAAACTGTCATTCTTTACTTATTAGCACAGCAGCTTGGTCCCCCACAACATAAATGAAAAGAGTTGTATTCCAATAGATTACAAAATACTATGGTTTTCATCACATCTGGGACCATGAGAAAGAAGAGCTATCAGACTGAAACATCAGCTTAAAATTTAGCTTGACCTTTTCTTCATCATTTATTATTTTACTGGAACTGTATTCAATGGTTTCCTACTATGTTTCCAGAAGAGAACAGCTAAAGTTTGTAATGCATTCTTAATGCATTGAACGTAGTAATATCTGTAAAATGCGCTGCTATGGAAATCAGGTAGGAAATCCACTTTGTCATCAAATTCATGCTCTCACTTTTATATCTTGATCCTGATTTGCAAGTAGTTAAAGAAAATTCTGTCAGGATAAGGAGGTATGCCAGCTTCACTTGGTAGATTATTGGTCTCAGGCATATTATCTTCAAACCTGAATTTGATAAATTTGATATATATAGGAGTAAGCATAGATGTCTTCAAAACTGGGGCAAAAGAAAGGTGGTTAAAGCAAATAAATTCAGGACAAATTAATTTATATAGCAGTATGTAGAGGCACAAGTTTTTTTGAGTGGTTAATTTAGTCCTGAGCATTAGACTTAGAAGCAGCAGATGGAGGCAGACATCAAGAGAAAAAAAAAAAACACAAACAAAATAAAACAAAAAGTGTCCTTTCTCTTTTAAAGTTATTTTAAGCTTTTTTTTTTTTTTTTTTTAATAGTACTTGATGTGATTTTAAGGAAACACAAACGGAACACAGAGAAATGAGACACAGCTGTCTTGCTGTCTTCTTGTTGGGCTTGGTCATGCTAACAGACAGTGAACTTTTCAAACAGACAAAGCTCGTATGTGTTACTGACAGCAGATCAGACTTCCTGTAAGGGGAGTCAGAACATGCAAACCTTTTCACGTCAAGTGGAGTCATTTTGTGTGCAAATGACTCAAGCTACTGGTATCTTTTGTATCTAGATAAATTCTCCTTTTAAAGCCTTGCAGATGTGAGCTCTGGTTAAATAAACACCTTTGATAGGAACCTCACAGGCTTGTAGTTTCACTAAACATCTCTCACTCCTGAAGCATCTCGATGTCTAATGCTGTATTAATGCTGACAAGAAAATCCAACAGCTGTTAAGTGCTGAGCAGCAACTCGGGCCTTTAATGTTATGGCACATTTCACAGTGAGAGGAAGAAGGTTTGTCAGATTATCACCTGCACATTTGAGAAGTGCCAGGACTCCAGCTGTTTCCACCCGCAGGGTCACCAGAGATGGGTACACAGGACCTTGGGTTAAAGACTTGGACAATGTTCCGCAGCCTTGCAGCCCCAAGGGACGAGAAGTCTGACATCATTAAAATTAATCAGAGACAATAGATGCAGTAAAAGGCCAAATTTAATTGCTTTGTGGTCAGAAGGATCGACCGACTAATTCTCACTGACAATAATAATGTCTGCTCCTGCTCTTTATGTCTATAGTCCTCACTTGATGCCTTTTAGTTTGCAGTGCTGTTATGGTTCACTAGGGCAGGAAGATTTAAAGGAAAATAATGCTGCCAGGTCTGACTTTGCTACCATTCCCTAATGACGACAGAGCTTCACAGTGCAAGTAGTTTGGGCAAGTAAAGTTGTGTGATTAATATACTTGAGGAAGTGTAGGAAAGCTAAGGCCCATTAGGAGCACAATGACTGTATTACCTTGCTTATGCTTTTTAAATTTGTAACCAATATAGGGGAATAACTTTTTATCTTTGGAACACCTTGGTTTGTCTTTCAGGATACTTATATGAACCTCATTGGTACAGTGTCTGAGGACTTCTTAGTTTTAAAGGGAGTTACTGATTCTCCCTGCTAGATTGCTGAGAGAAGGGATTATTATTCCCATTTTATGTATGTAGAGATAAGATTCAGGAGCTACACTAGCGACCCAAAGGAATGCAAAAATTTTATGGCGTTGCAATTTTGACAGGTTTCTATCATCTTGTTTTTTCACTCAGTTAGGCCCCTAATCAGGGAAGAAAATTCAGACATTGTAGGTGATGGCTTGTACCTACCAGAGGCAGTGCTGTACAAGAAGCAGAAGGATCTGCAGAGCTTCAGTGGTGTGTTTCACTGCTTGATAGAAGATTGAAGCACTTGCAAACAGCCTCCTTTTGTGTGTGTGTGGTTTTGTTTGTTTGTTTTGTTTGTTTGTTTGTTTAGTAAAGGAGCTGTTGAAAGACATTTTTTCTGCATATACTACAGACAACATATGTATTTATGAAAATGTAGTAGAGAAAGCTACTTCAGCCCCTCTCCTGAAGAAATACTACAGACAACTGTAGTGTCTTGTTGGACATTTCCTATTTTCTATTTAGCACATAAATGGGTCGATCATGGAACATCTTGTAGATTGGACCCCTGGCTTCCTTAGCTGCAGGTGCACTGTCCTCAGTTGCACCTTTAGAGGAGAGCCATTTGAAGGGAGGGCTCTCACATACCCTTTCCCTTTTCTAGGCCAGCCAACACATGCACGATGTTAGCCTCAGGGACTGCAGGCTGAGCTCTGCAATGGTGACACCAGAGAGACCTGCAAAATACAAGCTTCAGATTTTGTGTAGTTCCTATGAAGACCATGATACTTTATGATATTTCTCTTGCAGATTAAGAATTATATCGACTTCCCCTATCATTAATATTGTTGTGTACTTTTATGTCATTTCTACAAGGGTTATGGAAAGAACATTTCATTCAGACTTGTTAAAGGAAAGCGTTGATTATCCCTAGCACTTGGAAACAAACAATCCAAGTCAGTAATCTGGAACATTAAATTAAACCCTGTATTTGCAAAAGAAGCTTAACAGTTCATCTTTTCTTGTTCTCCATGTTTCCTTCCTTCCGTCTGGTGAGTTATTTTATAGTCCCTGTAACCGATTTGAAATTTTGCAGCTGCTGAGATTAGTCAGCTTCAGTTTAACAGCAGACGTCCTCAGTACTAATCTGTCCTTCAAGTGAGCTTTCTTTCCATTTCCTATTTATTTTCCAAATTGGTTAGCCATCACTTGGGGGGATTATCAAAAGCTGCTGTAAGACTGGTTGGGTCTCCATGCTAGGGCTCTGCAGCCTGCTAAGTCAGAGGAGAAAGCTGAACAGGAGTCAGGAATAGGTATGCCAAGAAGATCTGTTCTATATGTCTGAGGTACGTGGAAATGTTTCTGGGTACAAATCCAGCACACTGAAGCATTACAGATAAAGATTATTACTTTAAAATGATATTCTAAAACTGAATGCTGTATCTGGAAGACCATTTGTAATGTGAGCTTATTCACCATTTTTAATATCTTGGTTTCCGTGCTTGTGCTTTTAAAGTGACAGTGGCTGATGCTGAAGCTACATTTTCCTGAGGATAAAATTTACTCCTTAAAACAAGTGGTTTAAAAACTACTTGCTACCTGTCAGTAAGCCCATACATACACACACACATTCATGCTACAGCATCTATCTAACTGACTGACTGCCCACCTATTTACTTAATCGTTGGGCTCTCTGTGTTGACAATAGACCCTGGGATACTTCAAGAAAAGAACCAGCATGATCCTTTTCATTTCTTGCCTATGAATTATCCATAGGATGGCAACTGCACTTCACACCAATGATATTTTCTGAAGCTTTATAGCTCTATAACCTTGACAAGCTTCAGATGCAATATTAACAGGCAGCATCAACGAAACAGAAATTATTTACCCAGCTGCTGAGAATCTATCCCTGATAGTAGAGCTGTGAACTGTGAAAGCCATTTAATGACAAAATACAGCTGGGAACTGCATTTTGGCTTGTATCAAAACATTATTTTTCCTGTAGAAGAAGAATAATGGTAAGCAGATCAAGACGAGGTAGTAATCGCATGCTGATCTTTTTATGCAATATTTCATAAAAAAAATCTTTTTGCTAATGATGTGAGAGACCCATTTGCACTGCATTGAGTTGCTAAATGGATTGTGCAGTGCTTTTCCTAGACAAGATTGTTGCCTCTTTCTCTTTGGGTTTTCTACTGCTGATTTTGTTCAAATACAGTTATTTACCCCATAATTCAAATGAAACATGCCAGCTGTACCACCAGATCATCTGGGGAAATGCTGTGCAACTCAGGCACTGCCAGTAAGAAACACAACTCACTTCACACTGTCTTTTGAGCAGCGGCAGCACTGACAGATGCTGTTGGCTTACTGCACCAGAGTACCTATTACAGGTCTAATGGGATTTCCTCTAATACTATCTGCTTACTTTTCATGTCTCATTTTCTCTCCAAAATCACCAAGGGACCCTTGGAAATCAGTGGGGACCTATCAAAAACAAGCTTTTTCCTTCTGACTTCTTTTTCTAATTTGTGTGGCCAGCCACTGGAAGAAGGCTCTTAGGAAAGTCCTGTTTTTTTCCTCTTTTTCCTCATAATCCAGTCAACACCCAGCTCATTCAAAACAGGAAAAATCTCCAGCAATATTATGTCCATTATACGTGCTTAAACAAACTGAATTCAATGCAATAAAAGGCAGTGGTTTTAATATATGTTAATCCATGCATTTGAGATATATAAAGCATTCAGTGGTGGCCTAATTCTGCACTACTGGTTTTAGCAGCAAGACTATAATGATCTGTAAAGGGGTAGAGCTTGGGTACTGAGGATTTTTTTAATTCTTTACCACTGTATTAATCTCAGTGAGGACATAATCATCAGGTATCAAGTTCCAGTCTTTTATCTGTGGTTTAGTACGGTGTAATGAGGGGCTTTAGCCAGGTTTGGATGTAGCACAGCAAAGCTGCTAAGTGAGCTCAGACAGGTGCTCCACAGTCAAATGGCACAGTTACACAATTCAGTGCCTCCTCTGCCGTCTTAGCTAGCTTTAATCTTACCTAATACGGGTAAAAAGACTGATGAAATCAGGACTGCAGAGACTTCTCTATGCATTGTATAAATCCTGTTGATAACTGCATATGTATTTAGCAGCTGACCTCTGCTATGTTGGAAGCTAAGCTGGCTAGAGAAATTTATCCTGTGTAGCAGTCAAATGCAACATGTAGAAAAAAATCCAGCTCCAGAAAATTTTTTAGATTCACATTTAAATCGGTGGAGTAAAGCTCCTGAGTATGATTGAGAGTAGGGCCAGTGGGATGGGGTGATTGTTTTGTATTTTTTTTGGCTTGGAGCTAACTGCATTAGTTTGAAAAAAGCTGGAGTAATTCTGCAATGTCTTGTAATGAGAATTATTCCTCAACGGTACTATACCACTCTACTTACTCCTCAGAGATAATATCCAAGAAGGCAGAAATAAAGCTAAAGAACAAAGTAGGAAGAATTAGGATTATAGGTGAGCTCCAGTTCTTCAAACTGACAAGAAGAAAAGTAACCGACCCCAATTTCATTTTCATGTGGTGTCTTTCCTTCCCTGTAATAACAGTGGTGTAATGTAGAACATTATGTAGAATTTCATGAGTTCAAAGTCATTGGTGAATGATATTTACAAACAACCAGTTTATTGTTTGTTGTTACAACAGCAAGTAAATTCTACCTTCCTTTTAAAATAGGGAAAGTGAGCATTATAGTCCTGCATAAAGCAAAGTGAGCATAAAGTCCTGCATTAAAAAAATTGAAAAAATTTAAATTTATATCTCACAATAAAGTATTTAGTCTCCACAGAGATCTGGATGGTTTTGGATGTTAGGGTGGATTTCCATTTCTGCCTGAAAATGCTTGCTGCTGGCAAACAGGAAAAAAAAAATTACACTATTTTTTCCAAGTGGATTAAACATGCAAGATGGTGGCCAATGTGACTGCTTAAATTAATCCATCAGTTTGAATGTTTAAATAGTCTGCTAATCAACGTGGCTTGGGCATAAGTAGGTGACTGCACCATTTCTCAGTTCTTGGGTGTGCAGTGGGAATACAGGCTTTTTTCATAGTTTCAATCACATGGAAACTTTAGTGTTATCTTCTGGGAAAGTTCTGTTTGGAAGTCTGTTTGCATGCCTTTTTCTCTGTCTTTGTTTTTCTCTCTTACATACACACACACACACACATAATCATGCATATATTTATATATTATTTCTATCTGTGATGTTAATGTGTACAGATTACTGAATGAACATTATACTATACATATAATATACATGATATAATAATATGTATTAGTCTCTGTATTTGAGTTCATATATCCAGTGCCGAAATTATATGCCATATTGACAGGTTTTACACAGATGCAGTGAGTGGGATTTCACATAGCATTATGTACTGAACAAATGCTCTCCTTGAAGTTTGTAAGAGTTTTACCACTGACTTCTACATGTGGAGATTTAGCCCACGGCTATGAATTCTTGTGAAGTGTATATTCCTTCTGGATTACATCTCATTATCCTAAGTTAAGCAACTGTACTTCCATTTGGTACAGTTTCTTTATGAAACAAGAGGCTATGCTAACAGACCTATAGATGTTAATTTGCAGATGTGAAAATTTAGAAGTGCAAAGTTTGATTTATTTCCTTGCTTAGTGCTATGTTCTATAATTAGCTTTGGCTTGCTTTCACATGGGACAAAAAACATAACATGGTCCACAGGGAATCATCCAAGTGTGTCGAACTTGGATGTAGTACATAAATCCCTTTAAATTTCATTTTTTTCTTCCATGCTCTTTATTACTTTGTAACTCTCACTTACTTGAAAAGATTTGCAATGTTAGAATATATTTTTGAAGGGTAGAAACTTATACTTAGAATCTAGGTTTCAGATATCTGGATTCTTTCTTATTTCTTTTAATGGAGTGAGAAAAGATATAATGATGTGCGAAAGGCTCTTGTGATGTCTGCAGTGTCTAAAGTCATATTGAGGCCATGATGAATACACACAGTATATTAAGGAGGGCAGATGGAATACACACACTTCTAAGGGTCAACATTTTGGCAGACATAAACACTGTCATATGCTGAGGAGAATCAAGTTTAAGTTGTGTGTATTCTTCTATCCGTAATTTTTGTGGCAACTGCCTATGTAAACATTCTTCCAGGATCTGGGATGAAGTGTTTGAATAAAGTATAATACCTTTTTCTTTTTTTTCTTTTTTTTTTTTTTTTCCCTGTAGGTTTCTAGGTATGAATCTGGATGATAATCCAGATTAAGAAAGGAATCAAATTGTAGAACCTCAGTCCTGCACATGAAAGGGACCACTAAGTGTCATAAAACTGCTATAAAAACATATGCAGGGTCCAACCAAACATTCCTATTTTTATTAACTATGCTAACAGTGTATTTCCAAAGTTGTCCCTAGAAAACAGAGATCCCAGTTACTGGAATAACCTGTAAGCACTGAACAGTGTTCTGATTTTTTTCTGATATTTAGCAAAGGTTTTGGAACTAAAAACATAACTGAAGGATCTTTTCATCAGTTTTCCAAATAGCTTATAATAAAGGAAGGTACTGACAGGTACATCCTCTCTGCTGACTATCACGGTACTAATTGGCTGTGGTCCACAGAAAAACCGTGTTTATTCAGTTCCTAATTGCTTCGATGTTTTCTGTTTTAAATAGGGACTGTGGATCAGAACTGCATTCCTTCTGGAAGACAAGGTGCAGCTGATGCACAGGAACTGCATCTGCATTAAATAATAGGACCTTTGTACTAATCAGTAAACTCCGGAAACATGCTGTTTTAGTGGCTTTTAGCAAGTTTGGGCATCTGCTCCTACAACGCAGGATGTCAGAGTGTATTACTGAGCTCACGTGACCCTAAGGATGGAGAATTTGCCTTTACAAACAACTTTTTCCACTGTTGCTTTGTTGTTCCATGCAGGGTTTTAGGTCTTTCAGCCAGCCATATCCTTCCCAAGATTTTTTTCTTATGAAGAGTTTGTCATGAGGCTTTGCTTTTCATCTGGGAACTGAACTTCAGAGAGAGCTTGAAGAGGTCATGCCATAGTAGAATTAATCAGAGACATTTGACTAGATGCTGTTGCCTTTCCAAATTCGTGATAAGTTTGTAACATTTTTTTTTCAAATCAAATCCCTTGACACTCTTTAGAGTTCTTTCATTAGTGAAACATCCACAAAAAGCCCTCCTCAAATTTTAAAGGTAAATATTTTTGGTAATCAACTTTCTTGCCACACAAGGTAATCACCGTGCAGTATATTTATAAGTTGTATTTCTCTCCAGAATGCCATTCTCAGAAATACATGCTGGGTACGAGGAGTGGAAAAACCCACAATGCAAGGTTTAGGAAAGCAGTCACACTTCTTGCTGACCACCCACAGAAAGCAAAGAGAAGCTTAGTCCTTAAAATTTTTATTGAAAGCAAGGTGATTCAGGCACATCTCCCATTAATTTTCTGCTACCTCAGAAAGTAATTTAACTATTGCAATTTTAACAATGCATAGCTGGATTTCAACATCTCTCCAGCAAACTGGTTGCAAACAGAAGACAGAAATGCCTGACAGGGCTGAAAACTCAGGAGAAAAAAAAAAACAAAACAAAACACTTTTTTTGAACCTCTTTGAAACTTTTCTTGTGAAGAAATGTTATATTAATGTGACCATGAACAGAGCTGCAGTGTAAAATTACATATGAATATGGGAAACAGATTTTTTTTCTCTTTCAAGATATAAATTCTTCTACGTACTGCAGATACAGGAAATTGCATATTTCTCTTCCTCAGTTGTGATCTATCCTAGTTTATTTTGCTTTAATCCAAGAATAATAGCATCTAAACCATTTCACATGGAATGCAAGGAGGTGAAGCTCTAATGGCTGTGAGATACTTACCGAGCATTTCTAATCCCTGATTGGAAGCAAATCACTAAATCATGGCAGTGAAAAATGCTGATATTTTATTTTTATGCTTTGAAAACACTTCCACCCTTAGCATATATATATTTTTGGCATGTGGTAAACAGCTATTTTGTGTACCCTGAACACAAAATATTTAAAGACATACTACTAAGCTTTGTTTTCATTCATACTGCTGAAACAACCTTTGTAACTTCATATGAACAACTTGTCATCTGGTCCCAAATTCTTTTCTAAGAGCTAAATGCTATTCCTTATCAACACAGTCATCCGGACTGCTATTGATCAACTTGCAATTAATCATAGAATATCCCGAGTTGGAAGGGACCCACAAGGATCATTGAGTCCAACACTATTAAGCAGTAATGTGTTGCTCTGCTGTCCTCAGGACAGCCTGAGAAATCCCTTCCTGTCTTCCAGCCGCTCCAGGAAGGAAAGCTTACCAGCTGGACTGTACCTGTCCTGTGAGTTATCATCCAACCTCAGAGGGACAGCTGGGAGGAAAAGAGTGCTGGCAGGAGTTTGGACTATGACCTACTGAGGTCCTTTCTACTCTAAATTATTGGATTATGCTACCTGTTTTGATGTTGCATGAATATGATGACATTGATCACCTTGAGGCTTTTTGCAATGCAGCATAGTGTGAGATCAAAGTTGGAGCCAGAAACAATTATTATTTCTACAACAAAAGATGTCTCCTTTTTCTCCACTAACTCTCCACTAATGCCACTAAAAAGTAAGGCTGTTTCTGCTATCCGTTCACTTTGAAGGTGATCCCATTGATGTGAGCAGAAAAATTGTGGAAGAAATGAACACTGGCATAAGCAAGAATGACTATGGAATCTGGCCCAACAGCTTTTTGAAACTGTGGTTCTTTTTCATATATAAATATATGCAAATGATTCCTATTTTCTACGTGTGTATTCAACATTCATAAGTATTTGTTGAATAACTTTTTCAGAAAAAATCAGACTGTAGATGGCTAGCAAACTAGTCATATCAGTTGCTTGCTATTTATAGCATATGAGTGGTCAGTCATATAAGAAGGGACAGATTCTGCTCCACAGAAGAATGCATTTATATTTGCTCTGGTACTATTGCTGATGGTGGAAGTTAGGTAACTACAGGTAACTCCATACTTCCAGAATTAACATTACCCTGATAATATATATATAAAATCTGAGTATGTAACATTTTTAGAAATATCTCACCAACAAATAATGGCATCTTCTGAAATAATGACCAATTAATCTCTTTGATTATATTAACAGAGTGTGTCTTGATTACTTTTCGATTTATATAACCAGCTCTTTTAAGCATTTCCAATGCCATTTCACAGAAAATAAGATCAACATTTCCTTGTGCATTTAGACACTGCCCCATAAACTCAACATCTGGAACTCTTTATAATAAAACTATTTAATACCGTTGTCCTCCAAAAAGACACACAATTTATGTCATAACTGCAATGGGTGTTGTTACTGTAATCTTCTTACTGCGTTTATGGATCACAGAATAAGTAGTGGACAATTCTAAGTACGTCAGCTTCTTCAGCCAACAAGTTTATGAGAAACTCAAAACAATTAAGGACACTGTAATCTTTGGGAGAACATTAAAAAAAAAAGCCAGTAGATAGAATACTGTTAATATAATTGCAAACAGAAATGTTTAAAGCCCATTCAACTGCCAGTTTCCAAGATCTGTTTATATCAACAGTATCTCTGTGGTCGCTTTTTTTTTTTTTTTTTTGACTGGTACCATGGCTTTCTTATGGTTTTTGCTACTTGCTGTAGATTACACTATGAAGGCAATCAGGGACAAAGTTTAAAACCCCTCTTGTCTGTTTTTCACTCCTAACATTTCACTATTTCACACATAACATGATTGTGAAGATCGATGCAACCTTTCAGTACTTGAAGGGGATTTGTAAGAGATTTAGGTTAGAGGTTAGGAGGAAATTCTTCACTCAGAGAGTGGTGAGGCACTGGCACAGGTTGCCCAGAGAAGCTGTGGATGCCCCATCCCCAGAGGTGTTCAAGGCCAGGTTCAAGGCAACCTGATCTAGTGGGTGGTGTCCCTGTCCGTGGTACGGGGGTTGGAACTAGATGATCTTTGAGGTCCCTTCCAGCCCAAGTCGTTCTATGATTCTGTGATGTTGTCTCTTCCTTCCTCCCTTCCTTCCTCCCTCCCTCCCTTCCTGCCTTCCTTCCTTCCTCCCTTCCTTCCTCCCTCCCTTCCTTCCTTCCTTCCTCCCTCCCTCCCTCCCTCCCTTCCTTCCTTCCTTCCTCCCTCCCTCCCTCCCTCCCTCCCTCCCTTCCTTCCTTCCTTCCTTCCTCCCTCCCTCCCTTCCTGCCTTCCTTCCTTCCTCCCTTCCTTCCTCCCTCCCTTCCTTCCTTCCTCCCTCCCTCCCTCCCTCCCTTCCTTCCTTCCTTCCTTCCTTCCTCCCTCCCTCCCTCCCTCCCTTCCTTCCTTCCTTCCTCCCTCCCTCCCTCCCTCCCTCCCTCCCTCCCTCCCTTCCTTCCTTCCTTCCTTCCTTCCTTCCTTCCTTCCTTCCTTCCTTCCTTCCTTCCTTCCTTCCTTCCTTCCTTCCTTCCTTCCTTCCCTCCTTCCTTCCTTCCTTCCTTCCTTCTTTCCTTCCTTCCTGTCTTTCTAATCTTTCGCTCTTTCTCTGTTTTTCAGGCTACTGTTTACAATTCTCTCTTACGCAGAAAATGTAAGAGAGGAGTTAGATATATAAATATCAGTTACAGAAAAGTAGACAGGAGTCTTTCTGAATATAGAAGTAATGTGGAAGTTAAGCCTGTCCCTTCCACCAAAGCTAAGAGTGAATCAAACTCTCAAACTGTGAGTGAGACTATGTATCTCTGTGGGTTTTGTAGGGGAAAAGAAGAATTTTGGGGAGGGGACTAGGGTTGAAGAGGGTGTCTTTTTTCTCTCCTGACAAAATAATGCAGCAAGGGCATGTGCAAGCATGGAAGTGGTGTTTGCTCCCATGCTA
The DNA here is from genome assembly GCF_040182565.1 of Anser cygnoides. NCBI lineage: Eukaryota > Metazoa > Chordata > Aves > Anseriformes > Anatidae > Anser > Anser cygnoides. Next base: position 48,535,555 of record NC_089876.1, read on the forward strand.
CACATATAGCCTTTGTGAATGAAACTCATTAAAAGCTCAGTTCTGTTCCTCAGTGGACAAATAGCATGCTACATTTCATTGTTGGATTCTCACCTGCTGATGGACGTGTTTGTTAATAACCTTGAGAGTGGGTCTAAAACCCACATGTGTATAGATTACAGCCCGCGGAATCACAGAACCATTTTTGCAGAGCTGATGGATGTATGTAGCTATTTCTGCAGCCCATTGGATGTAAAAAACATTAAGTCTACTTAGTTACTTGCTTCAATAAATAAAAAGTGTGCTTGACTTTTAATAGTTCCACAATAAATTAAATAGCGTTATCTGATTTGGAATAGCTCCTGGTTTGTGACAGGCAGCATATAGGTGCTTGGGCCATTTATTTGTATTGTTTTTTGTTTTATGTTTTTTAATGCCAAAAGGCTATTGGAGACATGTTGGGAAAAATAGGGAAGAAAATCTATTTATTTCCAGTGAAAAAAAAAAAATGAGATCACAGGTGTGTAATGGCTGGTTTCATTGCAAAACTATCAGTTTCACTGTATTTGTATCAGCTTAAGTAAAAATGTACCAGTTGGAAAAAATTAAATCAGCATGAATCATACATCCAAAAGATCACTGATCTAAAAATATATAAACCAAGAAAAAGATAAAAATGATGTATGCAAACTAAAATTACCAAATAAAAATTAAAATCCTTCTAAACATTCTAAACTACATTAATAAATTTGAAAGTAATGTGGAAAGAGGCAAAAAGCTACACTGTGATGTCGCTTTCATTACATGGAACAGAGCTAAGGAGATAAAAGAAATTCATGCAGAGCCCAGAAGAAGATTAAGCTTCTTTATCTCGCTGTGGGAGGAGGGGGGAGCATACATACAGGTAGTATTTTGTATAAGGAGAAGAGGGAAGAACTCCAAATGACTACGTTTTAATGGTGCGTTTCTATCTTTTAATGTACTGATGCATAACAGAAGATACCCATGTGAATACTAAGGATCATAAAGTTCCCCATTGTCAGTCCAAATTACAAAGCTAGCAAGTAAAACCAAGTCCCTCTTCTTAACAAAGTTCCAAATATAAATTTTGAAAGGAAATAAAAACAAGCTCTGCTGGTACCTTGTTGTCATAGCATGATACTTAACACGAATGAAAAGATAAAGCATAAGTGGTAAGAATGAAAATAGAGTGCAGCTACTTTTGAAGTCAGAGCTCTGTTAGAAAAGCCTAGAGCTGATTTGATTCAAAAGTAGATTGTACAATGATTTGTCAAAACTGTTTTGTGTGTGTGTGTATGCCAGAAGGTTTGAAAGGATACTAATTAGCCTTTCCTTGTCCGGTGGTAAAATCTCAGTGCAACATCATACGCTGGTAGAAGCACCTTTGCAGACTGGTGTGCCACTTGCTGGCCAGGGAAAGGTTGGATGCATTGCCACACAGGGAAATGACGTGTATTGTCTCATATGACTTTTCCTAGAGAATATGGCTCATATTTAATTTTACCAGCAAACAGCCCCCTCATTCTTTTCTTAGCTATTCAATTACAGCAAAAGGGCCAGATGGGCTCACACTAAGCTGTTGTAAATAATATAGTTCCACTAAATTCAGGGGAATAAGACCGACTTGCACTCATAGAGGATCTGGCCCAAAATATTCACAGAAAGCTTTGAAATGTTTTCTTCTGTCTGCCAGGTATCTTGGTTCTGCTTTAAAATCTCATGTATGTACCCCTCTCTCTGCCTTTCTCTTAGGATTTTGTAATTCCATGGTGTGGGGGCACCTCTTTTGAAAAATCCCTTCTTAAATGCAAAGTTCCCAATGAGCTTAATGTGTTTTTCTTCTTTCCTGGAGTATCCATTTCTGCTTAAAGTCAGGTGGTATCCTTCTTTTTCTGGTAAGTTTATTAACTTTATGATTTTGCTTATGTTTATTTTTACAGGTTTTCCAAAGAGAGCTAGGAGGGCAAATAGAAGTAGGAGCCATTGCCATAAATGCTCTTTGGAGTGATAGAGATGAAGAAAGTTTGCACTGTTTTGTAAAGATGGACAAACTCCAAGTTTATTTAATTTCCCTGGACAGTGCTTTTCACTGCCTCATCTCCCTGACTGTGGGCTATCTAACACACTTGTAAATCAAGATAAGGCCAGGTGGTGAATCACTGCACCAGCAAGCAAGAAGAAAATAGGAGCAGAAGGCCAAGCAGTGGATGACTGCATTAGAAGGAGGCACAAGCATTGTGTTGTTACATCAGGAAATGGAATGGAGAAGCTATAGGAGGGCATAAACAGAATAGAATAGTACTGTGAGATTATCAAAGGCTCGGTTCAGCATATACTTCAGTGAGGTTGTGGCAGACACATATTTGGTAAAGACTGGTACATTCAGAATAACAAGGGCTGTGTAATTTAAGGGAACATGAATGTCAATTAATCAATCAGAATAGTCCAAACTGTTTTAAGAAACAAAGCCAATTATCCTAATTATGTAAAAACTTATGTGTTATTGTTGCTGTTTGTTGATACAGCTATCATTGGCAGGATTCCTCCCTCAAGTGTTTTTCTGAACAACATTCCCAAACTGACACATTTTATTGTGGGCACTATCATGTAAAACAAATAAAAATGTTGATGTGCTAACTATTTCCAGTATTTATTGCACTGTTTCTAAACCATGGGAGACCAGTGTTGATGTGATTGTTTTTCTACTATATCTAGCTTTTGCAAAAATAAAATAAAGAAATACTTGAAATATTCAGGTTTTTATGTCACAAAATGTCTTCCTAATACAAAGAACAGCATTAGAGGATCAGTCATAATCTGCAGCATGGCAAATAAACACATTTTGTGTTTGTACTTTAGGATTGTGACTTTCTGCAATGATTTTTTTTTTTTTTTGTAACAATGTCTCAGGCTTTGATTGCACAGAAAAGTTTTTTGGCTAAGGTTTTTGCTGGTTAAACCAGCTTCCTGTCTTCAAAATAGAATGACCTTCACAAGCAAGATAATTCTTCAGCCAGCAAAGACAAGAAACAACATTTTCAGTTGCACAGTTGGATGAAGGACAAAAGATAATCTTATGCTTCCCTCCAAAACTAACCATTCTGGCTACCAAAACACTTTCAGACATGTTTGGATGGCACTAGGGAGAGAAGACAGTCTTTCTGACTGGAAATGATTAGATCATCTGAGAGAGGAAAGGGGACATGAACCCTTCAGAAAACCAGGATGACTTCAAAACATGTATCTGGGCTGGGCAATGCTGCCCAGGATCCATGGTAAGAATACTTTCATGTTACACTCAGGTCATGAAAAGTGTAACCATAAGCACCAGTCAGTGGTCATATCCATCTAAATCTGTTTTAATAGCCTGGTGCCAGTATTTTTACAGTGACCCCAGGAGTCCTCTTTCCTGCCACAAACACCTCTCAAAAAGGCTCTCAGGAGTTCCTTCAGGTTTATTGTGGCTTGACCTGTGGAAACAGCTCTAAAAAATTCTAGAAATTTGACCTATTCCAAATTTTCACCAAAGTGTTTTGCATTTTTTTCTCCCACACTTGACATTTTATTCAATGTGCATAAGTGCTTTTTTAAGAAAAGCTGAAAGTACAAAAAAAGATATATTAGAAGAATGATGAAAATTGCAGGAGGTCTAGGAAGTGTACAGCAGGACTTCCATGGATGAGAAAAATTGCTGGAAGGCCTGTGGGGAAACAAAATTGGATGTGCCAGAAGAAACTTCACACCCATCTTAGTGTAGCTAAGTTTAAGCAAATAAAGTATTACAGTCCAAGTTTATAAACTGTAAAGTGTATGTCTGTTTTCACATTGCCTATCATGATTTGATATAACTTTGTTTTCAAATCATGATCTAGATAATGAGTATGAAAATCATATTTATACATATTTCCAGGTTCTAACAGTCCCTCTACCATTTTCATAAAAGGCATTTACATGTTATGAAAAATCAAATTAAAGCCAACTATGCAAACAACTACACAAAGGCAGCATGCTGTGCAGTTCTGACTGACTGTTAAAGGGAACTTTACAGCCTTGTTTAGCTCTTCTGATTGTGCCAGGTTATTCAAAATCAGCAGCCCTTAAACTTCGTTCCTCCATCCAGCTAATTCTTGATCCTCAAATAAAGAAAATATAGCGCACAGTAGCAATAACAAGAATACTTACTCATTACATCTTAGGCTAGCCATGAGTTGCTATCAGGATTTTTCAGTCTGTTTGGTACACATTCAACAGCTTTGTTGTCCCTGTTCAGTAAAAAGGCAAATTGTTCTCTACTGCTACTCATGGTATAGTTTAATTAACCAAGGAAACAGATGGCCATCTAAGATAAGCACTGTCTCTTTAAATGCAAAAATCATGCAAAAATGCATATCCTGGAGTTGTATTCCTATTGGTTTTGTTGGAAAAGATTTTTAAGGCTACAGCATCATACGCCTTCTCCACCTACTGAACACTGTTCATGAAGCATTTGCATTGCACAAATGCGGCTGCTATGGTAGAAGACTATGAAGTCCCAAGCAGACAAGAAACTGAGTAATAGTGAGCAACGTTTTGTTGTCTCCTTCAGTATAAAATATAATGAACATCAAATGAAATTAATTACCTGTTCAAAGCAAACTCAGTAATGTAGTTCCATAGGCAACTTCTCAAAAAAAGTTGTTGAACATCTTACCACAGGTTGTTGTGGATACTAAAATTTTAGAGGGTTTCAAAAAGCAACTGGAGAAATTACTGGAAAAGGGATGAATCAAAACATATGAAATACAATATAAAAGCTTAAGACCTGGGAAGTCCTGAGGGTGGGAGGATATTCTGGAGAGGGGCTACCAGATGCCCAGTCTGCTCTTTTCTCTCAGATTCTGTTGCTGGTCACTGTCAGAGAAAAAGTATGAGGCTAGTTAGACCTCTTGTCTGCGGCAGTGTAGCTGTTGCTATGTTCCTATGTACTCAAAGGCATGATGTTGCGAATCAGACTGGATTATGCACCACACTTTTTGTGCCTTCCAAAATGTCCCATTATTTCAAATCTGCCTGTTCCTGTTTGTTGCCACAGTTCCAGCATACCTGACTGGCAATCTCTTTCTATGCTGGGCTATCCAGCCCCAAACTCATTAACCTTTGGGTAATAATCTTGGCCAGGTAGAGAAAAATTTTGGATATGAAAAAAGAGGAAGGCTGTGCATCCATACATCTGAGAGCATATTTTGCTATGCTGGAGCACTCTGAGCCCATGTACCAGGGCTAAAGGAGGGATTATAACCCCTGTAAGATCTCTGGCCCTTCTTGTCCCTAGTGAATCAGCATCTAGGCCATGGGCTAGCAAGGGAACAATCTCTACAGTGTCTCAGTGCCGGAGGACTTTTCAAGCTTCATGAATTTGGGTGCCACTGGTGATTTTCCTGGATTTGTACCATGGTATAATGTGGCATACTTTTCAGTGCTTTCTTCCTTCCTTTTTGTTGTGCACAGTTGGTCAGCAAATGTCTAGGACACCCAGACTTTTTCATGCACTACTATCATCAGCCAGTTCACCTGGTGTCAATGGCAGCTCCATGGGCTACCTCTGGCAGTAGAGACTCTGTGGGGAGTTTTTGTCTGTAAGCAGACTCTATTATGCTACTTATCTCTCTGGGGCCCCATTTCTGATTGAGTGATTGAACAGGGAGATGAAAAGGCATTATGAAGAATCTAAAACAGTAATGTGAATGTCAAAGCATGGGAGAAACATTGTGGGCTGGAAGAAAATTAATTAAGAGATTTCAAACCTGAGCTCCTTGATGATATCTCACAATGCACTTCAAGGTGTTCCCAAGAAACTGTGCTGAGAAAAGTTTTAGGGGTCAATAGAAAGTGTGCATACCATATATTTTGCCAAAACAGATTTTCAAGGGGAGGACACTTGGCACTAGCAAAGGCAGTTCAGCAAGTACGTATCTGTCCTTCCAAAGCAGTGCGAACAAGCTGCAATCACACGAAAGTACTGCCAGCAGAACTTTCTGATGTAAGCATGACCTCAGCCCTCTGCAGAAAGAAACCCAGGCTAATATTTGTGTGCCAAAATGTAATGTCTCTCTTGTAACCATGCAGCCATGATTGCTGTGAGGCTGAATAGCCAGTTAGATGTTGACTTGACTTTTCATACAATCCTGAGAACAGTGCATACAAGTCAGCTATAATTAAGCTATACAAGCTATAATCATGGCTTCTTGCACATAATATTTTGATATTTTGGAGGAAGTTACCTCGACCTTTTTATTCCTCCTCATTTGCCTCCTCAAGAAAGGGATAGTTTTTGTTTGACTTCAGTAACGCTCTGGTCATTTATTAAAAAGTTGTCATATGTTCATACGACTTCTATTACATTTGATAAAAATGTACAATATTTCATTGTGCAGTTTATTGTGAACCTTGCTGTTTTTCAAGAATCAATGTAGTTATAAACATAATTTCGTCCTTTCTGTGTGAGAAGAACCGTAGTCTGCATTCTTTCCATTAAGCAACAGTTTACCATGAGTCACAGATACTGTACAATACACATGGCACCAAGTCTTTTTGCCTGATTAGGTAAGATTAAGGTGGAAAACCTTTTAATCAAGATGAGTACTAAATTTGTACTGAGATAGTATTTTGTGATCAGTGGAGATCTCATGTACCCTCTCCTGTGGATAGGGGCAGTGACACGTCTTTGCCACTAGCTGACGTGCATGTCACTTGTGTTGCCAGCAGCAACATTCATGTGTTGATCCTAATGAATTGCAACATGTATTGTTAATTATTCTGACATGCATTCTTTCTGCCGTTTTTCTTTCGGACAGATGTTGTGTGTAGCGTTAGGAAAGTACCAGCCAAATACATTGCTGTGTTGCTGTTTTCAAAGAAAGTTGTTCCACTGGATATATACTGAAAAGCAGTTTTGAGTTAGGAATGCAGCTTCAGCTCTATATTAGGATAAGCATCCCATCACAATTCTTTTGGGGTAACTTTGGAATGTACAATATGGTAACGTGGAAATGACACACTGAAAATCAATTTATGAAAACAGAGGGCTGGTATCACAGTGATACAAATACATACCAGACAAATTACTTCATTTTTATTAAACAAGGCTACAGATGAAGTCAAAATAGTAAAGACACACATTTGAAAAAGTGAGGGAGCAGTTACCGCAGGAGGTCATCAGTCTGTTGGTGTGTGATCAAACAAATTTAATCAGCAACCCATCTCCTTTGGCAAGTAGAACTGAAATTCTGCTTAAAAAAATACATAAAAAGATAATCAGCATGGCTGATTAGGGAATTTCATGTAAAATGATGACTTTCCATTTTCCCACTAAATGGAACACATATGATAATATTAGGCCTGACTTTCTTACTGTATCTCTTTCAGAGTGTCACTGGGAATTGGTTTTCCTGACTGGAACAAGAGACAGTTCTACCGAAATTCAGAAGCCACTGCCTTTGACAGGCTTCGGTCTTCCTAGTCAATACCCATAAAGTACATGGCTCTGCAGGCTAGCTAAAAGATGAACTGAAACTGAGAACATTTGTGTTTTATGTAAATTATAGCAACAGATAATATCCTCTTCAGCATATACTGTTGCCTGGTGGGTAGGAAGTGTACATCTTTGAATAATAAAAAAAAAAATCAGAACATTACAACAGAAAGCAAACTGTAGTCTTTTTTTTTGTCACATTTCCTCTATTTTTTTCTGCAAACCTAGAAATACTGCACAAAAGAATAGTCTGTCTTTTTTTTTCAGCTGCTGCTTTTGCTAAAATTGATGTTATTTTTCACAGTTGTTTCAAGTCACTCTGTACTTTAAAGGTTTTCTCTTGCTGTCCTGTGCAACAACATATGGAATTATAGCCTCACAGAGAATATTTAGCAAAGAAAGGTACCATGACTATAAATCCCAACAATCAGATTTCTGCACAGATGGATATCTAGCTTTGTATATCATCTTTGAAACCAGGATCAGCTCTTCTCTGATATTCTGTTCATGACATGAACAGCTAATACATGAATAATAGATTCCAAAGGATAGCATAAGTAAATCTCCTCCCCAAGCAGACATAAAAACAAACCCAAAATTGAGCTGCAATATTCCTGATTAAAATTAGTTCTCTAAATCCTTTTAGAAATCTTTTAAATACACCAGCTATTTGCTGGATATACTTTTATTTAAAGAGATACATGAGTATGTAACTCAACCACTGAAATCAGATGGAAAATAAGAGCTACTACTTTTTTTCTCCTTCACTTGCCTGCTGTGGTTCATAGTGTTTTAGAAAAATACAAAGCCTGTCAGTAGGGAAATTAATATTGGACACCACTAATCCCAACAATGCAGGGACATTCTATTGTTGCCTGCTATAGTACCTGTGTTTTCAGTGTCTGTTAATTATTTTTGCATCAAAGTAGCAAAAACATTGGTGAAACTTTGGTGAAACTATGCTAGCAGTTTACTTGTGGTATTCAAGCCCATGACTTATAGTAGCAATGGGTTTGCTTAGAAAATAACAATTATGTCATGGAAAAATTCTGAAGTTATGAAATTGTGGAGGGTTCTCCATTATGGAGGTCATGGAGTGAGAGGGGAGATACCCAACTCAGTGTAACCAAGAGATGGGTAGGCCAATCAGCTGAGAAATAAGACAGTCTCAAGCCACTCTTTTGCCTGACACAAAGAAACAATTTAAAGTTTGTAGGAACATTCTTGGTTAGTCAAAGGATGGACACATACTCTGGTCAAAATTTGAACCTGGATGTGAGAGTGTCCAAGTGAAATTTTAATCAGACCAATAATTATCATAAAATGCTTTGATGCTGCTGAAACAGTAATTTTTACACATTTTGTGTGTGTGTGTGTGTGTGTGTGTGTGTGCATTTTCTAGAGTAGCCATACTACAGAAAATTTGAACTGCCTGTTGTAGATTGTAAAAGTCTGTGATACTCTTCCAAACTGTGAGCATTTTTTGCTAAGGAAAGCCTTTAGCTTATTTAAAATGTAAGTAATGTCTCTTGGCTAGACTTTTCTCTTTGATGCTTTTAGGCTTATAGCATTAAACAAAATGAATCAGATTATTTCTCACAGCTCTGTACCTCTTTATAAAGGTCAGTGTTTTGTTATTGAAAATGCTGGAAAAAAGATATATGTGACATTTTATGCTATTGATTTGTTTATAATGGTGTTGTACCATAGTGGCCTCCAGTGCTTTAATTTCCTTACTAGCCTGTTTGTAGTGCTCCTGTCAAGCTGGGAAAGAATGTTTTTTATGTCTTCTTGTGTTTCTCTGTCCTTCTGTCTGTTTTTTACCACTTTTTATATCTGGACTTGGGTTTTCTGCATGCAGGACAGACCATCGGGTACGCAGTTAGTAGGTCTATAGCCCTTTTTACTTCCTCTCTTGTACCTCAGAGACTTTAGCACCACATCAGCTATATTATTATCCAGTGCACACTTACTGTGGAGAGATAAGAAGCTGAAAATAATTTTGAAATTAAATATTCATTGACTTGAAGGTTAATTTGACTAGGAGTGCATGTGTGTAGGAGTAGTATGCTTGCAAGCTCTATAGTAAGTAGGTTTCAAATTATATAAGTGACAGGCTCATTTCAGAGTTATAACATTTCATCTTGGGGACCGACAATGGAAATGGAAATGAGTATATGAAAAAACTGTCCTTGTGTCTCTCTTATACTAGCTATAATGAAGCTAATCTGTATTTACATAATGTACCTAGGATCAGGGAGAGGCTTTTCTTGATTTGGTCCTTAGCACCTAAGGTGTTCCTAAGCACATGGAATAAATGGCTGAATTTTGGGGTGTTTAACTTGCATGGTAAAGCTAAAAGTTCTGTCAGCAAGAAAGCAGGATGGTGCATTCATGAGTTATTCACATTGCTTATCATTTAGAATTTTCACTGCAGGATAGAAAGCTGCCTTCATGGGAAATCTAGAACAATATTCTGAATGCAAGTTAGGAATGAAAAACATTTTTAACAGTATGTGGAGGTTCCAGACTCAGAAATGGGAAAGAAAAGCAAAAATGTCAAAAACCCAATACCACGTGTTTCTGGATGAACAAAAAGAGAAAACTTCCATGAGGAAAAAGCTTAAAAAAAAATCAAAACAAACAAACAAACAAAAACAAAAAAAACAGAGTTCCAAAAGGCCTAAATAAACCTCAAAATTTTTATCTCAGCCCTGCTGGAGACCCTTGTGAGTTAGAGATTGAGACACAGTTAGTAGTTTTCCCAGCCTGTTCTTGGGCTGGAAGACCATTCAGAATCTTTTTTAATTAGATCACTACTGCTGGTCTAAGGGTGTTGGAATTTTTTTTCCATTCCTCTGCACTATCTTTTAGCATATTTACAAACTGTGGGCAGAAGGAAAATTAAAAATAGATCTAACACTGAAATATGTTGGTTACTTTCAGCTTGGAGCTGTCTTTTTTGTTTATCATTTCATTTTATAGGCTATGCAATCTTGTGTTCATCCTGCAGACTTGTATTTTCACCACTGACACATCTGACACACAATGCACTCATCCCTAGAAGTCATTGCTTACTTTAAAATACTGCTTTTATAAGTGTGTATGGTGTTGTCTCCATTTCTTCCCAGAACCTACCTAAGGCTGCTAAATGCATGCTTTGTACATTGCCCTGCTATGTGGTGCTTGGATCAATTAAAGGCTGATGTTCTTTCACTAGATAGTTCTCATATATTTCTCATGTTGAAGGTTCTTCTACACATTTCTGAGGTTTCTTTTTTTTAAAAAAAAAAAAATTGAGCAAAATATCAGCCTTTTGAAAATTATTTCTCATGTATTATATAAATTGAGCATTTGTAGTATGTCCTCTGAAATAAATATTTGAACTGAGCTTCATAAAATCTTAAGTTTCTGCCAAGATGTTAACAGTGAAGTCTGCTTCTGACTTCCTCACAGTGACTGAGTCTGTTTTCTTGTACACAGATACATGCATAAAACTTTTCCCCAATTTATTAATTAAACATGCACGGCACTCTTTTATAAGTGAATCTTTAACAAGAATTCATAAAGTATAAAGGAATTAAAATTACAATTAACTTGAAGAATGTAAATTAAAATGAAAGTTAACAAGCTACACTTACACTGGAGAACTGTGCCCTTCCATTTGCCTTGGTGGTATTGCTCTCAGGATTAAGTATGATAACATGACTTTTTCCCATTCTTCTTAACTCTGGTTTTACCACTATTCAGTGCAGGATCAGGCCCAGTATGAATTTCAGATCTTCACCTTCCTAGTTCTGAGGAAAACACAAAGTTGAGGACAACAAATAAATGAAAACTATTCTCCAGAGCAAAAGTCAAGAGAATAATCACTGTTTTAAGAAACTAAAAATAAAGCAAAATGGAGACTGTCTCTGTTTAAAATGCAAAGACACAAGGCTTGTTTTAAGAAGATCACTGAATAGTGACCAGTTTATGCTGTAGTACAGAAATACAAGAGAAAAGTGATTTCGTAGGCTAGCAAGCACCAATTAGTATCAATTTTTGTCTTTCAGACAAATAGTTCATTATATTAAAGAATTTTGTAGAATAAGGGCCAAGAAGGGAGAGAGCTTAGAACGTAGTAGACAAAGTTTGTCTAAACGGTTTATTGCTACCAGGCGGAAGTGAACATTCCCCACGCCCTAATCAGACACATTTTGTTCTGCCTCCATCCCAAAAATAAATAAATAAAAATTAGGAAACCTATATGACCACATGAGAGCATGTGATTGTAGTTCTGAGTTGAAGCTAATAAATGCAGAGGAGCTTGACAGACTGGACATGCTAACACACACACTGTCACAGTGTTCCCTGTTGCAGAAGTAAGGCTGCTGGCAGCTGCGTCGAGCTCCATTGCAAGAATGTGCCCATTTATCACTGTGCAAATGGCACACCCAGGAGAAGGCAGTTCTCACTCCATGGGAAGTTCAAGTAATGTCTAAAATTAATACACAAAGCTGATAGAATACTACCACCATTACTACTTGCACTTTGAATTCATACTCAAACCAAGTACAGAATGCAATGAAAGCATTCTGAAAGAACAAAGGTAGTGAAGGAAACACATCATCATTTGCTGCTTTCAGACAGCACCAGGTGGCTTGAAGAACAGTACTAGAATTCAAAGAAAGTTTAAAACTAACACAGATACGAACGATGTGTTAGTCTGAGTTTCTGTATAGTCCAGTTCTTGCTTTGCTTGGAATGAGAATGAATAAGCCAGATGCAGAGAATAAATCACAGAACCATAGAATATGCAAGTTGGAAGGGACCCACAAGGATCATCGAGTCCAATTCCTGGGTCCTGAAAAGACCACGCCCCCTCCCCCCCCCCATCACATCTTGTGTCTGAGAGCGTTGTCCAAATACTTCTTGAACCAGCAGGCTAGGACCCTGTCCCAGTGCCCGACCATCTTCTTGGTGCAGAACCTTTTCCTAACACCCAGCCTGACCCTCCCCTGTCCCAGCTCCATGCTGTTCCCTCGGGTCCTGTTGCTGGTCACCAGAGAGAAGAGATCAGCAAATGGTGTGCAAACAAACAAAAGGACAAGAGATCATGTTTTTATGTTGGGTAACAATGGAGTGAAAGATCTTTATGTTTTTATGTCTGGTCCTTTATTTTTTGCATATTTTTTTTCCAACTTGCTCCAGCATCATTTGAAAACACGATGTTTTTGTCTCTTTGCTGCTTGCTTTGCATCTCTGGGTCAGAGATGCTATTTGAAAAGGTCAATTAGTTTCCTTCTATCATTGTTGTTTACAGTGAGAGAACCACTCTGTGATAAATTCTCTTTCATTGCTGTAGAATCTGCAGCCAGAATATTCTACTGTCTCTGTTCCACTGAATGAAGAGGTTAAAAAATTGTTAGCCTCATCTCTTCCACAGCAAATTATCTCACTATCAATTTAAAGCAGATTCTTTGTCTCCATTATGAAATATTTATTTAGAATAGTACATCGATATTGCATTGAAAGAGTATGCTTTTTATTTTTTTTCCAAGTGGTAGAAGTGAACAGAATATTTATCTTTATCCCTTAGATGAAGATGAAGGACTTAATAGTTCTGGCTATTGCAAAGAATGCTCCTACCCGTCGTATGTATAAATAGACCTACACCCCCCAAATCCTTGTGAGAGTGAAAAAACTCCACCCAAACCCAGGAACCTTAATGTGCCTTTTCTCTCACTCGACTATTACTGATGAAAATAGAACCTTTTAAACCTGTAATGAAAATACATTTCCTATCCACGAGTTTCAAAAGTTCTGTTCCATATCAGAAACAAACGCTCTTTAGATGTGAAAGGATACTTTTAGGTTAAGATTCCAAGTTACATGCAGAAAATATTGTAATATGAAAATGAATAGACCTAAAAAAATCACAACTTTTCTCCTCCCAACCACCCATTAGAAAAGCAGAAACAAGTTTGCGAAGTTCTTAAACAAGTACTTTGTGTTTATATTTGGCACTGAAAAACCGATCTAGACATGCTTTCACAGACACATACCTGCAAACAGATACCTAAATCTGAAGAGATCTGCTTGTTAAATGGTGAAAATTCATGCTTTATAAAACCTTTGATAGGCATTCGGCACTTTTACTCAGTACTTTTTAATTACATGCCCTTTTCTATTAAAATTTTAGTTAAAATTGCAAGGTTTACACACAAAGTGTATGAAACTTAACAAGAAAGGATATCCTTGATGTTCAGAAAGTGTAGAATATAGTCTGCAGAATATAGTCTATTTGGTTTGATTAGACTCCAGAGATCTTCATATGCAATTTCAAAGCTACGAGGATGGATTTTCAAAGAAAATGTATGCTAAATGACATTAAAGAAAGTGAAGGAACCACTGGTGAGTGAGGATAAAGAAGAAATAGATGGAAAAGTTTTCATTGAGAGTGAGATTAAAAGGCGTTTTTGGATGAGTCTGGGTGAGAGAAATCGTGTGTATGTCAGAGGAGGGAGAACTAAAGCAAAGCATGTTCTTTTCTTGCAAATCCCTTTATAAATTTGCAAACTGGTTAAAGAAATATGCCTTCTAAGAAGTAATTAATATCTTTTATTAACATCACATCTCAGAACGAGACAGTAATTTTGTTTGAAACTCTCTGCCAGAAGATAAATTAGCATGATTGAACTGGGAAATGTGAAAGCCATAATTCACATGCTTTATTCAGGTAATTATTTAAATTATAGAAAAGCCAAAAAGGAGGGACTTACATTTTAATATACCACAGAACAATCAGGTGTCAGAAAAGTATGCAAAACCCGAAAAGAAAAGAAAAGAAAAGAAAAGAAAAGAAATATCTACAAATTAACCATTTTGAGCTCTTTCCCTGAAGATAAAAAGTGCTATATATAATCTGTAGGCTACTAGTGATGCAGACTGTTAAATGCTGGCAAAAGGTGGTGGAAAATTTCAGCCCTTATAATCTTTTCTATTTTCTTGTCACGTTCAAGACAATTTTTAACAGAGATGATTAAAAGTCATCACTGAAATTAATTTAAAAAGCCTTTTTGATTTAGAATGCAAAGAGAGGAAACTTTCAAAGTATCTAAAAAAACTGTAATCTACAAAAACACATTTCTTTAGAAATTATGAAGTTGTACCTGAAAAAAAAAAAAAAAAAAAAGGTGGAAATTAAATTGAGTGTGGAATTCCAAAGTTTGTAGCTTGCTATATCCCATTAGACTGATTTATCCATTTTTTACTCTTTAAGTACTGAAATGCTCTTTTAAAGATGTTGCCAAAGTGCTTGGAGAAAGAAAACTCAAATGGAAACTAAAATGGCAATGAAAAATGGAAATACAAAGGGACAGAAAACTCAGAAAATTATGTTACTGAGTTTTACTGAGTTAAGTAAGGTTGACATAGAATTTTTCTGTACAAGTTTGTATTATACTTAAAAAGGATAAGACTTTACTTAAAGCCTTAATCTATTGAAGACAGTTATTCATTATTTTTCTTGTTTATTCTTTAAAACATTAATTTTATTGTTTTTTTTTTCTTTTTACCACTATTGCAATAATAAAAATTAATCAAAACTGCAAGAGTCAATGCAGATGAGTTTCCCTGTGTGCTTGTGGTAGTGTAGTAAATTCAAGTTCTTCAGGGCTGTGGCCAGTAGAACAGTATGGTGAAATCCTCCCAATTTCATTTGCTCCACATGTACAGTGTTACAATTCTACACTTATCCCTGTACAAGAGAAATAAGATTCAGGCCCATAAAAGAGAGCGAGAAGACTTTTATGAAAGCTTTCTTAATCGCTGCAAGTGTATGGAACGATACCTTTATAAGATTACCATTATCCTCATCTTGTTTTACATAGTTAATCATTTCACAGTTGTCAGAGCAGTATTCAGTTGATTTAAAAATCCATTTGCAATATATTTCTATATAATAATAGCAATTTTATGTAATAATAGCAATCTGTGTTAAGGTCTGTCTAATATGATATGAATTTAGTGCTATCATATGTATACTGAGTTTTAAAATATTGTAAATGTTTAATGGAGTTCAGACTTCATCTCCAGCTAAAGTTTCCAGACATAGGGCACGAACAAAGAGAGGGAAGGTTGGGCAATCATTCCTGCGAGTTCTCTCTCAAGTGGCATTATGGTCAAAGCAAGGTCTGGGGCAAGAGCCCTATCCTGGGCAAGATGTCAAAGACAAATGAAGCATTTCTTCACCCCTCCCTTCCTCCCTCCTTCCCAAGGGCTCTTGTTGGAACCTTCTTTTTTTCTGTACCCGTTTTGGTACCCAAAGCCCAGCTAATAGATTCAACTGAATGACTGGCTCCTGCTTTCTATGGCTGCAACTCTCAGCCAGTTTTAAAGGACACTGTTGAATTGCCCACACTGGTTAGGCTTAACAGCTGGCTCTAAACAAATACATTTACGCACTGCATCTGATGTGCTTCTTTTTGGCAGACATCTCAAACATGCATAAACGTAACTGCAGTAAATGTTTTGATAAGCTTAGTAGCTTCGGTAGCTATTTGATTTTTGAATGTATAAATGAGCACAATGAATGCAGCGATCACAAGAATATTATGGAAGCAGAGTCCATCTAGTTGCTAAACAAGCACATACAGGGATGAGATTGTTTACAGTTTGGAACCCCTACTTGCCACAACAGTGTCCAGTGCTGAAATCCTATTATTTAATTATCTCTTCTGAGATACACAGTTTCATATTGTTACGTGTGAGTGTGTGTAATGGCTGTTGGTCTGCTCACAAGGTTACAAGAAGGCTCTCTATTCTAAAAAGGCTCAAAATCTATATTAAAGAAAATTTATAGAACAACGTCATGGAACATAAAAACATTTGCTTTCTCAGTAATGTCCAGAATGTTTGCCAATTTACCAGCTAAAGTGAAAACTAACAGACAATATATGTAACAGTAAAGATGAAGAAATTGTTGGATTACATGTAGAAGTGTCTTTACATATAATTCTATATTGAGTCAAACATTATTATTATTATTATTATTATTATTATTATTATTATTATTATTACTACTACTACTACTACTATTACTACCACCAGGCTTTTTTTTACCAGTTGTAATTTTGATTCTGAATGCTAAAAAAAAATCTCTAAGTTAAAGGCACAGATTGAATGCTGCAGACATCGGTAAAAAAATAAAAGTAATCTCTTTACTTGTACAGTGGGAGAGGAGAGAGAAAGGACTATGAGAATAAAGTATATGGTGATGGAGATGAATCAAGATTTACTTTCTGAAATTTTTATGGAAATGAAAGAATAGGCTTGCAGTAGAAGCTACATGAAAACTCAATTAGTAATTAGTCTTTTGTACAGAAAATAAATAGGAGACAATGGTGACAGCCACAATAAAAAAAAAAAAGAATAATTTTGAGGACACCTGACAATAGTCTGGTGCTTTCAAAGCCCTGCCTTAGACAGGAACACAATTTGGTGCATGAGGAGTTTGAAAATCATACACAAAAATTATACTGCTAGCAAAAAATGGACTAGTGAGTCTCCGTCATTCTAAAGTCATATGCCATTAAAAAGAATAGGAAAAAATGATGTAAAAAGATTTATGCTAGGGATGTGTCTGTGTTGTGCCTGGCAGCATCATGCAGAACTGCTTAGGCTGGGAACCAGCACAGTCACATTAGGGGGGATTTTTGCTCCAGCTCTTGCATCGGAGCATAGCTGGTTAGCTCAGACCCCTGGCTGATGATGTCCAGAGCTTCCAGGACTGGATCCTTTTGGATGGCACTGCATAATGTCCCATGGATGTAATCAGCATTTTCATAATATTCTGCCATGGACAGCAAAAATGTTAGAGATATATAACAAAATTTGTGCAAGTACTTTGCATTGCCGTGAAGCCTTGGTTGAAGATACGTAATTGAAGGGAGGCTAAAAAGGTATTTCTGTGCTGGTCAGTCTGTGAAATGGAAGTGGGGTAACTCTATCACTTAGGAATTTCACTCACATGACTAGATAGCATGTAACCTGCCAGAGGGATAACAGAGAATATTTTTGCTTTGAATGAGGGTTGGCTTCCCTTTGTGTTCTAACTTTGCATCCCATCTGCCAGAGATGTCTTTCAGGTTCTTTAATTTAGCTAGAATCACATGAAATAATCTCACTGCATTCAGATGGATTTTTTTTTTCCATTAGGCAAATGTACAATTTTTAGTTAGTCAAAAAAATCTTTTTTTTTCTTTTTTTTCTTTTTTTTTTTTCTTTTCCAAAATTCTAGACCAAACCAAAAGACAAGGAAGCTGATAGGCAAATAATTTCATGACAAATAAACAGCTTCAACATTTTTTTTGGTGACATTTAAAAAGCATAAATAAAACTGAAAAAAGGGAGTGTTACTTATCTAACCCTGGAGCAGAAAGGGAACCAAAATGACTAAGGAGTTATCAATGAATTCATGTGTGTGTGTGTGCACATATATTGAATTTTCTCTTAAGAGAGCTTTTGCATTTCACTGACAAGTGCCACCAAGGTGATGGCACCATGGCAGCTTTGGCAGAGCGAGGCAACGTGGAGATTAGCACTGTCGAATATAGAGAGAGTACATCAATCACACCTCCTTTCTATTGAAAATGAGGATGCCAGTTCAAAAGAAAGGCAGAGTGTGCTTTAGCACCTTTCCCCCTTTAATCCCCTCAGAATACAGCTCCTAACATAGCCAGCAGCCTCACCAGTGGGTGGTTATTTCACTGCCTGCAGCTACGGGCTGTGCTGTGACTGTATGGGCCACAGGACACATCTTGCTGGAGTTGAGCGAGCTGTAATCCAGATACCAGAGCAGGGGGCTACAGCATGTGAGGGATCTGAAGGGAGCTGGATTTGAAGGGAGCCCACCAGAAGCCCCGTGGAATTGCTCATGTAGCTAAAACGGTACGATTTAAGTGGGCTATGCCTATATGAGTAACTAGAACAAGCCGTGCCTGCTTGTGGGCCCTGGGGGTGAGTGTCAGAGCATAGCTCATGTCCTTGCAGCCATGCTCTCTTCATTTCCCAAAATAGAGAGACCAGGACTACAGCACCAACTGGGAGCCTTTGCTGGCCTTTGCTGCCCCCAGGCTATTCCCAGGAAGAGCACTAATTGGCATTGACCAGAACTGGGCTAGGGGGCACGACAGAAACAGGAACACACTGGGCAGTCACATGCCAGCTTGTGGGTCCATGGATTTAACTCCTTTAAGTAACTTCCGTGCACGCGGCCGTGCATACTAGTAACTGAATTTGCTAAACTAAAGCTGTCCTGTATGTTCTTCACTCAACCTTTCCTAGTAGGCTGAATAAGGTACAATCTAGTGTATAAGCAAGACACTAGCTGAGATTAAAATAGTATTCACATAATTGGATCCCAGCTGTAAACACCATAATATCAGGTTTTGCACTTCTCTGTCCTGCTGTGTTTGTTATAAGGGAAGGGAAATCTAAATCATTTCTCTGTGTTTATGAATTCCCAATGTGTATTAACATTCAGTGCAATAAACTGGAAAATGCCAAGTGCTATTTTAAAGCTTCTTTTTCCAGACACGCTGTGCTTCATATTTGGTCCTTTTTCTTGCAGGCTCTATAGCCACAGAAAGAATAGTGAAGACATCAGGATGAATAATGCACTTAATTTAGAGTGATTTTGTAATCTTTTGCAAGGAGATTTCTAAAATCTTATTATGTTAAAGAGAGTTATTTCAGTTTTTTACTTTAGGGTAAAAAAATGCGTTTCCCTATCTTTTAAAATGTTTTCTCTATCTTTTTTTTTTTTTTTCCTACAAACTAATGGTAATGTGCAATGTTTTTAGTTTCTGGGGCTGGGGTGGGGAAGAGCAAAACTTTTTATTTATAGAGGCTTATAAGAGGATCCGATTCACTCTCCAGAAATCAATTATTTGGTACAAATAATAGTGTGTTCTTTACCTGCGTCACTGAGAATCATTGCACTGCTCACATGGGAACAGATCCAAGTTTATACTAAAAATCTCCCAGAACCCTGGGATAAACAGAGGTCTGGATGTGGTGATCAGTAATACAACAATGCTGGTTGGAGACTTAGTGGGAAGAATGTAGAAAGAGGAAAGTTGAATGCCACCAATTCTTTGGAGATGACAAAATGATAGGGAAAAGAACCTGGCATTACTCCTCAGGATCTCTTTGAATGCAGGCAATCACCACTGCCAGTGGCAAATTCCCAGATTCACACACTCCAGTGTTGGCTGATTAGGAGTGGAAATAGCATGCTCAGAAATATCATCTATTTGAGGAAAGAGTGGTTAATAATACTACAGCTAAGATATGAACTTTACAGGCAGGGGTAGGGACAATTCTCCAGCTGAACAGAAATTAGTTGTACCATGGTATCAAGGCGCCAATGGGCTTGTCAGCTTGCATTTGCTTTGTTTTGCTATATATAGTATTAAAACTCTAGTTCAAGGGGATGAACTAGTGGTCAAAGCATCAGGCTGGAGTGGGTTTGCACGTCTCTCCTTTTTCCCTGTTACCCAAGTTATATGCAGTCCTATTTGCTGGTTCCTGTTCTCAGCCATGCTGCCAAATTCTCCTTCTACAGTTACACCCGCCCAAGCACAGTTAGTGCAGTCAGTGCAGTTTCTCAGGCTTTACAACAGGGTAACTGACTCAGTCTGAATTATCTCAAAAATAACATGCGAGAGTCAAGGAAAAGCAAAGGCTCAGAAACCCCACTGCTGTTTTCTATTAGAGACTTATGGAAAAGTTGAGGAGGAGAAGCAGAAACTATTCGTTCTTTGTTAAATAACATAGGATAACACATAGGATAACTTCCTCCACCAGTCCTCTGATGTCTTTACTTCTGTATCATTCAAATAGCAAAGATTTGGGTTAGGAATAGAGAGTGAGTTGGGATACACAGCCAAAGTGGGTTTTGTCTCATCAGCATAGCTTAATAAAGCAAGTTTTAATTTCTCTATTTATTTTCCTAGCACTTTGCAGAATCCAAATCTTCACACACACACACACACAGGCATATATATGTATGAACTGCCACCCAAGACACTTGTGAACTGCCAATTCTTTTGAATTACTGGGAAGGATTACATCCCATGGACAGAAATAGATAGGACAACCACAAAGTGTTTCTAAAGCATTAGAACAGTATTCCATGGCTTCTGCTAATGGCAGAGCATGATGTCCACTAGAATGCGAGGGAGAAGCATAAGATGCACAGATACTCAGGGTCAAGCCACAGATGTGCAAAAATCATAGTCTGATGCATACTGTTTCGCAAAGACATTCATTTTGCACATTAGCAACTCTGACTAACCCAGTAGACAAGTCCCAGAGAGCTATTTACACTACAGCTAGCACAGTTACTAAAAACATTTGGAAATGTACTACAGTACATTACAATTATATCCTAATGTAAGTAAATCCTTGAGAACAGCTGACCCAGATATCTAAGATAATTTGAGCATGTCACCCACTTACTAGTCCACACAAGTACGCCAGAAGCCAAACACCTTTGAAAGTTTTCAACTTAGAGGATTTAAATGTATCCAATGCAAACACTCTTTAAACTATACTGAAATTGAAAAACCAATAATAATGCCCTGGAAAAAAAAAAAAAAAAAAAGAGCTTCGTATGAATAAAGGAAAGAATTACCCAATGGAGCCAGGTCAATCTAAACTTTAACTTATAGTTCAAATGCTGATTGTTCACCATAATAGGAAAGCTGTGCCAAAGAAACAACTGACTAAAGGAAAAAATCTGGTAGCTTTTATAAGTGGATTAAGAGTGCATGTGTAATATGAAGTGACAGGAATTTATGATTAATAACAAAATGATCCTTGTGAAATTTGTAGGCTGTCCAAACACACTGTGCCCTAAAAACATATGGACAGTGAATAACTTAAAGGACAAAAAAATGCATTATCAATATTCTGAGGCAAAAAAATATTTCTTCTTACTTCTTTTCCCATAGTCAGAAACATAACTACTGAAAACATCCTCCTTTTTTTTTTAAAAAAAAAAAAGGGGGGGGGATGGGGGCGGGGGGAGTAGCTGAGACTTGTAAAATGTATTTAAACCTTAGGCAGGCTTATCAACAGAGCTCTGCTAGTTGATAGAACTATCTGCACATACCATCAGTAAAGACTGAGGCTTATATCCCTATTGCTGGAAATGACTACAAGAATGATTGGGAGGGTATCAAGCATGCATAACGTATATATATAGATGGTCAAGCAGCTTAGCTACCGACTTCACTATGAGCCCTGTTCTTGGCTCTTCCACACTACATAAATATTACAATGTTTTTATTGTTATTATTATTTTTATTAATAAACCAGCTAGCTTTCTTGAAACCAAAACAAATCCACCGAACACCACCAGAGAAGGTTTTGTACCTTTATATGTCCTCCTAATATATATCTATATATGTATATATATACACACACTCAGTTTCATGATAGAAAAATATTAGTGTGATGGACTGAGCAGTCATATTACAAACATGGAAGTGAAAAAAAATAAAATAAAACAAAAACTACAAAAAGTTAGAATTATGCCCTAGAACACGAGGAGCAGCACATGCAGGGTCAGGGGACCCAGGGCCTAGTGCTGCAGGACCAAGCCACATGACAAATTCAAGGTATGGATTGTACAGGCTCCCAGTTTCCATATTCTCACCTTCTCATAAATAATTTTACAGCTTCTGAGTCTTGAAACCATAACTTGAAAGAGGCCTATTCCCACTTTTTTTGATCACAGTAAGATTGACTTGAAAAGAGATGTGCTTGGGTCCAATATTTTCTTGAATACATGATGTCTGTTGGAATGGTTTATAAGAAAAGATACTTCAGTGAAAACGTAACTAACAATCTCTTCTGAGTTCTGGGAGAATTTGGAAGTTTATCCAACCCTCTGATTTGGGTGTCTGCTATGAAGTTGTATTTTTCTGCTGAAGGAAATGATGTTTATTTTATATTGTTACAGCCAGGAAAACCACTAAGCATGGTTTGTACATTTTCAAAGAGTGCCACAGATTTTTAACACCACAGCATAAATATTCTTTGAAATATAACAGAGTATGCCTAACAAAGGGAGACAAAACAGAAAGGAGGAAAACTCGGAAGTCATTCTTTATACAAACTAAATTCTTTGTAGGAAAATATGCTCTTTCTCACTCTTCTCTAGAGTAAATATTTCAGAGGCAAAAAAGCTTTCAATAATGAATTTCTTGTGCTGCTGAATATCTTTCTGGGGAGTTGGGAAGGAAAGAAGAAAAATTATAATTTGATGAATTCATTCTCTGTTGATTATGATTAAAATTCCAGACTTTTAATGAAGTTGAAAACCCACAAAAGAGAAGGGAAAACTGATGTCACATTTATGCATAGGAAGGCTGGATAGAAAACAACAAGAAAAATGCAACTGCAAGAATTCTTCAAAAGAGTAAGAGACTTGCTTTTCCTTTGTTAATACGTAAATATCCCTGGGATATACTCCCTTGCTCCAACAACAACTGCAATAATTGCTACATCTTCTCTAAGCTTTTCATTGGTGCTCTGAGAATTCTGCAGATTCTGCCTTTAATGTATTTTTTTTTTCTGAGCATTGTGAATAGGGACATCCTGCTGCAGTAACACTTCCTTGCACTGTTTTCAGTACTAGGACCAGAGATAACCATTTTAATTGAGTCTGTACCTCATTGTCTCTGCACGCACACAAAAAGTGGGATTTCAGATGTGCTTATAGGACTTTACAGCATCCGTTCCGTTATTATTTTTTATTTTGTTGTGGTGGAAATTTCCGCCCATACTTAGAAGTGTTACCCTTACTTCTTCATCTTGAGCACTTCTACAGAGCAGGTGCCATCCAGGCAGCAGTCACTGATGCCCCTGTGGTAGACCTTAGAAGCCATTTCACATCACACTGCAACACTGTGCAACACTACAGGACCAGATCATGTGGAGAATGCTTCATCTATCACTCATCACTTAACTGCAGCAGTTGTTGGAAATATCAACAAACCAATGAAAAGAGTATGATTTATAGATTATACTGGAGTGGCTTTGAATTCTGTACTGTCTGAACTGTAACAGGCAGAATTCAGTAGGCATCTTTTAAAAGAATACACTTGAATCTTAAACTCATTATCAACATACTTTTTTTTTTTTTCAATAAAGTAAATAGAAAGATTTAGCAAGTAGTGAAAACCAAAGACATTCCTAGGAAATCACCAAAAAGTTCTTACAGATGGAGTTTAAATAATTATCAGTGCACAGAACTTGAAGCTGTTTTATGAAACACTCAATTTGGTAGGTAATTGCACATTCTTCTCAGCATTCAGAAACATAAATGGAATTTGCAGGTAGGTAGTGCAGGAGAGCAAATGAATGATAAAAGACAACCAGTTCATCTGCAAAAACACAAGCAGATAAATGGTCCTTACAGAAGAAGACAAATGTTCTTTAGTCTTTATAGCCTAGCATGTTAAGCATCATTTGCTGCTGTCAGTATAAAGCTCGTTTCTGAAGCAGCGATATCTATTGTAAGCTGTTCTCATTTGCAGTTGAAGCATAGAACTCACAATGGCATTTCAGGTTCTTTTCCCATCCTTTCTCATCCTACACCTTCTAAAATGAGTTTATCTCACCATATTTTCTCCAAGACATCTCAGAAACTGTTTATTCAGATTTATTTATTTTTAGTATCTGAAGGTGGTTTTAAATCTGAAAATGCAGAAGGCCACCAGAACAAAATTATAAAAATAACTACAGGTTTCAGGCTATGACACACTTCAAAACCATTGGCCTGTTCACTGTAGGTTTTGAAGCCTTCCTAAGGTTGCTGCTGAAAAAAAAAAAAAAAAAAAAGTGCTTTTGAATACCATCTGAAGACCCAGGATCAGTATGCATTGAAAGGGCTCTTTGTGGGAGGGTTGGCCTCAGCCAGAAGACAAGCACCCACCGGGCTTCTTGCTCACTCAGGGATGAGAAAACTCACGTGTTAAAATAAACACAGGGAAGTCACTTACCAAGTACTGCCATAGGTATAACAGACTGGAGATGAGGAATTGAACTTAATGTATTGCCAGTTAGCATAAACATTGAATTACTGATTCAAGTAATGAGAGGGAAAAAAAAAAAAGAAAAAAAATAGTATAATATTTTAATTTAATATATAATATATAATATTCTCCAAAATAAGAATGACTCCAGAGAAGAGTTGCAAGGATGATCAGAGGGCTGGAGTACCTCTCCTATGAAGACAGGCTGAGGGAATTTGGGTTGTTCAACCTGGAGAAGAGAAGGCTCTGAGGAAACCTTATTGCAGCCTTCCAGTGCCTAACGGGGGCCTACAGGAAGGCTGGGGAGGGACTCTTGGTCAGGGACTGTAGTGATAGAACAAGGCGTAATGGCCTTAATCTAAAAGAGGGTAGATTTAGATCAGATATTCAGAAGAAGTCCTCTACTATGAGGGTGGTGAGGCACTGGCACAGGTTGCCCAGAGAAGCTGTGGATGCTCCATCCCTGGAGGTGTTCAAGGCCAGGCTGGATGGGGCTTTGAGCAACCTGGTCTGGTGGGAGGTGTCCCTGCCCATGGCAGGAGGGGTTGGAACCAAATGGTCTTTAAGGTCCCTTCCAACCCAAACCATTCTATGATTTTATGATTTTTTTTTAATACTGCACACTGTAATTCAATTTGAGATAAGGACAAAATTAATTATGAGTATAGAACAGACTTCTAAAACTATTTTTCATATGATCAATATTCTTGAGAAAGAGGTGATGGCTTAAGAGGAGGAAAATATGAAGGCAATAGAAATCTCTGTAGTCTTGCCATGTTCAGCCACTGCTGAAAGTTACATATCTTTTGGGTTATGAGAACATCCATACACTGTTTTGCATGCCAACTATTTGAAGTGCTGAACTAAAGTGATGGCAATTTTAATAATAATAATGTAATTGCACTTTGAGTAATTGTACATATTGTATTGAATTCAAAAGCTTTGACTTTGACTTACAGCAGCATCAGAAAATGTTTTGATTCTACTAAGCACAGTATGAAGACTTTCATCAGCCTACAGCCTTCAGGCACATAGGTCTCTATCCAAAAATAGATTAGCTACTTCTACTAAATGGAGAACACCTAAATCAAAACTCTAAAGTTTATTTGCCTGCTACGTATATTGTACAGCATACTGAGTACTGTAATTAGTCATCCCTTCCCAGTGGTAATTGCTGGAAAAAAAGTTTAGACTTCAGGAATGGTGTGTCTCTCCTCAAAACCTATCAATCATTTTTAAAATTTGCAGATTATATAAAACATTTTGCATGCTTAGAGTCTGTTAAATCTTATTGCTACATCTAGCCTGAGGACCAGAGTTCACTGGCATTTTAGTTATCTAAGAGGATTTAAAGTTTATATGTGAAGTTGCTAACTTTATTAACAGCTATATCATTCTTACTATGCTTGTGCTGTTTCCTTCATTTAAGGAACTGACCATCAGAGTTAAGTGAGTCAGTACCATCTGTGTTAAGTAACATTTGATAAGGCAGATTTCCCCAGGCAAACATGTTGATTTTGTGCTCATTATTTTATACAGTTCTAAATCTTTATACAGGTAAATTTCATAAAAGATATGCTATATGAAAACCTAAAGCAAACAACTGGCTTACAGTTTTATTTCTGCAGATACAAACACTTTTACTGCTGCTTTGCAACTGTTGATTAGTAATGTATTCATGTTTGCTTTTGAACAGTGCAAAGCGTAAGTATAGTTTAGGGCTGTCATGATCATATAGGTAGCATTGGCTTCTGGTGACTGCAGCAAATTAGAAAGGATGCTATGGCAAAAAACAAAGACTGTGTTAACTTTAATCCTAGAAGTGTGGAAAAGTTGAAGGTAAGGTTTTCCTGTAATGGTACAGTTCAAAGCAGTGGACTAATAAGTGCTTTCATATGAAATTTTGGCCTTTATCAATCTGTCCATATACGTGTTACCATAAGAACACACACACAAAAGGTGCCTGGAATGAAACAGCCTGAAAATGTCTTTGTTTCTATTTATCTGGGAACTTGAAAGGGCTGGTTAATGAACAACAAAGAGCCTTGTTAATTATTGATCACAACATTAGTAATGTGTGTGCATGATGGCAAAAACAATATACAACATAGTGCAATACTAAAAGGGGAATTTTTAAAAAACGAAATAAACAATCTTTAACTTTCTCAGAGAAGTTGCTGTTGACAATTTATTGGTTTTACAATAAGCCCATGCACATAATGGGCAAAAATTACACGTAATGTAACACAAACAAGAAGCTGTGCCACATGGATTATTTGTGCAGAATGATGTTGAAACCACTGAGATTAACTAGCAAAATTAACAGTCTATTTTTCAACTTCTGTCAGTGTTGGGAGTCTCAAACTAGAGCACCAGTCTCATAATATTCCAGTATCAGGAGATTACCTCATATCAGGAGACTGCCTCAATACCCTTCCTTTTTCACCACCATGGCCAGCATTCTGCAGCTGCATTAGACATACTGTATGAACTTCGTGGATGTGTGTGGCATAGCAAAAGGAAAGTCTGTCCCACACAGGACAGGAAATCCCACTGACAACCTCAACGAATTGTACTGTTATGTTGTGCCACACGACAGGTGTATAAAAGAAAATGCAGTGTGTCATGTAGATCTCATGCACTTTCCCTAAATGAGACTTGGGAGCCATCATCACAGGAAACTTTGGAGCTGGTATAGCGCACCACCCTTTCTGGGTTATCAGGACTTGGTATTTGTCTTTCTCGTACCCTTTCCAGGCATCTGTTTAGACACTACCTTATGTCATGAAGATCTAAACAGAAAATTATACCATAGTGCTAGCAAGAAGATATCCTAAATAGCTAGTCATAAAACAAGGTCTATGCAGTGAAGGCTTTCTCATTGCATTCAAAATAAATCCAGCAATATGTTTGCAGCCATACAAGATGCAGTCTTCTTCCAGAAGGAAGATTTTAAATGGGGCAGCGATGTTTCCACTATTTTGCTATAAAAAACAGTAAGCCAGAGGGGAGATGGCTTGAACCTGACCTCAATAGCAACTTGCAGTAAATATTCAGAATATTATTTCATATCTTTCATTAAAGAAATATTTCTAGTCTTACTGTAGATATTGTTGCTATGGTTTCCTTTGTTGAAATACGTCTGTCTCCATGTTGCCTATTGCTGAGGCTACCTCATATGATAGGGAAATGAAAGGAGATGCAGGTTTGAAATCTTCATCCTCCAGAACAGGAGAAACTATGGTCTCCTTCTATAAGCTTCTACAGAATAACGGCCTCAAATATACTACCAGGTAGTCTGAAAGGGTGATGCAGGGCATATGCCAGATTTGCAATGGAATGTCTTGTAAGTACACAAGCTTAGCTCTGAACAAGTTGGTTCATTTATATAGCACAAAAAGTGCATCTCTGTAATAAAATGTGGTACTACACAGAGACTTTTCAGCATGGTTCATGCCAGTTAGCACACATTCCAGGAACAGTATTGTCTGTTGTTCT
The DNA here is from genome assembly GCF_040182565.1 of Anser cygnoides. Taxonomy (NCBI): domain Eukaryota; kingdom Metazoa; phylum Chordata; class Aves; order Anseriformes; family Anatidae; genus Anser; species Anser cygnoides. Next base: position 48,563,653 of record NC_089876.1, read on the forward strand.
GCTTGGGCAGTCTCTTTGTCCTAATCCAAAGTAGCTTTCAGTAATCTAATGCATTCTGTGATACTGGCTTCTGTCCTGGAAGGAGCAGGACTGTGTCACTATGGATCTGCACCATCACAAGTAAACTCAGCCCCAGACTACTCTTGCTTTACTGCTTTCAGCACACAAATCAGTTTCTGTGGAGTCCCTTGGGTAGCCTCACTGTAATCCTTGGAGCAGTTTTGAATGTGCCCATTGACCATAAATTACGAGAGCAAAACAAAGCCTGCACTGGGACTGTCCTTCATTAAAATGATAGTTATAGAGAACAGAACATTGTTCAAGGTTCAGGATTTCAGTGTCTCTTCCAAAAAGGTACAAGGCTGCTTCTGTCTTTGTTGCACATTTGCATGCTGCAGGAACAGAGATACTTGATACCAAGACACAAGGGCTTACAGGTCTGAGGGATGCTATCCCTAAATGAGCAACACTCCTGAAAGAGGATAGAATGGCTGTGAACACACTTCAGCTGAGCGAGACTCACTTGCAAAATAAGTTCAAGCTGTGGGGAAAAAAAAATGAGAGAAGAGAAAGAAGACCAACCAATGTATTTAATTCCCAGTGACTCTCCTGCTCACCTCCTCTGTTGTCACACTCACTGCTGAGAACAATGCAAGAGGCAGGTCTCCCTCACAGAGCTCCACAAGGACTGACCTTAGCATTTACTCTGTTATCCTCACCGTGAACGCTGCATAACAGCCCAGCATAGCACATAAAGTGCAACTCTCCGATTCAGCTTAACCCTTTGAGGAGATGCTCTTTGTACTCTTTCTGCCTTGTATAGTCAAATAGACCTATCTTTTGCAATATGTGAGAGTTTTCATTTCAATCTCTTGCTCTTTATTTTCCATGCAGCACTGACCTAGGGATGTTCCATGCAGCAGAGTCACACAGATCAAACAATTCAGCCATGTTTATTTATACAGCCAGACTAATCATTACAACCTTCTGATGGTCACCATGTGTCTGGCAAGCTTCAGTTGCGGTGTTCTGGGAAGCTGCAGCCTTGCTTTCTCCCATGTATTCCCCTATGCAGCACTGAATGAGAGAGGCAGCACTGGGAGACAATGAAAATTGAGCTTTGCTACCTACATATTATAACAGCTGAACTTTTGCTCCTTCCTTATCCTTCCTGTCCACATCCTGCAAATCCAGCAACTGCTTGAGAATGTTCTTTATACAGAGTATAAACTGAGGTGAAACATTTGTAAGAGCTAGTGCTGCATGCATTTTCACATGAACTATCGCACTTAGAAACAAATGCTATTTAAAGTGAATTGTCCCAGGAGTCTCCCTCAGTTAGCACAATGCACTTTCCCAGAAGGGGTTCAATTTCAGGTCTTGAACTTGTCCCACGCTCCCAGACCTTCTGGGCCAAAGAGTGTGGCAAAGTCATTAAACCCAAGCCCTAGATGGGAGCTGGTGCTCTGATAGCTCAGTTTTGAGCCATTCAAAAAACAAAGTTTGTATATCCAAGAGGGAAATCAGACTTGGCCTTCCTCAACCAAAAGCCATCCCCCTGCCACACCGACGAGGGGAAGTGGTGCTCTGATCACTCCTGGGAATGAGAACAACAGTCCTTTTCTCTTGTTTCTTCCCCAAAGAAAGCCCCCAAGTAGCGCCATAATTACAAAATGGGAGAGATTTTAAAGTGTAAACTGAAATCCACGAGGATTTTTTATATCTATATTGATGTTTACATGAGAGATATTTCCTTGCTATGATGCCATAAAACAAGCTAAAACCTGAAGGACTTCAATAGGAACCTGGCTTAAATTTTGTGATACTAAAACTCTGCCTTTTGTGAAGAGTGCCCATTGACTTTGTCCTGTCATTGATAGGGGCTGAAGTCAATAGGGAATATGAGGGACATAAAGGGGTTAATCAATACCTTGCAGGAGAAGTTTCTTTATTTTGCATATTCTCTTCTTATCTCCTGATTTCTAAAGTTATTTGGCAAAAAAAGCAGATGACTTAACAGCAGTCTGTTTCCTCTCCAATCAATGAGGCTGTGCTGATTTACAGCATTTCTGGGGGAACCCATGATGGTAGCAACAGTCTAACATCTGTAATTATCTGCTGCAATCTCAAGAAAACTTCTTCTGAAAGATTTTCATTCTGGCTTTAAAAGCATTGTTACAATTTTTCTATATTCAGGAATGTCATGCATTAGCTATTAATGAGGGTTAAGAAGATGTACAGTTAAGGAAGAAGATCTTACAGTAGCTCAGTTTTGATATTATCAGCTTCAACATATGAGTTTTCAACATGTAAGACAGCAGTCATGGTTTCTCAGGAAACACTTTTGTTGATGTTCTGGAGGAAGAGGACATAATCACCTTCAACATCAGCTTTCCCATATCATCTCCACCATAGAGACCTTATTTGTCTCCACCATAGATAATATTATTGTCTCCACTGGAGTTTCTTAAACATCCACTAAAAAAGAATAGAATCTGGATGTTTAACACCATCTGGGAATCTCAGAACACGAACCAGGGTAAAACTTGATATAATGGGGCTTTCAGATAATTTAAGATAATTGATATGGAAAAGGGCATGGCATACTTTTCTAAATACTCTTGATGGTCAAGAATAAGTAAAGACAGAGAAAATAAATTGGAACATGCTTTTGAACTCACCAGTGGCACTTTAGGGACTTAGCAAAAGCATACAAAGCCACCATATTGTTTGGGGAATCAAGCATCAAGCTGAGCAAGAGGGAGAGAAGGGTAGGAGGGAGGGAGGAAGAAGAAGGGTGGAAAAGAGGCAAGCACCACAACATGGATTTTGCTTAAGGACTCAGTGTGCTACTGGCATTTCCTCACTGAGGCTGCAAAGATGCTATGCAGAGATGTTAACATAGAGGCTTTGCTTAAGCAAAAGAGGTACAGCAATACAGCAATAAAATGAACTGTATCATGGATTTGAGTATAAATCAGCAGCTGTAGCACAGAAATGGCTTGACCTGACTGATGATTACCATCAGAAGATAACCAGGGAGTGCTCATCTTTGGGCTGCAGAAAGGCCCACTGATGCTCACCTCAACCACCAGGCTGTCAGGATGATGTGCTCAAGGGAAGAAGTCCTGTACTGAAGGAGATGTATGCTCTATGGTAGGACAGAACTGTGTGAAAGGTCATTGCCCAATAATATGCAGAGTGTGGATATTTCACCATCCACTTATTTCTATTGATACTACCCTGTTTTAAGCTTCCTAAAAAGGCTTTTCTGGTTTCACATTCATAGTGGATGGCTGTGGTTGAGGACTGTACTGCTCAATGAGGATACCCAGAGAACAGCTAATTATTACCATGCACACCTAGCAGAATTTCCATTTCATTTGTTCCATTTTTTCATGTATGTTACAAGCACTTGAATAAGGAAAAGATTTAATTTTAAGCTCAGCCAGACAGACTCCTGAAAAATCAACTTTAAGACTAGAAGGCACCTTAATAATCTCAGAGGCTGATCTGCATGCAAGTGGTAGGCTTGATAGACAGTAGATATCTGTATTTTCTGCTTCTAGCAGATATTCAAGGTTAATACAAGAAATACTTCAAGAAAAGGAGAATCATTACTTAAGATCTTTTGGAAGATAAATGCAATAGCCACATTAACATCTCTTTAGGAGAATTCCTATGTATTTTGTCTAGAGTGTCTGTTGCAGCAGACAGCTACTGATTGCAATCATTCGTGTATTAGCGCATATAGACTGGCAATTTAATTTGTGCACAGCACTGGGCATTTCAGTAGCTAGTTATTTGCATTTAGTAAACTGAGGAGTAGTTTGTGAATAAATGAGTGATTATTATTTTTTAAGTCTGGGAGTAATACTCCCTACTTATAAATTTACCCATGAATTCCAACATTTTTACACAGTGCTAGAGTTTGCAATGTCATTGTTAGTAATTTTGAAGTTAAAGTCAAAGACTTGATCTCTGGTGGAAGGCCTCATGTATATGTGTCTCATCTTATAACGGAGAATGGCCCTGAGACCCTGGTACCAGCCCTGACAGTGAGAGCAGAACTGCTACATGCAACTAAGCAAAGGCTGTTTAGCTTTACTGAGACAGAGAGTATAGCTACTGTGCTTCAAGTTCCTGGATCATGCTTCAGGGCAGTGCATTTCTTTGTGGAGAAACTGTCATGAGCAAGCATATTTAATGCTTACTTAATGCTTTTTTTTTTCTTTTCTTTTTTATTGTCCTGTTGACGTGTACCCTGAAGTTTATGTTCTCCAGAGGAAGACAATCCTCAGGGTATAAGACAACCCTCAAGGTATAGGCAGGCTGGAATTAGATTGAAATGGTAGGGTGGGTGGGGTGGGTAGAACTGTGTTTTATAATCTTTCAGCAGATTGAGAAGTTTCCACAATACTATTTTAAACAATTAAATTTCATTCAAATATTCACTTAACAGAGACTTTGTGGGCTAACACTCAGACAAAACCTTAGTTGGTACATGAAGACAGAAGAATGTGCAAAAAAGGTTGTGCCTTTTCAGATTTCTCAAAGGTTAGCAATAGTCAACAGTAACTTATGCTGCTCAGAACTTCATTTCACAGCCTCTAGTCGAGTTATTTTAATCTCTTAAAATCTTTGATAACATTTAACGCTAAAAATGCTTACATTCTTAATATAGTGTATCTTCAGAATATGAAATTAGATAGGAGTTAAACTGGGCTCTTGGTATAAGAAATCGGTTCTTTCTGATTTCACTGGTACTTAAACTTCAGGAGACAGATCTCAGGGTGTATATTCCAGTATTTAATTCATCCCTTGGGTCCCAGTTATGCCGTGATGTACATGCAACATAATTCTACTGAATCAGTATTCCTACTCTGCTCCCCATCTCTAGCTACCAGTTAATGCTGTGCATGTTCTTACAACACATCTACCACAAGGCTATGCAAACCCTCCTGTTAATCATACTAGAGATGGTGTATGATCCTGGTGGGCAAGAGAAATGAAGCAATGAACACAAATCCTAACACCAAGATCTTGCTTACAACTTAAGGCCCCATTTTTACACATAGCTGCTGACAGCATATGTATATGCTGAAGGGCACAATGCAATTCTCACTACATAAAAGCAAGCAGGAGAGATTGGTGTAAGAGTAATTGTGTTTTCCACAGCCATCTCCCTAGTGGCCCCTTTGTTTTGAAAGTATTCACATAAGAGATTCAGTTAAGTTTAAAGTGCTTTCAATTGAGATGTTTAAAATTAAATGTTTCACCTTCTTGCAGACAAGTGACACTTATCAGCACTATGCCATCTGAAAGATGCCAGCTGCCCTTTTAGTAAAGCAGCAAGATTGGAATAGCAAACAAACCAGTTCTCCTGCCAAATTCCTTTTACTCTTACTTTATCACTAGGAGACATAGCAGAGAGTGAACGGTATTTTTTCTGTTTCAGGAGAACCTTGATTTTTATCCACATATTTAAATTAAGAAAAATAATTTAAAAAATGAGAAAAAAAAAAAGCTTTGTATCTCTGCCAACGTGACACTATTGCTGCAGAGTCATGAAAAAATTATGCATTATGTATTGGTTAAGAAAGTCATCCTTTCCTAAGACCCAAAAGGCAAAATTTCACTTAAACATTGATTCAAAATAAAAATATCACAGAGACTTGTCCCCAGGATGGTACATTACACAAGCATGTAGAATGACGGAAGGAAGAAAGGTCACATCAAAGAGAATGCAAGATGTATTTAATCTGGTCAAATAGCTGAGCTCTTCAGGGCAGTAACTGTCTACTTACGTGTCTATGTAGTGCCATACACAGCAAAGCTCTTACCCTAGAAGAGCAACAATACTCAGGATTATGGGAGTTACAAGAAAGACCGAGGTCCATATTTGATTTTCATTGGTACAGCTGATTCTCTCTGACCTTCACGTACAGCCTAGTAGGACAATTGCCAGCCTTATTCGCATTTTTCTACTGATAACTCCAGCTTCATATTTGAGAGCTGGCACTGTCATTTTTTCATCACCAGATTGAACCTAAATAAAATTTCATAGATTCCATCTGTTAGTGTATCTTTAGGCTTTAATATCTTATATCTAGCATAGTCCAACTATGTTGAAATATTCACCTCATAACTGTTGGCAGCTCTAAGCAAGTCAGGTGTTGGAGTTTATTTGATTAAACAGAGAAAGAAAAAAACACAACTTCTAATGAGAAGCTTAACTGAGCTTTCTTCACCTCTTTCTTATTTCACTATTAAGCTCAAAGACAAAGAACGTCTCTGCAAAGTACTCTGTATTTCCTTGTCTAAATTGCACATGATATGGTGGCTTAATATTTGATCCTTAAAGACAGTTTTCCTACTCTTATGTCACTCAGCATGCAGGTGTTTTAGAAAGAAATACACAGAGAACATTAGCCTTTTAATATTAACCTCTCTCACAGAGAAGTAATTCAGGAATAGCTTCACATGTACATGTCTCACCAGTGAAGAATTCGTGTTAGTAAGATAAGAAAATGACTGCAATGCCAAATCTGTCCAAATTGTTGTCCTTGCCTTTAATAGGCTGTATGAGGTAGGTCATGCAAAATTCAACCCAGAATCCTTACATGATTATCTGTACAGAGCCAGTGATACTCCAGAGGCTTTATCATAATCCACGTATGGTTTCAAATGCATTTCTTTCTGACAAACTTCAAACAGATTTAATTATAACAATGAGAACAGTACAAGACTTGTAAGGAGACAGTGTCAGTAAAGGTTTTACTCACCAAACATACTAGATATTTTTCTGTGTTTTCTGCCAGAATAGCTCAATACTTTGTAATGTTATTTGGCTTTCAGTTTAAAACCAAACAAAAAGGCTGCTTGTAATTCTCTTCAAAACCCATGCAAATACTGCTTTGCCCTTCTGTTTTGCCTCCCAGATCAAGAGCATCTGCAAACATTTTATAAGTATTTTTCCAACCCCCTTGGAGGCTAGCTAATTAAATTGCATGTCTTTGGAGACACATGTGGAAACAGACTACAAGATTAAATAATGTGCATCATTTAGAAACGTTGGTTGCTGTAAGCCTAGTCCAACATTCTTGTCTGCTGTTTGACACCCTGGCTGTTCGCTGGGTGCAGTACCTAACAGTGCTTTTTGGAAAAAGCAGCCCTTTTTTTTTCAGAAAATGTAATCTCCAAACTGAGTTCCAGTGACTGAATTATATTATATATATCTTATAACTAAAGCATATCCAATTTTACTCCAACTTTACAAGTCTGTCATCTTATAGGAACCTTTGGATTTACAAAATGGAATGAATTTGGTCCAGCAAAATCCCTTCTCTGCCAAGCACAGGGAGCAGCAGTGTCAAACTAGTCTCTGCTGGCAGGGAGCAGCTCACACTGCCTCAGGTGCCTTCCCCAGCACTGTGGGGAAGCCAAAGTCCTGTACCACTGGTGGCATTCAGTGGAGGAAGCCCCTTGTGTTTCCTGTTGCAGTGACTTTTAGATGGCTTTTGGCTTGTGCTAGCTCACTCACAGCCCCTGACGGAGCAATTGGTGTCTCTTCTGCTAACAGAGATGAACCCAGGACCCTGGTAACAAAATAGTCCTTGCCAGTTTTGCTACACATGGAGGAAAGCAGAATCATCCTGCACAGAGATAGCAACCCTGTATTTTTTTGTGGCAACCAGAACTATTCTAAGCACAGAAGCTTTCAGATTGCAAATATTTGGATGAGGCATTACAAGAAATATGATGTGAAAGAATTCTACTGCCTTCTGATTAACACAGTATCTATCACCATCCAAACTCTAGCGTGAGGCCAGGCACCAGTTTGTCATTGTATTAATCATTTTTATGTCTCAGCTCCAGTCAGAGAAAAAGGAGTTAAATAACTCAGTTTACAACTACTAAAAATAAACTTGCAGACTTGCTGGATTCCTACACATTAAAATGTAAACAACTGTCAGCTCTTTTGAAAAAGCTAGTTTTGCCCTGCCTCTGACTTCCCCGGGAGAATTTCTGTGTTGTTTTTTTTTTTAAAGTTTTATGCTGAGGATTTGTTTCCATAATTGGGACTGGCCAGTTTTCTCTACAGCAAAATGAAAACTAAACTCTTTCCAATTTAAACAATTGCTACTAGAACCACGGCACACAGACCATGTAGAGAATGGTGTGAGCTGCTTCAGCAGGGATTGCAGCCAATCGTTTTTAAATTTGGGTGCCTCAAGAGGGGCAGCTAAATCCATATTTAGACACCTAGTTTAGAATTGTCTGGTCTGGCTTCACTACCCAGCACCCACAGATCCTAGGGATGTCTTCAGCTGTCTGTCAAATCGAGGTTATTTGAAAGTAAAGTATTTTGCATCTTGTTTAGGGGCCTAAATTAAGAACCATTTCTGGCATTAAAAATAAATAAAAATCTCAGGCCAACAGTTTAAATGCTTTGTTCAAAATGTTCTTCTTATGTTACTTGCTTTCTGAAACTACATTAGACTTAGTGCATTAAAGCACGTGCTCTTTGCTTTAGGGCATATTTGTGGTGTTCTGGAGCTTCAGAGCTGTAGGTGTTTTAGAGCACTTTCATCGTGCAAGTCTCCTGAAAGCTCTGAGACTGCTTGGTGCAAAGGTAGAAGACCTGGGGTAAGAAGACAGATAAAATGTAATCCAAAGTTTTATTGATATATTGCACTTCACTTTGGGCTCGGACCATTTAATCAGAGCGTGCCCAAATCATTGTGTAATAATAATACCACAGTTAGCTAGTCAAAATGCTCGTTTGACTAATATATACATCCTCATTATTTAAGTTGGTTTGGAGGACCCCTTTCTTAGTACAGCCTTTCTGCATGGCTTAGATTGCAGAAATTGCATCTTTCTGTCATGGATAAAAGTTACGTTATAGAATGTTCATATGCCTACTTTTTCAGGTCTGGGAAGTAATGGGTTACAGTGTACTGCACTGACTTAGATAAATGGATTGGATGCGTGAAAGAATAGTGCTAAATAGCCAAAGTAAAGGGAGAAATTATTTTTCTTCCCTTACTTTAAGGAGAGGAAAAAAGCAACAGAATGGATTGATATAAGGTTAGATTATGCCTTAATAAGCAACATAGACCATCCTCATATCCTAATGTAACATCAGCTGAGACGACTGTCAGTTCTGTGAAAGCCTTCCAGTAGTGGCTCTATCAGGTCCCCAGGGAATCTCTTCTAGAGCTTCCTTGCCCTTAGAAAGATATTACTGCTATTAACCAGCTTGCAGACAGAAGTGTATTTATTTTTGGCCTACAAAGACATGGATAACAAGTGTTCCCTACCTCTATATGACAGACTCATTTGAAAACTTATGTGCCCACTAAGCAATCTTTTTATTTAAAACAGTATGACTTCGATCTTTTCCTGTAAATCATATCTCCTGACTTCTGATCTTTCTTCTTGCTCTCACCTGAGGACTTTTCAATCAGTATGCAAGTTTGCTCCCAAGCTGTCTTCTGGAGTAAATCAAATTATTCCCCTGAGAGGTAACTGGGTATGGCTGGTGGGACAGTTCCCCCTTAGAACCGCTTCCTAAAGGCAGATTAGACGAGACATGAGACTTCATCAACTTCAGCTCCTGCACCTTCCTTGCAGTTCCCCAGCACTACTCACCAGTCCCAGTCAAACAGTAATACTTTAGTGTAGGCAATGTGTACCTCTAATGCTGTTATAAAAACATGGTTCTGCAAGGCTTCAGAACAACCCCTTAGTTATTTCAGGCATTGTGAGCTGAAATTAATTCAAACACTAACAAAATGAAGGTTTCCCAACACAGAAAGATTATAAAGCAATATACATATGTATATGTATATACATACATATATATACACGTAAGTTAATTGAGGAAAAACTAGGGCAAAATAATAATTATTATTATGTCCTCCATTTTCAAGACTTCCAAAATCCAGACTGTGGTTCAAACACCATGTTTCATCTCTGACTGTTAATTTTCTCAGGATCCTCAGTGTCCTTGGTATCCACTTTCCTTAATGCTACTCTGGGAGAAAATGAGGCTATCAGTTCTTGCACCTTCTGCACTTGTCTTTAAAGAATTCATAATTCTCATCTGTTTCACTTGCACTTTGTCTTCTGAGATAGGGATGATAATAGGTCTTTAGTCCAAAAGAATATTATGCCATCGTGATTGAGGGAAAGGGTTAACCTGAACCTGTACATAGTTTGGGAATGGCCTCACAAGAATTACCGATTCTCTCATTCAATGTCTCCTCATTCAAGCCTTAGAAAAGATGGTGAGCAACTTTTGACGCTTTTGTAATGTGCTCTTCTCTGCACAGTGGTATGACAGTTGTCTCTTTTCCCAGCAGGGTGGCTGTGATCATCATACTGAATCTTTATTAAAGCTTAGATCCTTTTCTGTACTTCTGTGACATCCACTGGATCCTCTTCTAAAAAGTTGTCTTGCCCTTACCAACACCATCTAATACTGAGGTGGCTTCAAGTGAGAAGTTAGCAACTGTGGCTAGAAGTTCAGCCATTTCACATTCATGCTCCTGCAGAGCTTGGGCACACGCCAGGCACTCCTGGTGGTTTGAGTATCCTGTCACTTTGTCCTATAATCCAGTCCATTGACATTTCAGTTTGCTACAGATTCTCTAAATACCTTGTCCAACAAGAGTGTGGAAACTTCGCTTTAAGTTTGTCCATGGCAAATGCCTTAATGCTTTGCTTATCTGTTGGCTCTAAAGCTTCTCTGGCAAGCTTTCTGCTCCTGATGTGTTTGAAAAAGAATTTATCATTGCTTTTTACATCTTTGCAAGTTTTTTTCCTCAAAATCTGCTTTAGCATACTTCCCACATTTAACCTACCAATACTTGTGGCTTTTTCAGATAATCTCAGCTGGACAGGACTTCAGCTTTATGAAGGCATCCTTCTTGCTCGTAATAACTTCCCTTTATCTCCAGTTTAGCTATGTTATTTTTTTTCTTTTAGGATAGACAGCATGCATCTGATGAGAGCTTCCGATATTCTGTCTTCAAATAGCCTCTATGATACCTACAAAAATTTCATGCTTTGGACTACCCCTATAACTAAAAGCTAGAATAATTCTGATTTAATCCCAAGAGAGTCCATCATCCCAAACGGTAGTTTCTTTCATGTTTGATGCTTTTCTTCCCCTTTATTTTTTTCTCTAAAAAAAGCTTCCCATAACATTTTTGATCTTAAGTATTAGCAGCTGGCTTCCACTTTGGTTTATATGAAGTTTGTATTCCCTTCTTGTACAGCATATCTTTGCTTCTGAAGTTTTTTCTTTCTTTTTATTTTTATTTTTTCTAGTTCCCAGTAAACCCGACCCCCCTACTTCATTTTCTCAGCCATGCATTGAAGCTTTTTTTTTTCTGCCTTCATGCGGCCCTGAGGCAGGAAGATTTCAGAAACCACTACTCTGAACATCTTGGCCTCTGTAAGCAAGCTTAATAATGTTAACTTCTGTTCCAGAATCTCTCTCCTATCCCACTGCTTGTCTGAAAATGCAGAGATTAAATCTTCCAGTTTACATACAATTTCACTTAACTGCAAGCCAGGATATATGTGTTGAGGAGATTAAAGAAATGTGCTTGCAGGCTTCTTCAATTCTTTTTATTTGCTGAGCATATTTTGATAAATAAATTGCTTCAGCTCAAGGGAATTAGCTAAGGAATCCATCTCCACTTTTTAAGCAGGATATTGCATTTTATAGATTATAGTGTTTCTGTATGTGTCATTATTGTGCTAGAATTGGGTTTTAAATCTAAGACAATTTAGAGAAAATAGCACAGTAGCACTTATATGGGGTTACATCCGCACAAACAAATGATTGAAGCAAAAATTGTTCTTACAGCCAAACACAATTCTGTCATATTGTACAAAATACTGTTGGACAATGTTCATTTCCATTAAAATTATTTTGCAGTAACTACACCTATTTTTTTATTTTGGAATTAGAAGCAAGGTCATTATAAATTATCTTGGTGTTCTATGTCTCAGTCATAGTTATGTAGGTATAGTATAAAGTTATTAATTCAATGTTTTTCCTTTTATTTTTATATTTTCTTTGAAGTTTTAATTTATTTTTCTTCCGTTTAGTACTAACGGCTTTCATTTCTGAAGCTTAGGTAAGATGTAAAAATAATACTACAGGTAAACAGCCCTAAATATTTTTTTAGAAGAGGGAAAATGATGAGATCAAATATACTTTTCATATATACTTACAGTTGATATGGACACAAACATGTTTTTTAAATGTATATAGATAGAGCAATACACTGGTGATGAGTATTCCAGAAATTTCCAGCAGTTTTGCTTTACTATGCTCTTACTATTTATTCCAGGCAATGTTTCTCATTCTGAGCTTTTCATATAAGTTTCATGCTCTTTCAAATTTCCATTGAGTTTGTCATCTTTATGGTTCACAGGCTTCAGGAAAAAGAGAGAGAAAACCTAAACAAATAGTTCTATCTGAAAAAAGGAGAAAAGACATACCAAGAATCACTAAACAATTACATGCTTTCTGTCAAAATCCTCCCACTAAGCCAAGGAGTAAAGCCCCTTAGATACATCTCAAAAGATTATAATTTTGAAAAATGCCTTGGTTCAGGCTAGTCATCCACAAACTTTTTTTTTTTTTTTTTTTTTTAAGATGAAGATCTATTAAACTTCCAAATTTGTTTAGGAAATCCTCTTTGATGATTTTGGTAATATACAGTTCTATATTTGGCTCCAAAATAAATAGCTTGATCAAATCTTCTTTTCTAGAGAGCATAAACAGGAAGAGAGGGAAGGGAAAGTTCCTTGCAGATTTCTTTGTTGTGTTTCTTCCAAGTTCTCCAAGGAGCTGGACAAAGCTTTGACCCAGTTCACTGTTTCAACAAGACATATGGCATATGCATCCCCAAATCCACAGATCCTGGAAAATGTCCAAAGTTAGCATCATATTCACACAGGTCATGCAGCAATGCTCCGTTTCATTGCTGCTTCCTAGCACCACAGCTGTGACAGAATCTTAGCTCGGAGGCACCTCCCAATTCTTCTTGTTCATGGGAATTTACCAGCAAAGAGGGATCAATGTCAGCTCCAGTGAAAATCAGCATCTTTATCACAAGCACCAGTTTCACCTAAACCTGTTAGGATCAAGCAATGGGAACTCTTCCTGGCAACAACAAACCCTTGTTAAGGTGCATAAGGCTTCTCTTGTCAATTAGAGTTGATTCAGTGGATGCAGACAGCAATGATAAACATCCATCTGTGCTTCTAAATGAGGTTTCCCAGGTTCAAATGCTCATCAACATAAGTAATTGTATCCACCCAAGAAATCAACATGAAAATCAGTTGAATGCACTCAAGAGAATAGGTTCATATCTGGCATAAACTCGGGACTGAAGCTCTACCTGCTCATTTTTTGTCAGTTCAGGTTTTGTCCCTCCACAAAAGAAGAGTTAACCCCAATACTTTGCAAGTACTTTTTATGAGCATTCGGTCCCTTACAATATTAAGGAAAAAGATATTTACAGATGTTTTATTGCTTTTGGTATGCTGCAAATGTTTCGATCATCCTGTTTTCTGCAAAATTTAAATGCTCTGTAGAGGAGGAATCAAAGCTCTTTCTTGAAAAATAATGATTTTGTGAAGCAGTTTTTCTATTTGTGTTTTCTTTTGTGCAGCTGCTACAGACAACCTCAAATTTATGCCATTTTTAAAATTCAAAATGAAACTCGAAGCTCCAACATGTTAAACTTTTGAATCTCAAACAAAAAAAACCACAAACCAACCAACCAAAAAAAATCCAACAAGGCAATCTTAACAGAAATTGTTTAGACTAACTGAGAGCAGCCCAGAGGGCACAATGAGTCTCCAGTTGGCTGGACATCTCTGGAAAGAGAAAGGAGAAAAGTTTTTTGTCTCTTTGAAATTTACTGCCAGATCAGACCAAGTAGACTTAAGAACAGAATTCAGAATTTTCGGAGAGATTTTGGCAGGCTGCTCTGAACCACTTTATTATGCTACTGTAGTCAAGTATAGCGCTATCATTTCTGCGGAGCAGGCTTTTTCTTCCACTCTCCTTGGGTTTTTCCACCCAAACATGACAAAGATAATAGCAGTAAAATAGGGTAATTATTCATGTAGGTAATATCCTGGTAAAGCAGGATAGACCACAGAAAGCATGAACAGAAAGTATAGAACATTGGAAATAATCATAACAGAAGTTCATAATGAAAAGCTACTTCTGGACAAAGAATGGCTAGCGCATTTATGATAATGCAGCATTAGCAAGGAATGCACTCCAACAAAAATTAACTCTGAAGAAAAATAAAGTATTCTAAAGCCATTAATCCACCCAGCTTCTCAGTGACACTGCAGTTTTCCTCTCATTTCTTGGAATTCTACTTCTGACATTAGAAATGAAAAGTCAAATGGCTTCCACCTGAAGCACAAGTACTGAGCTTCTATGAACAGTTGCAGATTATAGGACTACAGAAAGGGCCCTAACCTCATGCTAGTCTACTGCACCCTCTCTGGGGAGGTTCAAATTCCCAAACTTACAAGGAACATTTAATTGTAAGAAGGTAGAGAAGAATTTGTATTTCTACTTCAAAATGTCCTTGAATTACCCTAAGCAATTTTGCACATGCTTGTCTATTTATTTCCAATCATGGAAATTAGTTAACAGATTGTATAGCCATGTAAATATATATATATTCTGGATTTTTAAATACTTTTGTTCCACAAAATGACACCGTGAATTGTGATTTATGCTTGTATTGAAGTTAAGCTGGATCAGGCTTTGGGAAAAGTAAAAAAAATAGTTCCTCTAAAATCTGCATAAATTACATGAACGTTATACTAATGCAATAATATAAATAGGTGATATTTTGTCCGATTCTGCATAAACACATCCCTCTCATATTTTTACCTAGATAAAATGACTTTACAACTCTAATATTATCAGAGTAAGTATCTAATTTTATTTTAGAAATGACTGCAGTCAATGAAGCTATAATATTTTCTACTCAATAATCAGACAAAAGTCTATATGCAAGCCAAACCCCATAATATTTCATAATTATCTTAAGAGATAATTGAGACAAATTTAAAACAGAATGTAACCTTCCTGTCTTCTCCACCTGCTGCAGAAGTTTGTGGAATGCTTTTTTCTTTTTTTAATACTCAGGTGTAACTTCCACTTAATGGTTTTCCTTATTTGTTCAGAAAACATGCAAATATATGCTATCATTAGATTCTTATCTATCTGAAATTAAATATTTGAGGGACAATTAGAAATTCAATAAAACTAACAAATAACATACTTATTTATATCTTAATCATCAACTAGTTTGCATCACTTTGGTTGACTGTATATATTCAAACTTTCAGCAGCTATAACGGTATTACCTTTGCAGGACGCATAATGAAACCATGTATCATCTGCAAGCCACAGTCATTTCTGTATGCATGCCAAAAAAGAACTGTCCATGGAAAACAGTGAGAAAATCCTGGCTATCTTTTCCTTTCAAGACAAATTCATCAGGATGACTGTCCCATAAGCAGACCAAAGAGTAGCAGAAGAGAATGAGAATCACGTCAATTCAGTATATACAGTGGGATCAACCATGATTGTTGGCAGGTCTTTCAGGGAAATGAGCAGCAAGCAGCCCTCACTCAAAATACAGTCTGTCGTAAAGTCATTAGGGAGCCTCAGGAGAAACTGATGAGCAAGACAAGTATGAGACAAGTGCAAAAGTCTTATATACAGTTAAAAGATGGGCTTGTTTTGAGAGAAAATGATCTTTTTGGAGAAGCTGAAAATAAAGTTACTTCTATTTTTATGACTTTGAGTAGCCTCATTGCTTTAAATGAGAGCAAAATACATGTTCTGAAACATTACATTCTCCATCTTAATCTAGCTTGTACCTGGAAAGTCACTCTGTATTTAATCTTCCTAATAACATTTTATGTAGGAGTTTATATTTGACTTAAAATTCACTGCCTGTACTACCCACACAAAATGAGTTACTGATGATCATTTTAGTCTTTAGATAAGGTTTGGAAAAGTAAGAGAAAAGTTTCATAATGTATTAACCTTCACATCTTGACTGAAGTAGGAGTCCCATGGAAATGAATAATTTGCAGTTCCTGGCTCTTTCAGATGCACAAAAATACCCCATATTCCAGAGCTTCAAAAATCTCTATTTGATATAAACTAATACTCATTTTTCTTCCAAAGCCCATTTGCCAGTAAGGTAAGGGAGTTAAAGTATGGCTATACTTATTTGCATGCATATGTCAGGAAGAGTAATATGTCAAAAACAGGTCTACGTTCTGAGAACAACAAAGGACGAAGAAACTAAAATGAAAGGGAGACAGACCTCAGAGAGCACAAGCAATATCTAAAACATTTTTACATTCCACTTTACTCTAGTCCTCTAAAGCTGAAAGCACGCACCCGCATTTCACATAAGACACTGTTTCAGTGGTCAGAGATTTGTTGGTTTTTGTTGGTTTCAAATAAAAATGATGAAGATTCACATGCAGATGCTGATTTTTCAGTTAGTTACATCAAGACCCAGATAACCCATATGTTTGGATCTATCCATTTATGTGAGCAGGAGTACTGTGCTCTAACCAGAGGCCAGAATTTGGCTTCTACTCTTCATAGAGTTTTGACAACTCAGATTTTTCTTGGCTTTCAAATAAGCAAAAACTGATTTGCTTTTCCAACTTCTCCTTGCTGCTTTAGAAACACACAGAAGATATGTCTGTATTTTAAAGCACAAATAAAAATGAGAGCACAGAATTTGAAGTGGCCCTTTGGCACATCAATAAATCCTGTCTAACCAAAATAGTTCATCTGTCCCTTCACTCCCATTCAGTGAAAAAAGCCAGTGTGATCTTTGCAGCTGCTACTTTTCAAGACAGCATCTCAGAGTAAAACATCCATCAATATGTCCTGCAACTTTTAAGTGTTCTGAAGCATTGTAAAAGAACAAATCACACAGTAATAAATATGTCATACCTTATTTGGAGCAGAGGTTTGTGAATACACATGGCTATTGTTTTTTAAGGAATCCTGAAACCACTTTCTACTGCTGCTTTTCTTTCCTATGGTTTGAAAATTAGTACACAGACCTCAAGCAGAATTTGCTTTTTTCTTCTTTATTACCATCAGAAAAACTAAGAAAAAAGCTCCCTTTTGTCATCATATGCAAATGGCAGAGACATATAATCTTGATAGCAATAACTTTAAGAAAAAAGATTCAGATATTTAATAGTTAATTGAAACAAATTCTTATTCAGTTGCATATTTTCAGCAAGAAAAAATAATGCAAGTCTATGAAGCTTCCTAATCCCTGTGGCCTCACATTAAAAAAATACAAAATCCAGAAACCAACAGAAATTTTATTTTAAAACAATGGAAAATTTTAAGTAATAATGTTGCTAGCTTCCTTTTTACCTCAGTACTGAATCATATCATAGACAGTGACTTCAAGTGTCCTGAATGACAGACACTAAGTGCGATATTGAACAAGTCACATTTTCTTTATGCCCCAGTTCCTTCTCCACAATAATGTGATAGAAACACGCCTTTTTTCTCACAGGGAGGTTATCAAAGAAATATGTTAAAAACTGAGTGATTCCCAAAATGACCACTCTCATTATGTGACCAAATATGACACTTGGCAATATAAATATATTTGCCTCTGTTATAGGCAAGTTTATTTGCTCTAATGGAAGGTTTTCTCTTGAACATGTTTCTTATTCTCCTGTCTGTTTAATATTCTGTTTGAGTTCTCATGAGACAGTTATTACAATGCTACATTAATACCATCCAAAAGTATAGTCTTTAGCATCCTATCAGAGGTGTAATTTTCCCTATTGTGGTAGTTTGGGTGGGAAGGTTCGGATAATTTCATGAGCCTCCCATTTGGTGTGCTCATCTAGGGAACAGCCCCAGAAATCCTAGTTCCATATACCAGTTCCATACTCAACATAGGTAAACAGATCCTGTGAAAAGTCACTGCTGCGAATGACCAAAAGGTGAAGTTTGTCACATCAGTTGGGGCAGTGTATTGAGGACAATTGCTTACAGCTGAGCTAGACAGCTATCACACAGGGGCAGCAAAGGGAGAAAGTGCTTATAAGGTTTGCTCGCATATTGTTCTGTCATTGACTGAACTAACTATAAATTGCTAGGTTTTTCTCTCTCTTTGTTTTAAAAGGAGTAAACCAAAGCAAAACAGCACAGAATCTCAGTTAAATTCTGCAAGTCACTGTAGCTAAACTTGAATCCTGCATATATGAGAAATAGCCTTTCTTTCAGGAATAGGTGAAGAAATATAGCTATTTCATCAATGGCTGTATCAGCAGGCAGAAACAACAGAACAGTACTGGAGCAGAGACCCTTAAGTGGTCTGGGAAAAAATATTTTCTGTTTTCATGCCTTTTTAAAAAGTAGTTCTACTTTAGCCTTTGTCCATTTTCTGACATCAGCTAATTACTGGCACAGCCTTGAGATAGTACTGCTTATGCCTGATATGACAGTGAAAGCTTTTCTCTAAGCATCTAAAGATTATGTGCCACGCTATTCACAGTCTCTTGACCTCATCACAGAAATACCAAGTAGATTGCTGGAAGAAAAGGATTCACTAGGGATGAGAGTTTATAAAAAACTAGCTTTCCTACTATTGCAGACGCAGAGGGGCTACAATCCAAACAGAGTTGATGAAGACATCTCTGTAGGATCCCACCTTCCTCTCATTTCTCCAATAGTCCTCAATTCTTGAATTAGGGTATTCTGTAAAGACTTCAGAAAACAACAGGTACAAGAAGTTTAAAGATCTTTTCATGTTTCCACTTATAAAAATTTTACACAGCTGGAAGATAATCCCACATTTTTCCCTGTGGAAATTTTTCCCTGTGGACATTTTTCCATAGTAAAAGGAAGAGTGAATTTCATCTGAGATTCTCCAACATACTCATCATGTGCAAGTCAGGCAAGTGTGGCTAATAGGAGTGCACCTGAAGAATCTCTTCAAAATTATGGTGTAAGAATTTACAGTTATTCCACTCCCAAATTCCATGCTGCCAAATGACAAGAAAAAATCAGGTCAACTATCAATCATTCTGCCTACTCCTTCTTCCAGCTAACCAACCAGTGCTACAGAATTATACTACTTATATTGGTGTATACCTTTTTTTTTTTTTTCCTTTTTTTCTTTTCGGTCTGCATTTAAACAGCTGAAATAGCAGAGAAATGTGATATCCCTCCTCTGTCCTTGTATTTATGTAGGAAAGGTAAAATTCCCTCATCTGCTAAAATAACGTTCTATACACATCCATACTGTGGGTAGACACATGACAGTCTTTCCCCATCAGACACACTGTATAATGAGTTTACTCAGTTCAAACTGAGTGAAAAGTTTTCTGAAAATAGAAAAAGTAGTAATGAGGACAGAGTTTAGTCAGAAAAATGAATCCCTGATCATAAAGCTCACTAGTTACTATTGCTTTGAATCAGCAAGTAAAGGTTGCACAGTTGGTGTCTCTGCTAGCATGTACCAGGGTAACTAATAAAAAAGGAATAATAGCTGTTCTTAACACTAGAAATTTGGATATATGAAAGAAATTATTGGGTTATAAACACGATTGAAATGCAAGAGCTAAATTCTGGTCACACTCCAATTAGTAGAACTGGAAAACTGAGAATCAAAGCTCATGAGAGTCATTTAATTTTTATTTGAAAACCTAGAGGCTCTTATCTCTAACAGGTTTACTAGTAAAAGAGAATGCATTATGTTTTGTGTAAAAGAACAGAATGAGCCCATTACTTTTTAAATCTATATTTTTAAATTATTTTAAAATAGGAAAAAATTAATCTCTAATTTGTCAGCCCTTTTAATATTAACATGTGCTAGGCAGTGACATTGTTTCTATGGCAGTGTTTCTTGGGTTTTGAGTGTTGCTTTTTAAATTATTTTTAATGAACCTTCCTGTGCAAGTTTAATCTAGATAACTATTACTACTTTAATGGGATTCTTCTGCCAGACAAAGCATACTCTTTGTTGAACCTGCAATATACAATTTAGAAAGAGCACAAATTACAAGAAGCAGATGTATGGCACAGCCAATGACAGTTTCGACAAAAGTAATCTAATATCACACTTTATAGTTAGATAACAGATAAATGTTCAAATATCACAGAAAAATAAGAAGAAATATTTACACCCTTTAAATCATTTGGTTGCTCAACCAGTTAGAAATTAAAATTAGAAACTGATGGCTAAAAAGAAATCCTAAAGGAAAAGACTAGGAGAAATTCCTGTTTGAATGGAGATTAGGGAATAACCCCTGACATTGCAGCAGTAATTATGGCTTCCATCATATAGGCTGAAGAGAGATTAAAAGTCACCTCTGTTGATATAAAATAGTCAAGAGCAGAAGCAGACCCTCCATGCAATATTATGAAACAGTTTATTATCCTTAACTGGGGTGTACAATGTCAGGATGACCTATTGATTGCTTGTTATGGGTTTTTGAGGATAAGCTCTTATCAGAGCTAATATTTTTTGTCTTATCAAAACCTTCTCAATGACATACATCCACCATAATTTCTACAACTTCTGATTGTGAACACAGAGCCAAGCATGGTGTTCTCCTCACTCCTGCAATATACATGGAAATCTGGTCAGGTACTTTTCTACATTACCCTGCTGTAGAAGTCTGGTTCTGAAGCAGAGCTGTCAGCAATGTCACTTTATTCCTGACTACATTAAGATGCAAGTTCAGGACACATCCATGGGAGGATGCTGCATTATAAATATGAGCATAGATTTTTATTGTTCACAGCTGCCTTCCACTCCTTTAAAAAATTATCTCACTGCCCTAAATGTTCAACGTAATAGCTAAGAAATGGAGACCAAATTGGTCTTCGGTTTAATAATGAATCTGCAAGTGGAGGAAATAGATTGTCTGCAGTTTCTGATTATTATTTTTTAAATAGAAAAAAATCTTGTAATTCATTTGTGTAAATATCCCCATGGAGTCACTGCATCAAACTTCTTGACTACTTAAAGCTGCTATTCTTTTATTACTGTAAAGCATCCTGATGTTGTCTGCCTGATGTTTTTTGGCAGAAATCTGGTAAACAGCTGTAGCTCAATTAAATGAGTTTTAATAGAAAGCTGAGTTATTTTATTCATAATATTAGTGTTCTGTGCATTTATTAAACTGTCCTGCTTTCTTTCTTTGTGTTGATTAAATAGAAGTCAAACTGTTAAAAGAATCATTTAAGGATATTAGGGTGAATTCTCTGTTGACACAAACTGGCATAGTACCAGGTTTGGCCCAATGTTTTCAGTACAGCAGCAGAAATAGAGTAATCAGACCTTGTAGCCTAGGTAGCTTATAATCATCAAGCATAAACATGAACAACTAATCAGCAGACTGAGGAACTGAAGTGTCTTTGGTCTGTTTCTTTTGCTTTTTGCAATTCTACTGAGTTTAATTTATTTCTGAAAGCACATGGCTACTGGAGAAGAAATTCTAGGAAAAGGCATTTATAAACAGTGTATTGTGGCCAAAAATATCCTTAGAATGAAGAAATATTTGAGCTCTAGCAATAGAAAAGCTGTCAACAAATAAAAAATATTAGGTTTATCCTGTCAATGGCAATATGGCTTAGATCTGATTGACCTGTGCTGTCAGATGTCAAAGATGTTGGTGGCATTTGTGCATTTAATAAAAGCACCTATTCCCTTGTCCTTTGAAAGTCTGATTTTATCCTTGCGTATTGTGGGCATCTCACTGGAAATTACACACTCCTGCAGGTTCAGATCAGTCTAGGCTTTCACTGAAGGCAAGAAAAATCACCCTGGAAATTTTTGAGCAGCCAAGGGAGTTTATGAAAGCTCATAACGGGCAAAAAACAAGACAAGTTTCTGGCCATCTTCTCTCTTCCCATGTTATATAGCCCCTGCTACATCTTAAACATCTAAAAGGGAGACACCACCTTTCAGACTGAATATTCTGCCAATGCTATTTTTGAATGCAAAATGATCACTCTCAAGCACAGGAGCACAGAGAGAGGTGCTGCCTTCCACAGAAACAACCAAATGCCCCATGAGGTTCTTCAAGCACTGTGGGCCAGGCTGACTGAGCAGCTTCTGGCCCCTGTGAGTCAGCAGCTCCTGAATGCTGAGGAACCATGGTCCTACTCAAGGACAAGGTAACATCTTGCTCCCATGCAGGACTAAGAAAATATGAACGCTTGTTGTCATTTTCCAGGGAACATTTCCAAACTCTGGATTCTACTTATGTTGGAGCTGTTGGCAGCTAGAGCTGGTGAAGCTGTTAGCACCTAAGGCAATGGCTACAGAAACAGGGAACCTCTAAAAAGCAGATGAGTAGAAACATCCTGTAATGCTGCTAAGACTCTGTCTGTGCTTTGGGAATTTTTGATAAAATGAACAAGATAATAATTAAGGATAATAATTAAGGTAATCTCCAAGTACTCGGACACTTCCAACACAATGATGTTAAAGTCTTTTTTATGTTAGAAAGCTTTTAAATTTTTTTTTTGCTTTTTAACTTGAAACCAAGTGAAACATTTTAAAATGATGAAACCAGTTTGCTTTTAAAAAGTAAATGGGAAGAATTTCCCAGCTATATCTAAGGCAACCTTCTACGCTTTTTGTTATGTGATCGTACTCTTGCATGCAATGTGAAAGTAGGGACTAAGCCTTTGGAGCAAGAAATGGAACAAGACTTTTCATGGTTTCTGCTATGCATATCCCTCTGATATCCCTCTGAGCAGAATAAAGCAACTGAGTTTTCAGCACAAGGCACTTGCTCTTCTAGCTGGAGTCAAACTCCTAAGCACAAGCAGGAAATGGGAACAAGGAATACATTATGAGAAGAAATTTAACAGCTTTAGGCCCTTGCACTGAAACTGTTTAGAGATGTACAAAAAGGGTGGGAAATTGAAACTATGTTATGGGGGATTTCTTTACTGAAAGGGCAAGCAAAAGGTAGTGTAACTCCCAAGACTGGTTAGGTATAAATTTATGTGGCTGCTTTCCATAGTTTATTAGCTTCAGCAATGGATGCAGACATTTTGCTCTGCCTTTCATACAGAAATGAAATATATTGACTGTATATTTTGAAGCAGAGGAGGTAAAGGAATGGAGCCAGATAGGAGTTTGCCTGACCTAACAAAGAAACAACCTTGCAATTTTGCAGCTTCGCTGATGGGTGGTTGGTGCATAGCATGACATGCATCAAGACTAGGAAGCTTCGTCTTGCTATTAGGAGACGAATCAATTGACCAGACTGGGCTGAAGGTCAGCTCTACCATGCATCCCGGGGTCCTTTACCATTATTTGTCTGCAAAAGCAGTAGGCTGACCTGCACTGTGGCATCCTTCCAGTCTGCATGCTTTTTCACAGAAAGCAGGGCATACAGAACTGGGAAGAAAAAGATGGCTCCCCCATGACAGAATGCCACTTTCGATATGGGGTTGAAACACAAATGAAGTATGTATCAGAGAAAAAAGTAAAATACTCCTAGGTCCTGAAAGTTTGGTATAACTGTAGGAAAGTTCAGATTAAAAAATAAAAAGAAAAAAAAGGGAGGGCAAACTAAAGGGGGAAGGAAAGTTGCATACTGTTCCACCTGCTGTCTTTTGATGAATCATAAAAATCTCGTTCAGTGAGGAGGGGGAAGTCTGAGAGGGTCGTAGTGACAGGGAAAGTAATAAGTCTAAGACTGTCACAGAAGATATCTATTACCCTTGAAACCCAAGACTGTTTTGCATGAATAATGGACATGAAAACAAGCATAGAGTTAAAAAAAAGTCTGTTTACGGGTTTCCAAAATGCTCTGAATTATGAAAGACTAAAAGAACTCTACGTGAACACAAAGGCATCACAATATATTTGTTTTGGTGAGCTGACATATTTAGTTGAACTTGTGTTTTTACCACTTTTTTTCTTCACTGTGAGCATCTGTATGATTCTATGGTTGTTCCATAGATGGATCTACTGACAATACAAAATGGAATAGCTTTGGAGTAGTAAAGACAAGGAATTGTCTTTGAACTGCCTTTGTATGGTCTGCCTGCAATCTAATTTTTAGCACTGACTCCCAAATTTTCTTTGGACATTATTGTAAGAGATCAGACTAATAGGCATGCTAGATCTAAGAAATTTTTATTTGTTGTTAGTTCATATTTTTATCAGTATGCTCTTATACACAAACTGTATCCCAATTTTTAAAATGTTTTTCTCTTTCAAAGCTAGGGCTGTCATTGTTAAAGAATCTAGCCAGAAAAATAGCATTATAATAGTGATTAAAACTCTATTGGTAATATATTTTCTGTTACTACTACCAGGACCATCAAAGCACTTACACAGTACGTGAACAATTCCAAGAATAACCTAGATGCCACTGGAAACAGGATATGGGACTATGGTGAAGTAGCTGTGGCCCTGCCTTATGGCCCTACCGGAAACAATATGACTTTGTTGCTGTACATTTGAAATACAATGACTATATAATTTGCATGGAACAAACTTCATTAGCTTAGGTGATGCTCTTATAACTCTTCATCTCAGCGTTCATATAAATCGGATCTCCCCTAGGTTTTTAGAGACTTTGAACGAGCACTATTGACATACTTCTAAATAGTTCACATACTTGCTTAATTATTGATGCCTGTCCACTTGGTGTTTATTTGCAAGAAGAATATTGGCATCATGGAATTAAACTCAAAATCAGATTAGGTTTGATGTCTGTGTCAACAAAACACAACTAATAAAAAAACAAGTCAAACATAACTGGCTTCTAAGGGTGACCAGGACCATAGCCTGAACAAAGACTGAATGAAACAGAACAACTTAGGACTTTAAAGGAAATGAATATTTGCTGCATGATTCACATTGTTTTGAAAGCCACCGATTTTTCAAGTTCTCTAAGAACTGTTTTTTTTTGAGATCATTTCAGAATATGTTTACAAAGATAAAATACCTCCCAATTTTTCCTTAGATGAAATAGTATTTTTTTCACAGGGCAACCTGATCACATTAATGGCTTGCTCTTACTTCTCAAGAGCATGTTTATAAGGAAAAGTGAAGAGAATTAATTTTGCAGTTAACCTTCAGTTTCCCACAAATACCTGACTAGGAATTTGTATACAGAGCAGATGCAGTTATTTAATGAAACATGTAATGTTAAGGCAGTTTATTTTAGCTGGTGCAAGTTTGTCTGTAAACATTTATTAGTTTTGTTGCATCTCTCTTTACAAAAATGCTAACAAACTTCTCTTGCATCCCAGAGACAAACAACATCACACCATGTACTTACTAATTGTGTACAAACACAGAAGATCCAATTACAAACAGTCTGCTCTTGTGACTGGTTTCTGGCAGCTCACAAAACACAGAACATACTGAAATCCACTACCACTCCCAAAAACTATTTAAAAGTTGAGCATTTAACCCTAATGTTTAAATATCTAAGTTTATTTTAGCTTTAGCTTGCAGCTCTCCTAGGCACCTAGCTCTTCTCCTTGTGTCTGGAGCTAAATGAGGCCCTCTGGTTCCCGTATACAGCATGCGGGGCACTAGTTATCCGAGAAAGATGCAATTATGTACACTCACCTTCAGCAGTCTTTCTGGCTAGAATGAGAGTCCCAGATTCCACCCCCTCCATCCCAAAGGCTGTGAGGACAGTTTACTTGGAGGTGGTACTGCAGGTCTCTCACCTAGCTGTTACCCTTTGAAAGGCCTCACCAGGCCCTCCATACTGCAGAAATAAAAGAGCCTTCCCACAACGTGCCAGAAGAACTCCTCAGTCAATGTAGTAGATTATTCACAGATGAAACTCTACTTTTCCTTCTAAATTTTAGCTTGCTAGAGTTAGATATATTAGATATTATTTATAAAGTTACAAATTTTAGGAAGCGACAACTGGTAGAACCTTTTCTACCCTCAGGCATTCAGAGGGCAGGAAATGCCCAAAATTATCGCATATGTCAGAATGGAGGCCTACCTACCCTCTTCTTGTTCACAGCCCTTCAAAGTTCATTAAAAAAATAAAATAAAATCAAGACTTATAGGTCAATCAAACATTCTTGATAATCAAGCATTTTGTTGCAGATTTTACAAGGTGTCTGGCTCCTGCATGTGCAAAGAGATGCCTTGCACTTTCATTAGAATCACAGAAGTTATGAGTAAACCTGGGTGCTCCATCAAGCACCAGATGCAGGGCCCACATGCATGCCTTGAGATGCACAGGGTGTGGGTGATGTGAGATTGGGTTTGTGCTACTACTCCTTTCCTTTACTTGACCCTCTTTCATGTCTGGGTTTTCTCAAGAAAAAGACAAGCCACAATGGGTGCTAAAGGTTCAATCTACAATTAAAGTCACTGTAGTCAGGGAAATTCTGGTAGTACTGCATTTTTTGGAGAACCTCTGTTTGCTTCTGAAAGATGTAAAGCATTTAGAAACTGCATATTGTTATCCTGATAATGTAAGAGTATCTAGAAAAGGAGATTAGTGTCTATAAAAAATATCTCCTATTTCTATAATGATTTGCAAACATCTGGTCCATGTATGTACCTAATGGATTTGATCAGCAGTGAGATCCACATGAGTAGCAGCTTTCAGCAAGTCCTCCTTCATTCAGGTGTACTTTTACTTGCCCTTTGTCCTGGTTCCAGTTAGGACAGAGTTAATTTTTCCTCATAGTAGCTGGTAGGGTGCTATGTTTTGGATTAGGATGAGAAGAGCGCTGATAACATGCTGATGTTTTAATTGTTGCAGAGCAGTGTTTACACCAGGCCAAGGACTTTTCGGCTTCTCGCTCTGTCCTGCCAGCGAGCAGGCTGGGGGTGCAGCAGGAGCTGGGAGGGGACAGACCCAGGACAGCTGACCCAAACTGGCCAAAGGGGTATTCCATACCATCTGACGTCATGCTAAACAAGATATAGGGGTGGCTGGCCGGGGTGGGGGGCCGGCTGCTCGGGGATAGGCTGGGCATCGGTCAGCGGGTGGTGAGCAATTGCATTGTGCATCACTTGTTTCTTACACATTATTATTATTAATACTATTATCATTATCACTATTATTATTATTATTGTTATTATTATATTCCTGTCTTAATAAACTGTCTTTATCTCAACTCACCGGCTTCACTTTCCCATTTCTCTCCCCCATCCCAGAGAGGGAGGGGGGAGGGTGAGCGAACGGCTGTGTGGTGTTTAGCTGCCAGCCGGGTTAAACCACAACACCCTTGCAAGATGGGTGTACATATTCAAGTATTTTCAGTCAATGAGCATATGCTCCCGGTTATTCCCACTTGTCTTGGTTTGGTTTCTTCCCCTTATGAGGCTGGACCTGAAGGCATACTCAAGAAGAGCACCTAACCCACTTCAGCCACCAATCAGAGTTCAATCCAAAGGGCCAAAATGTAATAAGATCAAAATAAAGTCCCTTGAAATTTCTCTAGCATAAGAGTTGGGTTTCCAGCAACAACTCTTTCACCCTTTCTTCCTTCTGGACCCACATTACTTGATAATATGGACATTAACTTTAGGTTCACTGAAGAATGTAAGGGGCTAACACCCATTAAAAACAAACTCACTTTTATTTGACAAATGTTTTGCTGAAGAAATCAAAGTAACTACTCTGCAGAGAAGTATTAAGCAACATTTATGTAGTGGATCAAATTTGAGAGTCAATTGTACTATTCTATCATCTCCTTAATTGCTCTTTGAAGGTAGTTACACTAAAACTCATATCTGTACTCCTCTGTGGAGAGACTGTACTTCCCTATAGCACATGAATGGTAAATATGGGTTTCATTCAAAGTCAAATAAAGGAATGTATAAGCAGATGTGGAATAAAGTGATTTTCCTATTTTGCCACTGATCTCAGATGCTAAACAAAAACTCAGAGTTACTATCCAAGACGAATTACACAAGGATTTGTAGTTTCACTTGAGAGGAAGCACACAACATGGGCCTCATGCCTTTGTCCTCCTCCACCTCCTCCAGGACAACTCATTATGACACAGAAGCAGCCTTGTGGCTGCATCGCCTCCGCATCACATTGCAATAGCCTCTGCATTCATTCTCTGTAAAAGGATTAATAAACATACCTGTTACTACACAGAAGGAATTTACTTCTCAGATTAATTTGGTACATGAAGGAAACACTTTCTGAAAGATTTGAAGCAAAACTAATGCCTATCACCAATTTACAGAGAAACAGGGTGCTGCAGCTAAAATGCAGCAGCAACAAATCAGTCCATCACTACTACCTTTGTGACAGCCCTAAAATGCAAGATATTCATGGCATGGTGACACCAGGGATGGCGCAGTTGACCTCAGTGTGCCTGAAAGTCATCATATCCTCATGCTGTGTAAGAAAAAAAATATTTGCAACATATGCTATCAGAAGTGCTGGCTAACTTCAGGAGAGCAATACAAATCTTCACCCAGCTTAAGGAATCTGAGTTCAAGGAAAATGTTTTGCCAAATGATTACTACTTTAAAAAACAATCATAGAATTTTTCATGAAGGAAAAAGAAAATTTCATAGAAGTTTTCATTTTTAATTAAAAAAACAACTGACATTTTAGCTCTACATGTAACAGCTTGCCCACACCACAGCAGTTTCTAAAATGCTCCAGAGATAAAATGCTATTTATTCAAAGTCATGGAAAAGTTCAGCTCCATGCTATATCTTGTTTATACTTTTTCACTTACAAAGTGTTCTCAAATGAAAAATGTACTTCCTAATCAAAGACACATACTTAAAAATGTATTTCCTAAACTACCAAAGCCTGGACTAGCAGTCCTCATGCTTCCTATATAGCAAAGGTCAAATGATCCACACCTGGCAGATTTCACTTAACAAGGGTGGAGCCAAGAGACCTTGTGGAATAGGCTCATCTACTTGGCTTCAGTCTTTTAAGGTCAATCGCTCCTTATCACTAATAGAAATAACCCAACAAGGGGCTTAGTGGTTAGAGCTGACCTAATGAATTAACTACAAAAGGTGCACAAGGGTCATATTTCTGTTAGTCATTCTGTGAGGAAAATTAGTACAGAGCCTGTTAAAATAAACAAATGAAAAAAAGAAAGAAAGAAGGAAAGAAAGAAGGAAAGAAAGAAAGAAAGAAAGAACGAAAGAAGGAAAGAAAGAAAGAAAGAAAGAAAGAAAGATAATGACCTTAAAGGCAAAATTGCTATCATAGATTTTTATCTGTCTAGTCAGGACAGATAAAGAATATAGCAATCAGAATTACTTTTCTTGACATTCATGTTGTTTAAATTTGCTTTTCTGAGATCTCTTCTTTATGTAGGACTTTTCAAAATCTAGCCCCGTGACCTCTGACTACACTATTTACTTTGGCTGTGTATAAACTACCATGTATAAATGCCAGGATCTGGATCCTCACTCACTATTCAGGTCAAGGACTGGGCTGAAGGTTTGGGCTTTAATTTGGTTACATGCCTACATTGCTGTTTCCTGGCAGGTCGTGGGAAGAAGATTGGCTGGCTTGGGGGAGCTTATGTACACGTGGCTTTTAGGCTGCAGCCAAAGTGTTCCTCTAGATCTGGAAGTCTGAAGAGGGTTGCAGTCTCCAAGCTCAGATACAACCACATATGAGTCTGGCGCAACTGATTTTTGTGTTCCTTGCACTAGCTGCTTCTTCACCTCCTCTTCAGAGACAAGGAGACGTGTCTCTTTCATGCTCCTTCATTAGTAAACAAACCAGGATAGATTAAAGCCTCTTTCTTCAAGTCAGTAAGATACTGGGCTACAAAGATGGTGAAGGGCCTAGAGGGGAAGACGTATGAGGAGCGGCTGAGGTCACTTGGCCTGTTCAGCCTGGAAAAGAGGAGGCTGAGGGGAGAGGGAGACCTCATCGTGGTCTACAACTTCCTCACGAGGGGGAGTGGAGGGGCAGGCACCGATCTATTCTCTTTAGACACCAGTGATAGGACCCACAGGAATGGTGTCAAGCTGAGGCAGGGGAGGTTTAGGCTAGACATCAGGAAGAGGTTCTTCACTGAGGAGGTGGTCGCACACTGGAACAGGCTCCCCAGGGAAGTAGTCACTGCACCAAGCCTGTCGGAGTTTAAGAAGCGTTTGTACTGTGCACTTAGTCACATGGTCTGAATTTTTGGGTGGACCTGTGTGGTGCCAGAAGTTGGACTCAATGATCCTTATGGGTCCCTTTCAACTCGGGATATTCTGTGATTCTATGATTCTATGAAGAACTAATTGAAAATACATCCATTTTAGTTCTCCATACTGAAAGTACCTCTAAATCCCATAGTGTTTATAAACTCACTTTTGAGCTCCTGAATTCACCTTATGTGTCCTTCTACTATGGGCCACTACCCTAAAAAAAATAGTTTGATTTTGTAAAGCCTCAGATGACAACATTCTTTGACATATGAATAATTGGGTCAATGTAGATGAAAGCTCCTCTTGAGTACGACATTGAAGATCATCTCTTGATCTCTTTATATTCCAATTTACCATATTAGAGAATGATTTTTTCCTGCCCAGACAGCAGCAAAGCAATTAACTGAAAAACAAATGTGCTATCAAATTAATATAAATGTCAACTTGGGAAATCTGAGTTAGTGGTTGCTCTAGACTAGACTAGACCTTTCATAAATAAATAAATATAAAAGACTTTTTCAGGATATTCTCTTTGGAAAAAAAAAATCATTTTCAAATGCCCTGTGCAAGTGCTTGTGCTTTGTTTACAGTGTCAATCTGAGAACAATATAACAATAGCCCTAATAAACTGCATTGATCCAAAGCCTATCACACAAAGGTGAAGACTTGCCTGAGGCTTGTGTGCCAGGCCTAGCTGAAAGTAGTTCTAAACTCAATATTTTATTTCCATATCCTTATCTGTAGTTTTTTCCAAATGTGAGATTGTATCAATTTGTCTTTTTTTTTTTTTTTCCTTAAAAAGTTCCTATTGTTTGTATATAAGGTTGCTAGTATTTGGAAAGGGTTTAAACTATTTAAAACACCATGTTGTTGGCCACACAAAACATTCTGGCTGTCCTATAGCAAGCTACAAGAAAGAACAACTAGTACAAGTTTCCCTTTTTATAGAGCAGCCAGTGGTATTTTGTTGCACAGAATAGAAGGTGCTCAGATCTGGGATAGAAAAAATTCCTGTCTGCCAAGATTATCTCCTATCCTTCATTAAATGTCATGTAGTCCACAATGGCAGCAATAAAAACAAGAGTTCATATTTAACATACCTAGCTAAAATGTCTTTATAAATGAATATAATATGCTTACTAACACTGTACATGCTCTTCTACTACATTATTTATTCTCTGTGCAAACTTACTACTTTCATCAGTTTGAATAAGGTATGCTATAGGTCAGCTATTAATACTTGGATATGGTGACTTGGGTACAGAAAAGTAACTTTAAGTAGGAATAAGAAAATTGTTGTTTATAACAATGTCTTAAACAGAATTCTGACTGCCAAAGGAACAGATACTTCATCATGTATTCTGGAGATTCTGGAGATGACAGTAAGAATTCCACAGTACAGGGTCCTCTCTAGCAAAAGAGAAATACATGACCACATCCAATATTCACCTTAATGTACACTGCAATTATTCTCCTCTCTTTTCTGTCTCAACTTCCTTCATGTTTCAGCAGAGACTTTGTTCTATTCATGTAGCAAGAATAGTAGGATTTTTTTTCGTATTGATGGAACGTCATCTCCATTCACCTCTACATTTTTCTTTCTTCCTGAATATTATTTTATTTCTAGTATCTATAAAAGAGCATTGGTATCTATGAAAGAGTGTTGGTATTTTCTATAATTTTCATTTCAGATCTTGAGACAGAAGTTTACAACTCTCCAATAAGAAATCAGAAGCAGAAAAGTTGGTGATTTAGTCAGATAAGATTCAGCCTTTTCATCAGTTTCACTAGCAATCATTTTTTCCATCAGCCTGGACTTTACAACTTTCCTGTGGATTTCTGCATTTACCATGAGCTACAATAAAAGTGTGAAAGAAACATGGGAACATAGGTCCATAAGCATTTGTGTGTTTAACTGATTAAAAAAAAAAAAATCAGGCAAATAGATCCTTTTCACATTGCTCACATTGCTCTGCCCAAATTTTTAAGCTAGCATTGACAAGAATCAAGGCTTTCACATTAAATCTGCTTTTCATAAGCTTCGAATACCTTCCATCCTGTCAAAGACAGCAACTTGCATTTTTCAATGAATTTCATTATGCTGAATATATAACTTGTTAAAATGCCAATATTCTGCTCAAGTTTGGCAGCAATACAGTGCAATTACTTTTGTAAAGGAAGTATAGACTGAACTCCCTTCATGTTAGTACAAAGATGTGCACATGCTGTGCCTGCATAACATTTACGAGGTGATAGTCTACTGAACTCAGGGGATATTGGACCAAATCTGAAAGGATTCATTCAATCTGAAGACAAGTTGTAGCTTTCCCATTTTAGACTCTTTAAGATTTGTCCATGAAGCAGATTGACTGCTGATAAAGTGTTTTGTAAAGACCATGTTCTCTCATGGTGGTCACGGGCATGCTTGTTTCTATTGACAGATAAAATTGACATCTATTTTTACTTACATGTAAAGATAAAAGATACTTCCTTGCCTTCTTTTCAGTGTAAAACCCCCACAAAGTACAGTTGTAAAGTGTGAGTTTTCTATTGATAATCATTTTAGAACAGGTACCCCTCGAAGACAGTAAAATGATGCCATTTTTGAAACACATTTTCAGTTACATTCTCCAATATTGACACCTTCTTCACCCCCTTTCCTTTCCTTTCCTTTCCTTTCCTTTCCTTTCCTTTCCTTTCCTTTCCTTTCCTTTCCTTTCCTTTCCTTTCCTTTCCTTTCCTTTCCTTTCCTTTCCTTTCCTTTCCTTTCCTTTCCTTTCCTTTCCTTTCCTTTCCTTTCCTTTCCTTTCCTTTCCTTTCCTTTCCTTTCCTTTCCTTTCCTTTCCTTTCCTTTCCTTTCCTTTCCTTTCCTTTCCTTTCCTTTCCTTTCCTTTCCTTTCCTTTCCTTTCCTTTCCTTTCCTTTCCTTTCCTTTCCTTTCCTTTCCTTTCCTTTCCTTTCCCTTCCCTTCCCTTCCCTTCCCTTCCCTTCCCTTCCCTTCCCTTCCCTTCCCTTCCCTTCCCTTCCCTTCCCTTCCCTTCCCTTCCCTTCCCTTCCCTTCCCTTCCCTTCCCTTCCCTTCCCTTCCCTTCCCTTCCCTTCCCTTCCCTTCCCTTCCCTTCCCTTCCCTTCCCTTCCCTTCCCTTCCCTTCCCTTCCCTTCCCTTCCCTTCCCTTCCCTTCCCTTCCCCCTTCCCTTCCCTTCCCTTCCCTTCCCTTCCCTTCCCTTCCCTTCCCTTCCCTTCCCTTCCCTTCCCTTCCCTTCCCTTCCCTTCCCTTCCCTTCCCTTCCCTTCCCTTCCCTTCCCTTCCCTTCCCTTCCCTTCCCTTCCCTTCCCTTCCCTTCCTTCCCTTCCCTTCCCTTCCCTTCCCCTTCCCCTTCCCCTTCCCCTTCCCCTTCCCCTTCCCCTTCCCCTTCCCCTTCCCCCCCTTCCCCTTCCCCTTCCCCTTCCCCTTCCCCTTCCCCTTCCCCTTCCCCTTCCCCTTCCCCTTCCCCTTCCCCTTCCCATCTCCCATCTCCCATCTCCCATCTCCCATCTCCCATCTCCCATCTCCCATCTCCCATCTCCCATCTCCCATCTCCCATCTCCCACTGAATATGAATGGAAAGGAATACTAAGGTGATAAGTAAGGAGAAGATTCATGGAGTGAGACAAAATCTGAAGACTTTCTTAAAGAAACAGGTATATCAAATGATCATGCAGGCACCCTGGGAGTAAATCAATAGACTCAGACTGAAATTCAGTAACATAGGAGGATGCTTTAGCAGGGATCTGAAGAGTGAGAAGTGCATTGTCATATCTGTAGCCAAGCCTCACTCAGGAGAATCAGAGTTACTATCAAAACTACCTGCACCTGTAACACACCTCCTCATATCTGATTGCTAGTCTCAGACACCACAGAATAAAAGAAATGTGGAAGCCTAGATCCCAGTTCTGTTTTCAGAGCAATTATTGCTGTTGGCAACTCTGACAGAGAAGGAATGACTCAGAGTGAATCAATATGTCCACAAGCAAAAGCAGAGTGTTTACAGCTAAAACAGGACACAGTTACAGTTGCATAAGTACATCTATGGTACAGTCATAATACAGAAACCTGAATATACACCAAACTGTTTCCTTCTCCCTCTCCTCCATATCATCTCTATGTACTTGTGACATGAGGAATTATATCTGGATTGCTGTTAATGAAAGTGCCTGAGCCACTTGCATGTATTTGGACTCAAACTGACAGCTTGTATCTTTTCTTCATTTAGATCTTTGCATAGAGACCATGTGCACTGTCAGCAGGCTATTTTGTCCAAATAATATTCAAATAACATTCAAAAGACTTGGGTGTACACCAGATAAGTATCTGTGGAACATAAGCAAATGTGACTTTATATGCAGGTCAACTCTAATCTTCATTTGCCAGGCAAAGGACCTGTGTTTAATTCATCTCTGGAAGGACTCTTCCGATGAAGAGATGACACTTCATGTGTCACACATCTCTGTCCTGTGGCTTCTTTGTTGTTACCATACAAAATGGCTGAATATTTCCAGAGTATATTAAAACAAATGAGTTCTGAATTAAAGGAGCCCTAGAAGTCAGGTTCAATGTCCTCTAACAGGAGGTTTGTCTTTAAGACCTGTTGTGCAAAGCACTTACATCTCTTCATCCATGTGGTAAGGACGCAGCTTGTTCACTGATCCCCCCACTTTGATTTATAGCTGAATTCTTCCATACAGACAAAACAGTAGAGTCATTCCTGTCCAGATTAATTGGACAGAGACCTTGATTTAGAAGGATTTTGTTTGTTTGTTTGTTAAAATTTAAACAAGATTATTAGTTAATTTTGCCAGTGGACAAAAAGTTGCAGAACTATGGAATGGAAGGCTTATTTTGTATTTTCATATATTTATATTTTTCTATAGCATAATTTTATTTCCTATAGCAGGGAGAGGTTTCAAAAGACCATTGAATTTATCTCTAGCTGTCCAGAAAATTCAGAAAAAGTCTCAAAACAAAGGTTTATTGAAAAAAACTAAAAGTTAAAATAGAATATAGAGCACATTTTTTAATTAGTATGATAAATTTTTGATGATATGAAACAAAATAGCCCTGTGTTTTCATCCAGCTATTTTCATCATCTGGCAGCAATTTGTAATATAAAATTTACAGCATAACTCATACACTTTTGAAAGGGGACATTTTTTGATACTCAAAGGTGCTTCATACATATTTAGTTCATACAGGAGTGCACTTTTAAAGTAAATCTCCTAATTGCTTCCCCTTACTGTTCATATCACAGAAGAGGCTTGGAGGACCTGACTGGGTTCCTGCTAGATGAAACCAAAGCAGAAGATGTACCCTAGAAACCACCTACTGGGCTCTCATCACATCTGGCCATTCAGGCCACAGAATCTTGTCTGAAGCAAACCCCCTTGAGAGTTGTATTGTATGGTCACTAAGGGCTTGATGCCAGGAAGTCCTGTTACACCACAAGATTAGCTAATGTGAGTGTAGTCTAGGTGCATTCCCCACTTAAATACAAATGTTTTTACAGGTGTTTTTTCTCCTGCAGTGGACAAAAGAATTCGTTGTCCATATTTAGACACCAAAAATTCCACAATGAGTACATGTGTGATCCAGCATCAAAAACAAAGAAGCTGCTACTTGAGATACTATAGGACTGCATTAGCGCACCATTGTGCCCAGACTAATTAATCTTGCTTTTCAGAGGACTGCCCAGCCTAAGTAGCACACACTACTGACACCACTTCCTTCCTTCCAGGACCTACCAGCTTAGCATCATGTTTAGCAGCAGAAATGCAGCTTCCGCAAAGCCCTGTGTGACTGAATGTGATCACAAAGATTCACCAAAACAGGGGATAAGAAAGCACCTGGCAACTCTGGAGATGGTCACATCACATTGTAAAATAAATAAATAAATAAAAATCGTTGCAGACTGTTCCACAGACAACCTCTTCAAAGTGTATTATTTATACCTGCTTTTTCAGTTCTTTGAGGTGGACCTGCATAACTCAATCACCACAAGTCTGATGTGACAAAAAGACTAGTCCCACCCAGCAATAGAAATGCTAAATAACGCTTCCCTAAAGGCACCAGATAAGGAGAGCCAGACCTCCTTCCAGCCACTGTAAGATGCGTTGACACTCCTCCTCTGCAATAACGTTCATGAATAAATTAGGACAGGGCTAAATTAGTCTACAGCAGCCTGGTAATCATTCCATGGCCAATGTGGGGTTTGTATTCCCCATCAGAGAATGTTTTCCACTTGAGTTTCATGCCTTTATTATGATGCTGCCAAACTCTGGACAACCTACTCTGTAAAGACACCGTCAGTCTTTTCTGCAGTTAGTTGCAGCCCTCTCTATACACCCTCAATGAATCAACACCTAGCAAATTCAGGATAAAAGAAAACATATATATTTTTAATCTGCTTCCTAGATCAGATAATCATTTCTCATTTCTCATTGTGAGATGGACTGTTATCAAGATCTATGAACAGGTACTTTCTTA
This sequence comes from Anser cygnoides, assembly GCF_040182565.1. Classification (NCBI taxonomy): domain Eukaryota; kingdom Metazoa; phylum Chordata; class Aves; order Anseriformes; family Anatidae; genus Anser; species Anser cygnoides. Next base: position 48,600,404 of record NC_089876.1, read on the forward strand.
CTAGAAAACCTGTTTCTTCCATGTAGAGTATTCCATATTTTAAACTTTGAATTATATTACTGAGTTTAGTTTAAAAATAAGGAAAAAGAATTCCAGATATTTCTTCCACCTTGTCTTTGTAATTCTGGTGACTTAACGTCTAAGTAACAATGGGGACACTTTAAAATGTTATGTTTTGTCCTTATTACAGAAGTACAAGTATGAACCTCTTTTTCTGCAATGCACAGTTTCCACAGTGACCGTGTAATATCATCTGTTGTTTGTCATATGATGGTGCAAGACACCCACTTCTTGCTGATGTCAAAACAAAAAATGAAAATTGAGAAATCCTGGCATGCATTGGTAGATATTGTTAAATATAGATATGAAAATACATATCACTGACACTGATTTGGTTATGTGTAATTCTTTGATACTCTGACAAAAAATGTCACAGATAGATGTATAGCCTGTTCATCAGAGTCAAGAGTCATAGGAGAAGTATATGCCTTCTCCTATGAACTTCATTAAGAATGTTTGCACAAGCAATAGAAGAAGTACTAGGCATATTCCCATTACCCCATTTCCAAGCTGTGTCCTCAGGAAATATTATCACTGTAATCCTGGCAGGAGATAATAACCCCATGCAGATGGAGGTCAATCTGTCCTACCCTGTAGCAAAGAGTCACTAATGAGCTCCATCACCCCAAAGTTCCCAGATATACATCAGTAACTTTCTTTGCAAATCTATCCTCAACTTCTTTCTCTGTAAATAAAAATCATTTATTTTGCCCAAAACAAAGAAAAATGAATGTTAGTATGGGTGAAATCTGCTTAATTTTTTTCCACACAGCCTGGCAACATGGCATGCTCATAGCCAATGCAACTCACTATATCTGCCTCTCTTCTTTCTCACTGAGAACTGTTACTCTGCTTGTGTGTACATGCAACTTTTCCTATCTATTGTGTTCAGAACCTGTTTTTTTGAGTGGAACCAATACCATTCCTTTATACATTTAAAGAGAATCTCCTGCCTCTGGCTAACAGTTTTGCTTGACTGAAAACATTACATTTTAACTAGCAAATACTCATGGGATTCATATTTCCAGATATATTTGATTAATAACCAAGAGAATAAGTCTCATATTTGATCCTTGTTCACAGGAACTATACACAGGGGCAGACAGTGTCAGTCTTACATGAAAGAGTTGACAGCTGTTGCTAGGGGGCTGGATTTAGTCGTGACTCTCTTTGACCCAGTGCCTCACATTGTAGTTCAAACAATGCACTAGGAGTGCAGCAGTCTAACCAACTTGTGCATGTAAAATAGCCAATTTTGTATTCTTGCCTCAGAAGAGGCATACTATTTGCTTTTGGATCTATTATCTGCTAGGTTGGGGGGGCAGTTAAGTCAAAAATAACTGTAAGGAAATTAAAATGCTATGTTGCTCTGCCAGCAACTTCTATTATTACATCTAATTATCGTGAGAACCTTTCTCGGTTCTCAACGGTATTTTTTTTTCACTTAAATACCTTGTCATAATAGCTGCCATCAACACTCTTCTTTGATTCAACTACAGTTATTTTAAATTTCCCAAATGACACTTGCAACTTTCTTGAGGCAAGTTTTACAGTGATATATCCATTGCACTGCTCTGTCAAAGTCAGAGCAAAATCTGACTCCCTCTTTTTTTTTTCTTTTTTTTTTCTTTCTTTTTTTTTTTTTTCCTGAAACTGATTGTATGGAAATGTTTTGTGCTTTTGTTATGGTAGGACATTCACATTCTAACACTAGACTTAGATATGAAATCAGCAAAGGAAATGCATGTCTTAACACATAATTACTTAATTGCTAGTGCTGTATACTCGTTATTGCATATTACCCTGTCTTTTTGAGTTCCTTGGATAGTAAAATGAAAGTTATGAAATAATGGAGAATTATGTCACAGAAAATGTAGGTATAAATTATGGGTGCTCTGTGCTGTTTTAATAAAGAATATTTTCTTTTACCTATTGAGTTCTGTTAATGAGGCAGTACCCTTCAAAGAAATTATAAATATTTTCCATAAGTGCCCCAATGAATCATAAGATTAAACTTTTTCTTTTTATATATAAGCATGAATCTCACTTCATGCATAACAAATCACTGTGTTGTTTTCTTTTGTTCTATTAATAATTCATTTGATATGTTAGTTTCCAAATATAAAGCTACATGAATTTTCACATATATAGTTAACAGTCATCCTGAAATCCCAGCGCTAAACAATAGGAACAAGGAGAAATGCATGGACGTTAGCTAGTTAAATCTGAGTCTTGGTAAGCCGTTTCATTTATATACCTGGTTTACTGTAATATAGAATCTTTTTACTTGGTCACCTGAATAGCAAATGCTTGTAATCAGTCAACAGCACAGCTGTAGTAAATTTTGGTTGAGGCTAAGTAGATGTCAAATGAAGGCTTTAAGGGTTCAAGCGTCAGATAAATATATTAGATTTCATTCCTGAGCTAAGCTTAGCTAAAAGAAGAACCTGACTGTATAAACAATATTAATCAACTACTCCTACACTGGTAAAAGAGAAGTATCTCGACACCTCATATATGAGCAGACTTTTAGAAATATTCGGATGATTTCTAGTTGGTTTTGGATGATCTACATTGCTTTTTACTGTAGCCTCAGTGAACAGGATCTTTGTTTGAAAATCCATGCTCCAGAAAGAAACAGAAGAAAATTTCAGAAAATTTTCATTTGTATTTTCCATAAGGACTGAAAAGAGTTATACACATGTCTGATATCCTCAAGTGTGATCACCAGTTCTGGGTTTCTCTGGTGATACATCTCTGGATTTGCCTAACTAGCTCAGCAGGTTGATTACATGTATGGTTCTTTGTTTTATCCTCAGCTCTTGCACATATACTGATTACCCCCTGAAACACAGTCTCCCAGGAGCTTATGGAAGTAAATAGTTCTTAATATAACTGAGTCTTGATACTTTAATTAAGAAATGGACGGTCATAAAAGCAGCACATCAGACATGTTGCAGATCAACTCCAGAAGGAGCTTTGAGCTTTTTTACTTTGAGAAGTTCCTATATTTTCTTCCATATGATTTCAATAGAGTTGCTCAGACTATCGCCGGAAAAAAAAATGTTTATAGTAAGAGAGATAACAACAGGTAATAAATAATATGTTCTTTATGTGTCAGTGCACTGTTGTTGAAGGAGGAGTGTCCCATCTTCACAGTGCTTCCAGGAAGACTAAATGCTGTCACAATGGGCCCCTCATGTCTCTGGTCTGTAGATTCTTCCCCCCCTAGCTAGTCCTCAAGTTTTCAGATATAATAACAAATTAGCTACAAAATATGCAGACCAATAATGACAGCTGTACTGCGGAAGTAATTGGATTTTATATTTCCATAATTTCTTTCTAGTCATGTCTGTAAGAACTGTTTAAGCCTGACTCTTTCCAGAAACATCCTAAAATACAGATTTTAGTATTTAGAGTGTTTTTTTTTTTAAGACATAATTTTTTACCTTTTCATGATACAGAGTACAACCAGTACTTGAAACTAAATTCACTGTCTGCCATTATTTTCAGGTTTGTTCCATTGCAGATGCTAACAAAGGACCAAAATGATGACACCAGTTTCAGAAAATGGCAGTTCATGTACTGTAAAACTAACAAAAAAAAAATGCAGTGTATATTAACCTCCCAGGTACTTACTGAATTTGTCAGGTGATGTCAACACATACTGAGTTATTTGCTGCCACTAGTCAAATGTTGTCATTACCTAACTAAGCCACAACCCCATAAGCAGACAAGGTGAAGTCAAAGCATGGTCTTCTTCCATGGTTCATAGTCATCTGTGCTGACTCTCCTATGCACCCTGACACTCAAAGGAAAAAGGAAACTGCCTTGGATTTATGGAAGAAAGACATAGTTCAGCCAGGGATGTCAGCCTAGAGGGAAAAAACAACAACAACAACAACAACAACAAACAGAACAAAACAAAACAAAACAAACAACCAAACAGGGACATTGCCTTCCAAAATACAAAATCGGTGGGCACCATTGCAGACCTCCTCCCCCCTTCACCACTAAAAGTACTGAAATGACACTTGAAATACAGTATACCAATTCAAGTCAAACAACATGATAGGAAATGCATTATTTTGATATTTCTCATGAAAAAAAAATGAAAGATGTCAGAAAAAATCAGTCTTTCTGAAGACATTTTCAATGTTGTGCTCTCTGGGTCCTCTTAAGAAGTATTACATAGAACTGCTCAACTTTATTTTAAATGAACAGGAGTTAGATTTTGACTTACATTGTTTATGTACCTGATTGAACAGGAATGTATACAAACATACTTAGCCTGTCAGAGGTGACAATGTTCACCTCAGCCAAACGAGCCTCTCCTGTCAAAGGTAATTCCCTTTCAATAACCAGTTTATGGGTGACTCATTTTTCTTTCTGAGTCGTGTATACTTAGAACAGTCAGAAGAAGGGATCAGGAACAGAAATGTGGCAAGTCAAGAGTGCTGCTGAATTTTATGTTAATATTTTTAAATTTCCCGTGTTTAAGTAAACTCTTAACAGGTAAATTTTAAAATACTTGATGAAAATGAAAATAATTGACTTGATACCAGAAAAGAAGCTAGTTTTCTGGGGTCACTGTGGAGAAGTCATTACAACATTAATAATTACTGAACATGGATTTGAGGATTCTTAAGGTCAGCCATATCTGTTAGTATAAGTAAAGATAAACAAGTAACTGGGCCTGGGGTCTTCTGACACAAGCCAGATGTTGACAAAAGTTAAGAATAAGCCCCAAGTATTGCCCTTGTTCTTGCAACCCTAAGTTGCCCCCTAACCTGGATAGTGGCAGATTCTGGATTCCTTGCCCAGCTATACCTTGCCAGCTGTATTTTCTTGTTTATGGTACAAGCAAATTACATTAATCATAGAAGTCCTATTTCTTAGTGCCAACACAGTATTCATTAACAATATTCCCAGAAGATCTGCCAATATATCTATTTTTTTTTTCATTTCTGTCCCTCAAGTCTGCTATGCAATTAGTCAATGTAATTAAAGACTGCAAATCATAGGAAAAATGTTTGGAAAGTATATCATTAATTAAGTTCAAATGATTTGAACACATTGCCACTAATGTGCTACAGTGTTTCTGTCACAGATTTTTAGTAATCTATAGCAAATTTTCTATTAATCTTTTAAGTATCATAGCTTGTCTCAGACCCGTAGTGTATGCATTCCACTTAAGCTGGGAGGTACTCCATAGCTGTACTCAGGCTTTGTCAGGAGTTCCTGTGTGGGCACAGGAACACACGTGGGGATATTAAAATGTTCAAAATATGCATACATTATGCATGGAAATGAGTAAATGCACTGGTTTCTCTACCAGGTCATGTTAGGTTTTTTAAAACAATAAAAATAAAAATCATTGTATGGGTAAATTCTTTCTTGTAATCTTGTAATCTCCTAAAATGCAGGAGAATTGTTGAATTAAAAAAAAAAAAAGTCTTAAGCTCACTGGTATTTTTAGATATTTGTCACACAGCATGAAGGATTTCAAAAGTTTGACCCTTCAGAGCCCCCACCATCTACGCAAACGTGCAACCCAGTTTTTCAGTTCACAGAAAACAACATTTTTCTCCTCTGTTTTACTTGGCTTGAATTTTAATTGGAACTTCTCTTTCCCACAGTGTACTTTGAAATGACAAAGAAAAAGATCAAGAGTTTTCTTAATGGATGACGGAGTTAGCAGTAAAGGTCTATGACTTGCTAATTTTCAGTCAGTAACCTCTTCAATAGCGAATATGCTAACTCATTATTTTGCTCTTCACATTTGAAAATGCATTTGCAACGTGCCCTCAGGAAGTATGACCTGGCCTATCTGCTCGCCATGCATTAAAGGAGGCGCAAGCACAGCCACCTAAGCTTTAGTGCAGCACATCCAGTCAGCCCCTGCAGAAGAGGACGGGGGCACGCACTGTATCACAGCAACTTGCAAAATCTATTTGTCATCAGCTACATGGATTTCAAAACAAACCAGAAAAATGTTCTAAACACATAATGAAAAAGCAGGCTTTGCACAGTTACTTGAATGTCTTATATGTGAAGCTATGATTAGTTTATAAAATAAACTATTCAGATGGAAAGTAGTGACATAGTTCATGTTTAAAGCTTGCAGTAAGAGTAGCAAGTAGTAAGACAGCATGAAAGACCTCATGTTTAGTTTAACTAATCTGTTAGGGTTTGATGCAAAGTGGTGCATCTCCTAAGGGGAGGAAAAAAAAAAAAAGGCAAAATAAGGGAAAGACAACTTGCAAAGAAGAATCTGACTGTATCTTCACTGAGCAGCGCTCCCCACTCTTCAACGTTGGGAAAGGATTCAACCACAACTTCTGTTTTCTAGCACTGCTCTGGATATCATGTACTTCTAGCACTGTAGCTGCAGCACAATTAAAATACTTTATCCTTCTCATCATAACTAAATGGACTTGGACTATCAGCTAGCTATTATCCTACAGGAAATGTTCTCTGACTTGATCATTGCTGAATGAATCTACAATGCAGATAATTGATTATGCCTGTACATCAGTATCAATTGTGGTTATGACCATTTTAATTTACTTAGCAAACAGTAATATAAAATCTTGGCAGGTACTATAATCTGTATTTTCCAAGCTGCTGTCAGACAGTCTGATAAGAGTAACACTATGGTTTGCTAGAGTTAGCAGCCAAGTTGATACTTATGCACATGAGATAGAAAGCCAGTCTTGTGGGAATATATGTGCTGTACCCAGAGAAGCATTTTAGTATGTGTTTATCTTTGAATACAAGAGCAACCTCATTACTTCTGTGAGCTGACTCAGATGTTTAATAACAAGTACATGTTGAACAAGTTGGCAGAACTGAAATCATAATGCTTTGCACTTCGCAAGGCTGATCCCAAAGGGCCTTTCATTTCAGAAAATCTGATTACTGATCATACTGCAAGGTCAGCCACTCACTACTGTCGCACGTTCAGTACCAGTCAGCTGTACAGAATATATCAAAAAGTCCTTAGCATAAAGCTTTGCATTTAGATTATTGAATAATTTGTTGAAACAGACTAGACAGAAGTACTATAAACTTTGAGCCAAATTGTACCATTATAAGTTTACATACAGCTTCCAATGACTTCATATCTGCTGACTGCAGGGTAGCCACATGCTTCTGTCTGAAAACAGAATTTGGCTCTATGACAACTTAAAAACAGAAAGAAGCCTTTCAAACCAGTTGGTAGATAAATACTTTGTACCAAAGGCCTTTGTATTTCAACCAAAATGAATCACCACTCTCTCTTTTTAGACAATACCTTTTCAAATCAAGTCAGAATTACGAAAACCACAAAATCACACATTTGTATTATTATTTTTTTTTCCCAAAATGAGACCAATTCTGTGACCTAAAAATCTATTTTCAGCTAGATAGGAATTAATTATATTTATAGGGCACATAGCTAATTCATCCCTTCTGGTAGCAGAAGGTCTGTCAATGGAATTGAGACATTATAGCAACTGTTTAAATGTTTCATATATTACAGATGGGAAGAGCTCATTTAGAATATCACATCTGATTACTAACTACACTATTTACACTAATTAGTATAATTATACATAAACTAATAACTAAAGAGGGGCCAGTCAGAATTTCCCTTCTTGCAGTTTGTGTCTGTTATCTCACCTCCTTTGGCTATGCACGCTGTGAAGATTCTGGTTCCATATATTCTCCACATATTCTCTATAGTCTTCCATGAGATACTAAAACACCAGCAAACCTCCCTTGATCATCTCATTCACCAGCTGCACATCAATGTACTTTTTAAATGTCCTGGACAGTTTGCACCCTGCTATGCTGCCCTTCCATCACACCTTGTGGTTCCTGAGAACCAGAGCCTGCAGCCATTATGCTTCTTTCAGTAGCTTAAAGAAGGCCTTTGCCACAGTTTGTTTGGGTAGTCTGTAGCAGAAGCCTACCATGGCATGCACAAGTTGGAGACCTCTCTGATCCTGACAGGTATACTCCCAGCTGTCCCCTTGCTCAGTCCATTGCAGAGCTCTTGCATGCACAAACTGCTCCTGTGTGCAGCAGGAGCCCTCTTCCTGCTCCCCCAGCTTGGCTTTCCTAAGGGCACTGTATCATTCCCTGCAGTACTGCTGTGATGTGAACTATTCCACCACTGTGACCTCAACGGCACACATCAGCAAAAGTGCATGAACCTCTAACTTGTCATGTTTGCTTTCCATGAAGTATGGGCCTGTGTATAGGCACTTGAGATGGGCCACGGTCATAAAAGCCAAACCCCTGCATTTGACACCCGCCATGAAAGTATGTCCAATCTTATTCTACTTTCTCCTCTCTGGTGGCAGGACAAAAAACACCAGTGGGACTCCAAAGCCCCACAGTCACTCCCGATATGTCTGTTATCTTCCTTAGCAGGTTGTTGGTGATCACATGGGTGAGCAGCAAAAGGTAATTGTCCCCATGAGATGGCCTTGGTAATTTCTGTGCAACATCCTCACTCTGGGCCTGTGGCAAGCAACAGACTTCTTGGGATTACTAGCATAGGGGTAAATCGACTCATATAAAAGGAGCAGCATGTATTCAAGATAAGGGTCTATATTAGTTTTATCTACAAATTCTGGTTTAGGATATCCTAGCTCTTTTATACAACGTCACACTGGCACTAGATTAGATACCAGCAGCAATAGTAGCAGCATTTGCATTGAGGCTAATCCAATTGGCTTTTAATGCACAAATCCTATGATGAAAAGCAGTACGTATGAATCCCAGCAGAATTCTTCTCTAATGTGGTTTTATTACTCCCAGTATTCAATCTTCTCCATTTATTCATAACTCTGGCAATTCTGCATTGTACTGCAATGTGCAGTATAGACATAATCATCAGCTAAGCCAACTGTATTCCCTGTGACTAGAACCTGAAGAGCTTCCTTCTGTTACCAGATGGCATAGTTTCTGTCTCATGACACTGAAGTGAACTTACAGCGTTTAATGCTAAGGAAAAAAGCATGCTACTTCCATTTTGAAAACTGTTTGCTATCTGTTTTCTTAGCACAGATAGTACTTCTGACAGCCCATTTTATAATTAATCCTGACATCTTTGACGGTCTGTCTCTACATGGGGAAACGGTGTTTTCTTGCTATACTGACATTTCACATCCCACTGAGTTCAGAACAAAGGTGGTTCTGCTGCGTTGCTTGAATGCTAAGCTTTGAGTAAGAGATGACAAGGTGAATGTGTCTTTGATTAGGTGGATCCATTTTTAAGACATGATTGATATATAATATTTGCATCAGATTCATACTGAAAAAGTCCTGTCCCATTAAAATGTGCAGTATTTCTCGGAGAGATACATTTAAAAGTAAGTATGCTCTGCCATTGGTAAGCTAACATTCTGTTCTAGGTAACAGTGTTAGCTTTCTTATAAACAGTACAAGACAAATAGAATTTTTTCTACTTTACCCATATCCAGAGCATGTTATTTTGCTTCAAACTATCAAAAATCAATCTCAGAACCTTTACCACAGGGGAGGCTACAGCCTGAAATATAATAATACCTGAAAATCGGAGGCTTTATTTGTGCCCTCTTCTACTTCTGCATGCTTCCTCTACATGAGGGCATCAGAAGAGTGTAGGATATAGCTACCTGTACTTGTTTGGGACAGAGGACTGAGTAAGATGCAGAACCAGTTCTTTGGCTTTACTCCAGCCAAGGGCAATTCAACACAAGCTGACCTGAAGCTTTAAAGTTTCTGTGCTTTATCATATAATACAAAATGAAAGTTACGTTGTCTGTACCACAACACAGATAACTAAATTAATTTATAATCCTTTTTCCACAGTTCTGCTGGAATAGTCAAAGGGTTTTGGTAGATGATAGAGGTTTAATTTTATTCCTTTGAAGCCATGCTTATTTGTTGATGTTGTACAGTAATCAGCTAGAGTAGGTGTTTGGAATTCAGCTTTAATTATATTTTTGGTTCATTTAAATGATACTGCAGCAGACATCGTGTAGCTTGTAGGATCAGCTTAATTACAGAAACTCAGTACCTTTTTTAAAGTTAGGAAATCTAATAGCTTAATATGAAACACAAAATGTTCCTAAATGATATTAAAGATCATGCTCCATATATTTTACATTTTAGGGCAAAATTTGCACGTGCAAAACCTGCACCACAGCAATAACAGACACCAGTGTATCTGCCTTGAAAACTATAATCAGGCTTTTTGATCTATTTATTTAATGTTATGTCACAGCATAAATAGCAAGTGGGATCATCAAGTTGTAAAGGGGCAATCTTAATTTCAAGTCGTTGAATAAAGAGTCCTGCATATTCTGATTATTGCTATCATGTCACTTATTAGTAAGGCATATTAGTGTATGGCAGTATTAAGCAGATCTGCTGAAAGTATCTGTAAGCAAAACAGATTGGACATGTCCATTTGCACTGTGTTGAATAAATTTAGTTTTGTATATAGTTTTTTTTTTTTAGATTTTCAAGAGATTTTCTTATATTGCAGCACTATATCAACTAGCAGACTGAAAGAGCTATGTAAGGATAGAGACTCCAGAAAAAGACCTTGCTGCAAATATTTTTGTAACTTTTTGAGATGCATGTCTCATACTGATGGTCCAAAAATACATGGCAAGAGTGCACCACCCACACTGCAGCACTTCTCATGTGCCAGGGAGTGGAAAAGAGAAGCATTAACTTTCTTCATTCTGCCCATTTTGAGTAACTGACATCTTGTTTGTGCAATTGTAAACAGCAGGAGCTTTACCCTGCTATGGGATATTGGATTCTTTCATTTGGTAATACAGGGTTTATTTATAACCTGGAATACCTGGATTAGATGATTTTCCACACACAAATGCATATTCGCACACATTCATAAATTACTTATGGTATAAATAAATAAGAAAAATGGGTAAACTTTATGAATCAACTGACTGTATTGATCCTGTAGTACAGTACAAAGCAAGAACAACAGCTGCTAGACTTGCATGGTTGTTTTAATTTACTTTTGAAAGTAAAGACAAGAAAGTTTTGCTTTATGAGTTCTCTCATTAATGAATAAGCTGGTTGCCATACAAAGGTAAGATTCAATTTTGGGAGGAAGGACCTCTGCAAATCACGTGCCAAATAGATCTATGTACATAGTGAGTCACACTATGAATGATCAACACTGAAACTGCATGTTGTCACTGCAAGAAACCTTTCCAGTACTGTTTAGTGAATAATGATTTGAATGCACTACAGCATGAAGAATAATAGTGTATGTGTCCTCCTGCTGTAACCATGAAGGGATACAAAAACTCATCTTTAATATGGTGAAGACAGGAAGCTACAATCAAGCATTTTTCTATTCATATTACACTGATTGTCATTCATAACCTGCCATTTTCCAGTCCTGTTAAAAACTTTGCTTAAAAGAAGACAATTTCCATTTAGAAACAAGATGCCCAGAAACCCCCAACCTCTGTTTGTATGAAAAATACTCAACACTTCAAAGAGCCCGGCCTAATGCTTCCCATGTTCTCTAAAAGCTGAAGAAGAGTGAAGCAACATGCTTTCTGTTCTCCAGATTTGCTGGTTTATCTTGCTTTATATTATTGTCTGAGAGATACAGAATAATCTAGACATACTAAACTAGTTGCTTTAAAAATACAGCATATATAAAGCCTACACATAAGTATCTCTCTCTCTATATATATATAGTAAGTATACCTACTATAATGACACACTTTTGCTGAACACTTAAAAAAATTTTTGGAAACAGACTTAAGTATGTATTTCTGAAGCGTGAAGGGCTAGAAACCTAATTATATTTAGCAGCTATCATGCAAAATAAATAAATAAACAAAAAAAATATAAATTAATCCAAACAGTATGTTCATGGAGATTTTGATCATCCTATGTACTGATAGTAGCCCAATCATGGGTTACTTATCCTCCACATGTTTTCCGAAAATAAGTAAGTACATTAAAATTCTGAAGTGCTCAAACGTGGTAAAAGAAACAGCAGAGAATCAAAGGGAGGGAAACAAAGAAAAGCACAAAAGAGTACCAGGAGAAATAGAGAGAGAAAAAGAGAGAAAGAGATAAAATTATCAAATACAGCTAGCAATAAATTAATTGCACCTGTCAATGGTAGGAAATGATCAGAAATAAGAATTCACCTGAGGAGGTCAATAAAGGAGAACAGTAGCTAAAAGGTTTCTTCCAATGTGCTACAACCCAGAAACTTACCCTAATCTTTCCCTTACACAGGGAAGTCTACCCCATTAAATAAATCGTTCAGTATATTTTTCACAATAAATCTAGGTACTAGGTCTAAATGGCATAGAGGATCTTTTCTAAGGCAGATAGCTCTTAAGCTGAGATTTAACACACTTCAGTAATTTTCTGAAATTCCAGACTGTGCTCTCTAGTTTTGTGAACCCTGATAAAAATCAGATGCTTACATATAGATTTTTTTATAAATTCCTATATATCAGTTTTTATCATAAGTTTGCTGTTCTGCAGTTTCTACTACCGTTTTTCTTTGTTATCCAGCTTTAATCAACAAGGCTCAGTTTGTAGATATATCACATTTTGTTACAATGGTTGATTCCTAAATTATGGCAAATGGTTTCTGCAACATCTTTCAAATCTGTACTAAGCTGCTGAAGATTCACGTGTTAATGAAAAAAGCATGAACATTCATGACAGGTTTTCAGACTGAAGCAAATATTACCAAAATAAACAAAACACAATGTGCTCACAATTAATTAGTTAAACCAGTGCAATTTTGTTTCTCATGAACAGAAATTTGAATGAATACAAAGAAAAATAATTTAATTATAAATATACTTGCAGTTGAACATAATGGTGCCATCAATTTTTTAGCAGACTCCACATTACAGTCCATGGGGGATCTGTTAAAATATTGATAGCAGGATATGGCCCATTATGAGGACACACGATGTGTTCTATTTTAAACAGAGAATTAATGAAGATTTGTTTGAGGAGGATGTAAGAAGAATAACTGTAAGCTTTATTTCAGTATATTGCTGGAGCATATAAGGATATCTGAACTATTGTCTTTTTTCCTCATACATACACATTATTTATAGAAAAAAAAAAGAAAAAAGGAACAGTGTGAGCTAGAATATTTCTATTGTGTAATATATATCATAATTTTCTTATGTAATAAAAATGAGACTCCCTAAATCAACTGGAGTACTCAAAGGTGTGGAATATTTTCTTAATTTTCTGCTGTCATCTCATCCAGATTTACCACAATGGCAAATGTTTCCATTGTTCTGAAGGAAAACAAACAAACAAACAAAAAACACAAAACCCCTTCACAGGCACAGCCACTAATATAATATTTCATATATTTGTCCTTCTCTTCCTGCTTTCTTAGAAAGAATTGTGGTACCTTTTATGAATGTTTTCTAGCTAATGCTTTCCAAATGCTCAAAAGAGGAGGACAATATTACACTGGTGGCATGTCAGTCTTTGGGATTTTTATGTGATTATCTTCGCTCATTTTACAATTTGTTCCCACATAAAAAAAAATCATTTTCTCTCTATTTTTTTCTTCTGCTGGGGTGAAGGGAAAGAAGCACAAGTATAAAGAGGAAGTGGAGGGTAATGAAGCCCGTCGAGCCAGCACATTCCTCAGGATCCAATAGTTCAGACTGACAATCTCCAACTCTGTTTCCTGTACACTGTATTTTGGAAACAAGGGGAATTTATCACCACCTAGACAGGGATCTTGAAAACTGATGATCAAATCCTTTATCTTCAGGTTTCGCAGATTAAATAAAGTGTTAGTTTACGTAACTTATCGTTACTTATTTTAGCTAACACAATGATATATGAAGATAAGCTATGTGAAGACAGCTGGCTGATAATGACAAGATTTTGGCTGAAGCAGGCTTTTGGCTTTCCCAGTTGGTGAGGCTGGGATATCTCTCAGAGCAGTGATTAGGAGTTCATAGCTCCCCTGGCCCCCCTGAAGGGATAGAAATCTGGCATGTCTGTCACAGCCGCCAAGCCCGATTTGATGCTGGGAATAATTTACATCTGGTCCACTATGCATATAAAATTAGAATTGATAGATCTTGGAAACACATGTGGCACCTGTACAAATGCCAAACCAGTTCATTAAAATTGGTGGGATAATGCTTAAATAATCATCAAACTAATCAGATCTGACTGAGCTTTCAAAGAAATGTTCCTGAATCCCTAAAATCTAAAGTTATCTCTGCTTGTGTCTCCTTTTCCTCCATCTTTTACCTGTGTTGTCTAAGTCTAAGTAGTATGTAGAGGTTTGATCCTGGTCTGATCCCCAGCAAGGCTAGGGTTACAACCTTGAATTACAAAGGTGGAAAATGAATAAGCTCCAGTTGAATGTAAATTTGTACCAAACTGAAACCAGCAAACTCAAACAGACAGTGTCATCCAGTGGGGCCAACAGTCATTCACACTGATGGCATTATATTAGTATCTGGTGGTGGCAGGATGTCCCTTCCTTTTACAAAAGAGGTCAAGAAGTCAAGCATTAGATCCTGAGGATTTTTTCTTCAGCAGCTGCATCAATGAATGCAGTTTTCTAAATCTATACTTCTGTGTCTTTTTTCACTATTCTTTTTTAAAGCCTTAATAAAATTTCTTAGTCCTCGTTTGTATGGGATGTTACACATAGAAGCTTCTTGAAAACTGAAACAAAGACCAAGCTTCTGTGAGGGAAAAAGTCATACCTGCTCTGGTGTGGCCACATAAAGAAATGGGCAGAGAAAGCATCTTTTTGATTTGTCTGAGACCCTATGACTGCATCTAAAATGTGGGTAGAATCACCCTGAAGTGTGCCTTGTTTCCCGTCATGTAGATCAGGGATGTGTTGGAGCATACTACAATCTCCCTTGCCAACAGTGAAAGCAGCACGTGATGAAGGAAATAGTGAATCCTAAGTCTCAACTTGGAGTGTTTTCATGACATAAGGATGCTTCTTTGATGTGGGGGTCCACAGATGTGCCATTTGTCACCTGTCAGACTGAAAGCAAGTTTGGCAGTACACATGAGCCTAATCTGCAGGAGAGAGTGCATAACCAGGGAATGTATGTACAGATGTATCAAATACACAAATGAAAATAATAATCATGATATATGAAAGAAATGGATGACAGCATTTTGGCTGCAGAAAACTCTCCATTCTTTGACAACAGGGTTGCTAAGTTGCTAAGTTTTCTCCAGGTTCAGATAGCTTCACTGATGAAGTGGATTTCCACCAGTGTAACAGCTGTCACATAAATACTAGCCAGACAAGCCATATTTTACTTACTCACAACGGTGAGTCCATTGACATGGAATCATAGAATCACAGAATGGCTCGGGTTGGAAGGGACCTCAAAGATGATCTAGTTCCAACCCCCCTGCCATAGGTAGGGACGCCACCCACCAGACCAGGTTGCTCAGGGCCTCATCTAACCTGTCTTGAACACCTCCAGGGATGGGGCATCCACAATCACTCTGGGGAACCTGTTCCATTGCCTCACCACCCTCTGAGTGAAGAATTTACTCCTAACCTCTAATCCAAATCTCCCCTCTTTTAGTTTAAAACCATTCACCATCACAGAGTCATAGAATATCCTGAGTTGGAAGGGACCCACAAGGATCATCAAAGCCAACTCCTGGCTCCACACAATACCACGCCAAAATCAAAGCATACTTTTAAGAGCTTTGTCCAAACGCTTCTTGAACTCCATCAGGCTTGGTGCCATGACCAGTTCCCTGGGGAACCCATCCCAGTGCCCGACCACCCTCTGGGTGCAGAACCTTTCCCTAGCACCCAGCCTGACCCTCCCCTGTCCCAGCTCCATGCCGTTCCCTTGGGTCCTGTCACTGTCCCCAGAGAGCAGAGCTCAGCGCCTGCCCCTCTGCTCCCCTCATGAGGAAGCTGCAGGCCGCCATGAGGCCTCCCCTCAGCCTGCTCTTGTTCAGCCTTTGGGCTAGACAAACCAAGTGACCTCAGCCCCTCCTCATACACCTTCCCCTCTAGACTCTCTGCCATCCTTGTAGCCCTGACCAAAGCATTGTTCACCTCTTGAACTCTGACCATACACACAGCTTTGCTCATGCACTAAGCAGGAAAAGCAATAAAGGTATTGAAACCTGTGGCATGCAGAGAGCCAGAACAAGAATTGCAACCAGCTTAAAGGAGAGCTGATTATTGTAGTGCAGTTTAATGCCAGGATGTTTTTGGTGCAAGTGTTTCAGCCCTCTGAATCAGAATATAAATTCCCTATCAGTAAATCACTAGTGAATTTATTATCCAGGTACATCTCAAAAACCTACAGGACAGAAACTACACAGCCTCCCTGGACAACCTTGATGATTACCCTTATGGTGAAACTGTTCCTTTGTCATTGTTCTGCTTACGAAGTTGTCTTCTCATACTGTCCTGGTTCCAGTTAGGACAGAGTTAATTTTCCTCATAGTAGCTGGTAGGGTGCTATGTTTTGGATTAGGATGAGAAGAGTGCTGATAACATGCTGATGTTTTAATTGTTGCAGAGCAGTGTTTACACCAGGCCAAGGACTTTTCGGCTTCTCGCTCTGTCCTGCCAGCGAGCAGGCTGGGGGTGCAGCAGGAGCTGGGAGGGGACAGACCCAGGACAGCTGACCCAAACTGGCCAAAGGGGTATTCCATACTATCTGACGTCATGCTAAACAATATATAGGGGTGGCTGGCCGGGGTGGGGGGCCGGCTGCTCGGGGATAGGCTGGGCATCGGTCAGCGGGTGGTGAGCAATTGCATTGTGCATCACTTGTTTTCTTACACATTATTATTATTAATACTATTATCATTATCACTATTATTATTATTATTGTTATTATTATATTCCTGTCTTAATAAACTGTCTTTATCTCAACTCACCGGCTTCACTTTCCCATTTCTCTCCCCCATCCCAGAGAGGGAGAGGGGAGGGTGAGCGAACGGCTGTGTGGTGTTTAGCTGCCAGCCGGGTTAAACCACAACACATACTTAGGGAGAAAGTTCTAGCACATTAGCCATTCCTCACGAAGGTTCTTTGGCTTCAGAAAATACACATTGCCACATCTTGTATTTAAGGAGATGGTATAAAGACTGTATTTCCCCTTAGATTTTCTGTGAGCAATTTTATCCTTAAATTGAATAAAATCAAGAAGACATGAACTAGCTACATTTTAGCTACAATAGAACTATGTATTTTATATTTATTTAGAACTGTGTATTTTAGCTACAGTGCAATCATTTAGTATCTGTAAGTTGTGAATGCTTTACAGAAGTGCCCTTCTTTGGCTGAAGAGGCATACAAACATAATCACACTGTGTGTTAAAAACAGGCCTCCTGCAGCTCTGCATCAAGCAACGTGATGAGGATATTCTCTATGTGTTATGTCCCGTTTTGTGTTAGAGCAACATGAAAGGGGGATTTTATGAATTCTGAGGGAATTCAGGGAGGGAAGAACAAACAAAGACCGGTAGAAAGAGGAAAGGTAAATTTCATAAAGCCTTGTCTTCGACACCTAATCAGATCTACAGGATTTATAGGCTCATGTTTCTATACCCCTCAACATTCCTACAATCATCAAAATGCAAATTAAATACTTTAACAATAAATCAGAAAGGACAAAATGAATATAATGAAGTTTTGATTGCACAAATATAACTAATTGCACAAGTCAGCATAACAGAACATATCAAACAGACAAAATCACTCATTTTCAATTGCGCTGTGAAAGAAAGCTAATTTCTCTATCATTTGCAGACCTTTTTTTTTTTTTCTTACACAACATTTGAGGCAAAAGGCTAGAAAGACCTATTGCATAAACACATATGCACTGTTTAAAATAAAAATGCCAAGGGTTTGCTATGAAATTAGATACTAGCTGGGTTTTAGAAAGAAACGCCATGTACTACGGCTTGCCACGTTAGACTGGCAGTTCCTTCCTGTTAGCACACAGTCTAGGTGTTTTATTAGAATTGCTGTAACAACTGTGAAAATACTTCTTCGATGACGTGAAGTTAGAAATAAAATTGAAAACTGCAATTGTTAAAGAAAGGTACCGGGATCAAAGGGAGATAAAGTATCAAGCTTTTTTTTTTTTATTATTTTTAACAAGTTGTCTTTTTAAGGAAAGTATGTGATAGAAGAGCTGTGGTGCTAATAGATACACAGAAAAAAAATAATTCTAATTTGTCTTACAACTTTAATTCCTGCCAGCAACAGAATTACGCAGAAATGCAATACAGTGGTTTTGGTTGGATGCTCTCTAATTAGGGTGAGATATATTGAAGTACAGAGGTTCCCAAATTGCAGATCCAGAGGCTTTCTTTCCCTTTCAGGAAAATGCAGACAGTTTATGAGCCCCACCCCTGCAGAACTGGATGCATGCCTAACAGGGTGTTACAAGTTAGTCTTGTCTACAAGAGCAGGTACAGAGATCATGGGCCTTTGGCAGTCTGTGCTTCTCATTTCAGTAGTTAAATTTTAAAAACATAAAACCAGTGAATGAATCTTTTATGTATGTCAACCATCTATCACAGGAGTAGTGCTGCTGAAGTCAGTGAAGAATAGCATTCATTAAGGATAAAACAACAATAGCAGATGTTGAATTTACAGGTTGATATCTTTGCTTTAACTGTACATGTCATGACTGTTCTTTAACCTAATATTTCAATACCGTAAAGAGAAATTTTTACTTTAATTTCTTAGGCTAGTCCCTTTTGGACATAATGATAATATTAGGTGAGCTGTGGAACTAGTCCATGAGCATTATCCCTTTCTATCTACCAGAAATTTATCTTTTTTCCAAAAGTCTGATGAATAGTGCTCAGATGTCCTCCCTGGTATGAGAACTAACTGGTAGGAAAGTGGCCTGAACATTTCTGAACTGGAGCTTTACTGTCTTCCATGACATAAAACTAACCACCCAAGATTAGCATCTAGTTATGACATGTTATGACTCAGCAAGTACTATAGCTGTAAATACCCAGAAATGCACCTCAGGAATATCAAAGTACTTCACATATACAATCCACGTAACAAAATATTGAGCAATCCAAACACAAGTACTTAAAATACAGTTCAAATAATTACCACTACACATGATAAACTCAGTGGTTTGTCGTATAAACATTAGGGACTGCAGAAGTAAAAATATTTCCCTCAAGAAAACAAATAAATTAATTGTTCTGTTATCATTGAGGGAAAGGAAAGCTAAATAGCTTTAGCTGGTGCCTGTTAAACCCTTGTGTAAATAAAGTTATGTTCAATCTTGTGAAATACTCCTTTAAATAAATAAGTAAATAAATAAATAAAATAAAAAAACAGCTCACTCATTATGATCATTACAGTTTGCATATTCATTCTCATCCATAAAAGAAATGCAAATATTGCTCCAGGTCTATGCATATCAAACTAGGGCACAATGAATCACCTTTCAGAATACAGAAATATTATGGAAACAATTGTTTAATTCAAAACCTGAGGTACAGTATGCTGTATTGTGGTGCAATATCATACAATGCCATCATGTTGTATCTTACTTCTTTAGGGGAAACAATGGAGAAGAGCAACAGTCTTTCACTCAAATGAAGCAATGAAGTAATCATAGCAAGAAATGCCAGGACTCTTCAATGTCTTTCTTATACTTACAGTTTACTTTTGGCACAATCTTCAGCAAGGATTCCTCTAATCATCACAGTAAGGAATAGCTTCTCCCAGAACAAAGGTAGACTTCCCATTGAATGTAATCGAATATTCCCCAAATTGTCCCTTGTGTGCAGACTGCAAGTTTTTGCATGGATCAGAATATCACAAACTATAATGTAGGAACCACTGTGGCTCCACAGAGTACTTGCTGTTGTTTGCAGAAATTCAGCTGACTTAATGATTTTACCTACACCTTTTTTTTCTAATGGCTGAGTTGCATCACAAGACATCCGGAAATGCACAGAGTACTTTCCTAAAGCTGATCTGCTATGGAGACAACTGCTGTTTTTGCCACATGATCCTAAAGCAGATGCAATGGGAAAAAAAGATATCTGTTGGAGGAGCAGCATGCGGAATTTATAAAGTAAGGACTGGTTCATCCACATAAAAGCCCAATAATGAACATCTGGTGACTTTTCCTCTGGTGGAAAGCCTTGGTGGAAAGCCTTCCTCTGAAGGAGGAAGCCTTGAGAGGTCTAAAGCATGGGAGGGCAGGACAGGAAGAGACTAGTCATGAATAAGGTATTAAGATCAAACTGATCTGCTGCAAAGATAGGATTTGCCCCAGATTCACAACTGCATTTCCTAAACTTTCATAACACCATTGAGTGTATTTCCCTAATTGTGTTTAAAAAGTAGCTTAACCATGCTCTCTCTGTTCAGAAGGTTACAGCTAGAGCTGTTTGAACAAACAAGAAGTTCAGTGGCCATAAAACTGTATTGATGATCCATTTTTCAAAACCATTTCAAAAGAGATGTCTACCTATGTGTTTAACTACACCAGAAAGTACAAATAGGAAAAATTCCCTCTGCACATAGTTTTTATTTTTAACCTATGTTTGCTTTCCTCTTTCTGTGAAATTTTGTACGACTTTTCTGCTAGTAATATTTTACAGGGTCATTGGAGGAGACCAAAGAGCAGAACTAATAATATTCATAAATATTTCTTACTTTCCCTCCCTTTCACATTCTCCATTTTCTGTCTGTTTGATTTCTCCTTCTGCTGCTTTTAATAAGTCTGTGTCCTTTTAACTTCAGTCAAGGCTCTGACACTGTATTTTACTGGTATACCACTAATAATAAAGATTATACAGGTCAAAAACATCTATTATTTGCACAAACATAAGTCATGACATTAGGTGATCAGTAATCTCAATAAAACTTAATGTTCGTTATAAGCAACACACAGAAATTATCTTAAATTTCAGACATTGGCAGGCACATGCCCTTTAAACCATAACTTGTTAAACTTTCAGTGTGTTTTGATGATTGTTTTTCTTTTAGCCTGCAGTTCTGGATTCAAAAGGTTACATCTAGATTCTCACTTTTTATTTGAAAACCAAAAGGCAATATGAGTAATTTAAGAAAATTTAACATGCTATTTAAAATATTTTTCTTGCTAAGCTAACATAATAATTATTTGAAATTTAAATCCCATGTATTAATGCATGGGGTCAGAAATACTAAAAGACAATAATGTACATGATGGTTACAGGAATTAGCTCTTCTAATTCTTTAGAAGCTTCAAGGAAGGGCACAAAATTTGGACTTTACTGAAGTCTTCATTGGTGATAATCTTGTGTTGAATACCTTTACCAACACATTCTATAAATAGCGCGTTAAATTCCATATTTGTGAATAGACCTAGTAATTCAGTGGCTAAATATTCAGGGCCACAAGTCATAAAACAGTTCAACACCGAATACGTATCACTTAAAGAAGTTGCAGAGGGTTCCTCCCAGTTGTGTGCTCTGTTCATCTTGATGTGCCTTTTGTTAATATTCATGAAAAATCCTTCTTCATTGTGCTAAGCTGAATATTTTGTGCAGTGCTCTCCTAAACACAGATGTGAATATGTGAGGCACAAAAGAGTACTGCCACCCTAGATGCTGAAGAAAAAAAATATTTTTTTTTTTTTTTGTTCATGACTAAAAGCCTTTATCTCTCTTTCAATAGTCTTTTTGAAATTGCATAACAAGTTTTCGAATAGGCCCCATCAATTCTTCAATTCAATTAATATATTAAATTGTCTATCTCAAAAAGTCATATATTTCCCATAGAAGAGGAAAATTACATTTTTAAAATGTACTTTTCTGCTGGACTTATTTTTTTAAAGTAGGAAAAATAATCCAATCCCAACTGTACAATTTATGCCAACAGAGCATGGAAAAATATATTCACTGAACCACAACCAAAGTTAATAAACTAATTCATCATTCCAAGACTCAGGTGAGAGATTTTTTAGACAAGAGGCATGGAAGCTGCATGTGAACAGAGTAAGCCTGCAAGCTTTGTGGATGCTGACCTCATCTGCCTTTTGCCCTGAAATACATTTTTGTGTAGTTTCAAAAATATCTGTAGAAATTGATATATTCCTACTAAAATATGCTATGCGCCCTTGAGAATTTAATTTCATGTTGTCCCTTTTTTGCTTGAAAGTCTGTTGAAAGCATACTATTTGTATAAGTATATATGTCACATTTGATATGTTTCAATTATATACTTTGAGAAATTTATTTGCATTTATTTTAGTCCTTCTCCCAC
Organism: Anser cygnoides; assembly: GCF_040182565.1. Lineage (NCBI taxonomy): Eukaryota > Metazoa > Chordata > Aves > Anseriformes > Anatidae > Anser > Anser cygnoides. The sequence continues at coordinate 48,622,761 of NC_089876.1, forward strand.
TGGCTACAGTGAACTGCTTCAAGTTCTGTCCCTACTTTGATCTTATCAGATCAAAGACAACAAAATACTATTCTTCTAAGTTTCTGATGGGTTTCATTCAGAGCATAGATAAAACTGACTGCTTGATTTAAAACATAAAAAACATTTTACAAACAATCAAAAAATCCACACAACACATACATACTAATATGGTGTTTATGCTGAATATCAGTTTATGACACATCCTGTAGTAATCACTGCAAAAATAGTGTTGGCAACCTTGTTTAGTATCTAAAACAGCACAGGATAACATAGAAAACTGTGCTTACAAAGCAAGTCTGCACAGACAGGGATGAACAGGTTTTTACTTTTTACTTTTGAGAACTGGTTGGTTTCTTCATTTGCCATTTGTTTGTGAAGTCTCCCCTGTAATATGAGGAATGGAAGCCCTGTAATATTTCTCACACACAGGGCTACCCATTTTCCCTTCCCCTTGGTCAGGGGCTCTCCTGATATTTTATAAAATTGGAAATAAGATGACGAGGGAAATTTTTTAAGTCTTCTGTGAGCTAGGATTTTTAGTGGTTTCTTTTCTTTTCTTTGTTTCTTTTTTTTTCCATTGTACCTTAGAATCAATTTTTTTTAGTTCTTTCTGAATTTAAAGTAACAAGTAAACAAGCAAGTAGCAAGGAATTCCATAATATAAACCTTGGCTATTTGGTGTCCTCTGACTGATACTCTTCAGGTATAGCAAGAAGTACAATAGAAAACACAACAGTCTGTTGTATCTTGCTGCATACCTATACATCACTTAGGAAACTATTATTGATAAGACTCTTTCCATACTCCGTAAACACAGAAAGTTCACAGTGATGGACAAAGATCCTCTTGTATGCTCCTACTATATTGTATCCTACTGAACATGGGATCCTACACTAAGTCACTCTTAAAGTTGACAAAACTCCCTGGGTAAAAAAAACAAAAACAAAAACAAAACAAAACAACATGTTAATACAACGGTCAGTTTAATGCAAACTGACAGTTTAACAGAAACATGGGAGACTGGATATCTTTTATTATTATTATTATTTTCCCCCAATCAGCCTTTTCCAGAATGATGCTGTTTAAAAGTAAATAAATAAAAATAGAACTTTTATATTTTGACTCAAACACAGCACACTGTTTCATCCAATTTAGTTCATTACCAATGGCTATTGACTTTTTCATTTCAATGTCTCAAGTGCTCAGTCCTTCCAGGAGTAATATAGTCCAGAAGTCATAGGATAATTCAGAATATATATATTTTTCTCCCCATATTCATTAAGATCTAAATTTAAAATATAGCTAGTTTCTTACTTCCTTCCACTTTTTTTTTTTTTTTTTCTGGGCATCTACCATCTTTTACACCTTTACCTTAAATTCATTCAGCTGTGATTTTTTTCTTTCAACTATGCTCTTATGTGATTACCACCTGGTATTCTGTACATGAATAAGTCAGTGTCATGCCTGGACCCAAGGCAGGAAGTCCATTTGTGTGCTTTCAGATTCCTGCTTAGACAATCAGTCATTTCAGCTGCTGCTTTACAGACCCATACCCTCACAGAGAAGTAGATAAAAAACTGCACACCATAGTCTCATCAAGTCATCTATTTCAGAAGATTCCCTTACAAGGATTTCTGCAACAGGACACCATCAGCTGTTATCTAGAACTGTTAGAGAGATATTAAAAAGAGACTGTTTTGCATAGTAAATGTCAAAACCACCTGGGACAGCAGCAGGTTATACGCTGAGGTGATAAATGTAACTGAAATAGAATTAAAGCAGATGGATGAAACTTGACCCCTGCTTAGAATGTCTTAAGCACATCAATTGTCTTATCTTGAGATCTCTATAATACTATGAGCTCCACGATAACAATCTGATTTACAGAATCACAGAATCACAGAATCGTCTAGGTTGGAAGAGACCTCCAAGATCACTGAGTCCAACCTCTGACCTAACACTAACAAGTCCTCCACTAAACCATATCACTAAGCTCAACATCTAAACGTCTTTTAAAGACCTCCAGGGATGGTGACTCAACCACTTCCCTTGGCAGCCCATTCCAATGTCTAACAACCCTTTCAGTAAAGAATTTCTTCCTAATATCCAACCTAAACCTCCCCTCGCACAACTTTAGCCCATTCCCCCTCGTCCTGTCACCAGGCACCTGGGAGAATAGACCAACCCCCACCTCACTACAGCCTCCTTTAAGGTACCTATAGAGAACGATAAGGTCACCCCTGAGCCTCCTCTTCTCCAGGGTGAACAATCCCAGCTCCCTCAGCCTCTCCTCGTAAGACTTGTTCTCCAGACCCCTCACCAGCTTCGTTGCCCCTCTCTGGACTCTCTCGAGCACCTCCATGTCCTTCTTGTAGCAAGAGGCCCAAAACTGAACACAGTACTCGAGGTGCGGCCACACCAGAGCTGAGTACAGGGGGACAATCACTTCCCTAGACTTGCTGGCCACACTGCTTCTTATACAAGCCAGGATGCTAAAGAAAGGAAAAATGCAATAACATCTCAGTTTTGATAAATACAAAATTGAGGCTACTAAGAAAAAAAATGGTTATAGTAAATTTTCTGGGTTTTAGCTCATTCCTGAAAGCAGCATGCAGATAATTTTTAACCCATGAACATTTCGAAGTAGTTATATAATCCATTCACTGTGGACTTGCTCAAAAATTGGATTGACTATCTGTACAGGTGAGCAAAGGAACAAAACAGACTACTGGAATTTTACACAATATGAAAGGGAGAGCAGACTTTGTCAGGCTTTTTCTTAGAGTAGGAAAGGATTGGAAATATATTATTTAAATGATAATCTGATTCTAGATGTGTTTCCACCACAGACAAGTAAGTACCATCTAGTAGGCTGGTTTGTAAAGTTACCAAGTTCAATCTTACATTAAGTAGGAAAACTCAGACAGTAATTACAAAGAACTTAAAAATGCAAGCAAATAGATACCAGACCAGATAGTCTATGCTTAGTTTGTACTATTACTATAATGGTATTTAGATAGTGCCTTGCTAGATGAAAAATCCATAACTTTGTAAACAACTTAGTCCATGGTGGTGCTGCGTATGATAGCTATACCGTGGGCTCATTTCCTTAGTAGGAGGATCAGCAATCTTTCCAGCCTCGGCTGCCTATTCAGACTTCTAAACCCACCATAAACATAACAAACTCTTACATAAGACCTGAAAGAAAGTCTTTTCATCCTCCACATTTTTAATTAAAAAAAAAAAATCAAAAAAAAAAAAAAATTTAAATTCAGCTTTGAGGTAAAAGAGCTGCAGTTCTGTTACAAGAACTGGCACAAGGTGATCCTGTTGGCAACATTTGGGTGTACAAGAGGAAAGTGAACTTTGGTGCATGTGCACTTGTAAGACTATTTATGTGCTTTGGATTTTCCTGCTTGCTAATGTGCAGTATATAATTTGAAAATACTGCAAATATAATAAAATGTACTTTTCACCCTGCTTCATAAATATTTTAACCTAAAGAGCTACTTCAAGAAAATCAAGTTAAACCTCATGATATCAAATCAGTACAAGGGAGGTGATGAGGCTAAGCACAGGTGTATATGATCTTTACTAGTTGAAGAATAACTTTCAGTCTGCTGACTGAAGGTTTTCTGTTTATTTTTTTTTCTTTTACTTCAGTTCTAAGGATGCATGATTCAGTTGTGCAAAATTGCTCTAACATACAGCTCTAACTTTCAGGACTTTTTCTATATCAAGCCAGTTATCATAAGACTGACAACATCAAAATGCACTTTTGAAGCTTTATCATGTGGAATTACCTTGCTCAGCTATGTATCTGCTTCACTTGATTAGAAGCAAACATCTTTGTTCACTCAACCCTTCACTATGAGGATTTCAAAACTGCTTGAGATGTACAGACTGTAGTTTAAACTGAGCTATTTGTTTCATCTTTATTTACCTGAATTTTAATATCAAATTAAATTATGCTTATATAGTACTACTTTACTGCTCTATTTTCTCTTTCTGGGCATTACAGAGATGTTATTACTGTGTGAAGAGCATGATCTTTACTTGTTTCCTCACTCCAGCACATCACTGCACTCACCAATACACCATGGCCCATATTTCTCCCACAAAACTTCTTAAAGTTGACCAGCTAGTCCTACTCTCCATACTCTTATCATTTCTATTCGAAACCGTTGAAACTTCTGAAAAAGACTTTTTACCTGAAGAAATTTCAGTCTTGAACCTATTCAGATAACAAAAAGCTGAACAAGAGAATAGGTTATAAAGTCTATTCTCCCTTTGAAAAACTAGCATGCACCCTTCTCTGTGCTTTAAGCCTTGTCTTAGAGCAGTGCCTACACTGCAGATCTCATCTTCACCCTGCATGTTTTGGAGGTAATCATACTGCAGAACTGTTTAGCCTCTGAAAATGATGAAATATTCTGCCATCAAAATCCAAGATCAGTCAAGGAAATTAGAAATATTATCTGAGTTTGATGAAAATGAGATGTATGAGAGATATATACTATCCGCATACTGATGCAGCTTAGATCAGTCACATAAGTCCTCCATAAGAGGACTCCATAGATCCTCCATAAGTCTATAGACAGCATAGTTAAGGCAATGAAACCCGAGGGTCAGTAGAACACTCATTAAGGCTGAATATCAAAGGATAAATTAAAATGTGTGGGTCTTTCAGATCATGTCTTTTATTTTCTTCTTACTGGAATTTCTCTACATTGCCTTTATAAGCAGCACTTTGGAGAGTGCACACTTAGGCAGGGCAGGGACATGTTTTTGCTGCTGACCATCTTGTAGCAAGTGCACTGGTACCTGGTGTAAAGTAGAAGTGGAAATTTTTGTGGAACAGCTAATGTGTATTGCGTTTGAAATTCAGAGGCAAAAGTATGAAATCATCCAAGTGATTCTGCTCTTTTGTTACTATTCACATTATTTTATTCTTCTCACCTATACTTTTATCTGTTACCAGGTAGTTCTGGCTTTTCAGAATGTGTTTTTTGCTCTCTTCCTTATTCTGGTTCTAGTCATTATATTAAGTCAATTTCAGATTTCCTTCTTTTGTTGTCTTATTATCATATTTAATTATTCAAAACTGAGAGCATAAGTGTTACTTTGTACTGATTTACACAAAGAATCTACTCACAGACTTATTCCATGGAAAGGTCTGCAGAACAAAAGGAGTGTCAGGCTCATTATAGGACAATGTGCACTGCAAAGAACTAATTCTTTTGATGAATACAACTGTGAGGTGAAGGGAAAATGACAAATTTTCATGCCTAACATAAAAAGGAAGGTTTCTGCAGAGATGTGGGACATGTTAAAAATGATTTTATGAAGTTTTAGAATGAAGGAAAGAATCACATTTGAAAAAAAAAAAAAGTTCATTTTATTTTGTAGAAAATCAAAGCTCAGCATACTTAATGTGCCAAATTCAGGTGATAATATGCTTTCATCTGTAGTCAGTCTTGAAGTAATTAGTATGTGCTTGTCTGAAGAGCAGCCTTGTTCTTACCCTTTCAGTGCTCAGCCGCACAATGCACTGGGCTTCAGAAAGAATATTGGAATACCTTTTTCCTGGTGTCATTTCATAGGAAGTGTTCTGCTGCTGCGTTAGCAGGAGGCAGTTTCTTTGTCAGCTCTCTTAGCCACTCTAAAACTAAACCACTCTGTTTAACTGGGCAGGTGGGAACTTTTCTTGATGAATTAGAAAGACAACTGCAATCAGTTCCTTGCAGTACGATAAGCCTATTCAAACATTTCTAGCATTCAGTATCAAGTGCTGAGAGATGGATTCTGCTGATGATAATACCTTTGTTCTATAAGTAGTCCATTCATTTTAACTCCATGTGAACCAAGCTAAGAGGATTCAAACTAAAATGAGGAAATTCAGGAGCAAAATCAGAAAACAAGAAACACTGCCTTTTTTACAGTGGGTCAGTAGGAGTTTTGCCATGATACATAATTGGAATAAGAGAGAAACCTTTACCTATACAAACCAGTGTTTGCAAAACTGAGATCAACCAAATTTTATCCCTTTCTCAATGAAGATTATTCAGTACTGTGTTCCATTTTCTTTTGACACAAAAGGATCTCTGGAATGAAATCTCTGTAAGTACTCATGATAGTTTGCTACAAAAGCAAAAGTGGATCCAGATGTTTGCAAAACAGTATCCAGAACAGAAGCTTCATGACTTTGCTTGAGAATGTTTTCATGAGTGATTTTAGCTGTAGAAAAATGAGATATTGTGCATATAGGAGGTTGGATCTTAGCATATATTTGTAACCTCACAGCAGCCAAACATATAAAAAATGACTGGAACCCATTGTACTTGGCACAATGCAAACAGACTCTCCTTAAAAAAGAGCGAATGAGTAATTTTTATAACAATGTAATTATGCAACTTTATCTAATTTAGAAGATTAGAGATTGAAATACTGAATGAGAACTACTGTTGTGCACAAGAATAATACTTGATCTGATTTTCAATAATGCTAAGACAGCAGATAAAACAAGCACCTCAGATGTGATTGCCAACTTGTGCACAGGATTTTCTTCTTACATCAGTTCGACAGCTGAATTAAATTGATATTCAGAATTCCTGTTACCTACGAGAATCAATTCACTAACCTGAAGATAAAATGTGAGACAGGCTAAAACTTATTGCAGCATAAATGCACTTTATGGCATTTGATCTCTGCAGTCCTAACTCCCGGAGCTCTGTGCTCCCTATGGGAACACCCTGCAGCTCTTTTCCTGCCTGCCTGCCTAAGCTTTCTTTTCATGTAAATCAAGGCACAACAGAAAAAAAATGCATCTGCAGAGCTCCTTCAAGACAAAGTCGGGGTGTTATCAGGGCATGCACCTGGAACTGGGAGCTGAAGAATGATTTTGGATCACACAGCATAGGCATAGCCAGTGTTTAGTACAATGCATGACAAAGATTTCATAACAAGTCACTTGGGACAGGAAGGATTCAATAACAATTTAAATAAGAGGAGGATGCAAAGAGTTTGCAACTACCCAAGCTGGAACTTGTATTTTAAGTTGAAATCTTCTTAAGTATGACTTCAGAAGTGAAAGAAACTTATCCTCTGGCCAAGTGTCACAGCTTCCCTGCCTAAAAGGAGATATTAATAATTGATCAGTACAAAGCATTACATTCATCTTCTGAATGAAAATAAGAATATTGGGCAAGAAAGCAAATCTGTCTGGCAGGGTAACTTCCAATGAAGAAGGCTGGGAATCCTATTTCTCTGTTGCTACTGTTAGAGCCATTGTAGTATTTCTGTGACTCTTTGTGCTAAGTCATCTTAAGAACGTCACAAAATTGTATTTCTACACAGTATACAGGCATATTGTCAGAGGACACACAGTAAGTCTAGCCAGTCCTTCAGGAAACAGTTTACCAAGAAAACTTGCAACAGTAACAAAAAATCCTTTCTGTCCTGGAAATCATATGTTCCAGGACAGCTTGCTTGCATGTGTACAGTCTATGAAAGAATGTGGAACCTATGCTTTTATTTGTTCATTGACACAAAACCTTTCTTTATGGAAGAATTGAAGCTCTCTTTGCAACAAACTTCCTTTGGTGAAAAAGTAGACGTTACTCCTAATAAATACTCAGATCTGACTGACCAAAGCTGTGTAACAGTAAGAATATGACACGTAGTCTTTGAAAAGAACAAAAATAAGTGGGAGTCTTTCAGGGGAAAAGGGCGAAGGAAAAGACATTTTAACATTGGTGCCATTTTGAAATGCAGTGTACATTCAGACAGCAAGACACATGTTCCTGGTAAAGGTATTTATGAGCCTTAAGGATAAGTAATTTCTAACTGAGATGAATTAACATTGTCCAAAAAGGGATAAATTGAACTACATGTGTATAAATCACTGGAATCTCCTCTGAATTTGATATAATTTCAGTAAGAGGTCTGGTAGACCCCTTCAGGCCCATCACAGGTAGTATGTTTCCCACAGTGTTTTCAACTCACTATAGCAAGAACTAGAAAGGAATAAAAGAATTCTAACCAGGTGGCAGAGGTGTCCAACACCCATAGTTAATCTGAGTTTGGATGTATTTTAGGTAGTGCAAAACTATAACTCTCCAATTTACAGCACACCTTTTGGCACTTGGGTTGATTTTAGAAGGGTCTTAAAAAGATACAGCGCATGAGCTTTTTTTTTTTTTGCCTTTTTTTTTTTTTTAAGATTTTTGTACTCTCATCTGCCTTGAGGAATAATTGAATAATTGTCATTTCTTGATCTGTAAAACTTAATGTGATTACAAGTGCCATGGATCAAGTGACTGTCACCTTTCTGTGTCATGTGCACCTCCTCTGCACTAGAATGAAAAGCTATTATGTTCCTTGTGTGAGTCTCCAATATTTGTCACTGAATGGCAATGCTGGAAATGTGGGGGGTGGAGCATAAATTGCAGTTGCAAACTAGAAACACTTTGGGGGGGGAAAAAAGTTACAATGGTAAACGCTATAGTTTAGGAACAATTAAGTTTGCCCATGCCTTGAAAAAAGACACAGAGTATAGCCATATCACTCTCAAGTTCAGTAATTTAGAAAGTAGAGGTGAACTGAGCCAGGGAGCCCATGAAGAACCTGATCAACCAATTTGGATTCAAAAGCTGAAAACCAAAGTGTTCTTAGTAGTGTATCCACATTAATAAAATTTTTGGATAAATAATGGACCACTGACTGAAATGGACATCTGAAATATAATTTGGGCTGCAATAAACTTTGTATGGGCTGCATTAGGAAGAGCACTGCCATCAGCTGGGGGGAGGTGATGCTTCCTCTCTACTCAGCACTGGTGAAACACATCTGGAGCACTGGATCCACTCCAGAGGTGCCTTCCGACCCAAGCCTTTCTGCAGTTCTGTGATCTGCCAGTATCTCCAGTCCCACAGGGCTGCTGCCTGAAGCCATCAAGGCTGAGCCATCAGTTGCTCAGCATCCAGCTCTGGGCTGCAGCTTTCTGTATGTGCACTCAATCAGTGTCAGAAATTGCAGTTGCCATGGGGGAGATGATAAATTTGAGAGGCACTTCTTCGAAGACATATGATTTTGAGAACTTGATTTAAATACAGCAGATGCCAGTAAATGGCAGTTTAGGAGTGCTAATTATGCTCTGAATTATGATTCCCTTATATTTGATTTTACATACGTCTTAGCATCATTACAGCAAATCTTGACATTTTATTGGTTGAAAACAGACCTTTAATTTAAAGAAACTGAAGAAAATGCAGCCATTTTAAAGTATAACATAAACGTTTCTTGATGGAAGCTTTTTTTTTTGAGATCTTATGAAATAAATTTATCTAATCTAATTTTGCTTGAAGAACTAACTTTTCAATGGTTAAAGAAAAAAGAATACTGCCGTATATGAATATTTCAATTAATGTAATTTGAAATATCATTTTCTTCTTCCAAATCCTCACTGCAAAGGTCTTACTCATAAGCCTTCTCTTTGTCTTTTAGTGCAAGTTTGCAAATCATTACTAGTGCACATATAGCGAATGATGTGACAGGGATGAGTAGCCTCTTTTCGAGAGCTCTGGGAGACCTCTGAGTGCTGACGATCCAGTTATTTGGAACCAATGCCCAAATCCACCCTTGTCCCCTAGCATTAGTCTGTTACTCTGGGCACAACAGGTTCACACTGTAGTGATCATCAGCTCTAAATTTTTGTTGCACATGCTGGAATAGGCATTCTCTGTGCAACAGAAGCTCTTGCTCCTTTTTGGTAGAGAATCCTGACAACAGAATCAATCATATCAGGGCTTACAGAAAAAGCTGGTTCCCCGAGGTCAGAAAAATGAGACTGAACAGGAAGAGTGAGGGTAGTTTGTAAATGAGGGCAAACATTGGCAAGACCACACCTTGCTGTGAGACTAGTCTTTGTTTCTGGAGGCAAGAGACTCTATCAATGCACTATTTATTAATTCAGTAATTTTATCAGGTACAGTATGTCCCAGTCTATTTAGCACTCAATTAAGCTTCACATTGCCCATCAATAACTGCAGAAATGGCAACAAAATGGGCTTTGGCAGATTATTTTCATCTGAGTGACTGGTGGTTGGAGGAATTCATCAGTTGCTTTACTCTAGCTGTCAGGTTTGTCTTCTGTCAACACAGCAGGGAGGGAGGAATGGTGTGAAGCAGACATTTATGAAAACATTTTTCAGTTCTGATAGTCAAGAAGGCAACAAATCACAAATCACTCACACTCTGCGATTTGATATCTCTCTCGTGTAAAGTTGATCTGTTCAAAACCACTCAGATATGCTGGTTTTCTTTTGGTTGGTTTCAACTCTGTCTTCAGTACTAGCTTGTTAAGTTACAAGACATTATACCCTTTCTTTTCATATCATGTATGCGAACACTATACGGTGTATGGTGCTCCCACAAACTCATCCTTGAGCACACAACAGCTGTATTTCTTGGTGAAATCTTCTGTTTGCTTCCATGTGACTTCACAGGGCAACTAATCCTACTGTGAGGTCTGTCAGTGTTAATTGCCCAAGTCCAGCAAAATAACTATTTCTGACCTAGGGCTTCCAAAAGCAATCCGGTGTTTTCACAGAGAAAATACTCCATTTATGAAGATTTAAAAATTGTAGAGATGTCATTCTGTTTCGTTGCTGATATTCAAGAATTAAGATTGTTCAAAAACGGTCTTAATGATTTGGGTAGCTCTATAAAAAGTATTTTCTGAATTTGAAGTGTATCTCGAGATTAACTTGGCACTCCAATGTTGTGAAATCGTTTGAATTCTTCTTCTTTCCTGTGCTTATTTTTGTTTGGAAAGGTATTGTTTCCCTTCCGTCATTGCTGAGCTACTGGCTGCAGTAGTCAGATAGCTACAGTAAAAACGTATGTATCATGGAACGCATAACGATGTAGGGTATCCCCAGCACCAAGTAAATGAAGGCTGTGGTGGCAAAAGTGCAAAGGGAACAAACACGGTAGCACCCGAGTGCCACGCTGGGGAGCGTTCAGAAAGATTCTGGTCTGGGAAAGGCACCAACAGCCTGGTCGCTGCCCACGCGGGACCGGCAGCCGGGAGCCGCGGCCCGGAGCAAGCCGTGCTCCTGCGCCCGGGCGGCTCGGGGCGGCGGGGGCCGCGCACCCCCTCCCCGGTCCCCCGCCGCGGCTCGGGGCCCGGGGCTCGGGGCCGCCCGTGCGGGCCCTGATTGGGTCTGCGGGGAGGCCCCTCCCGCCCGGCCTCCGCCCGCCCGCCCGGGCGGCCCCGCCGCCGCGCCGCGCCCGCTCCCCAAATACACCTTGGCGGCGCCGGGGAGCGGCAGCGGCCCCGCGGCATGGTGAGTGAGGGAGCGGTGAGTGCCCGCGGGGACCCTGGACAGCGCTGGGACGGGGCGAGCAGCGGGGAGCTGGGGCAGCGGGGACTGAGCGCCGGGAGCCAGGGGGCGCGGGGTGCCCCCGCTCAGCACCCGCTCAGCACCCGCTCAGCACCCCCGGCCCCGCGGCGCTGCGGTGCTGGCGGCTCGGGTGGCGGTGCGGGGCGGTGCGGGGCGGGGGGCTTGCCGGGGGCTGGAGCCGCCAGGGGCACTCGGGCGGCCTTTGTGCGTGGTGAGGCTCTCCAAGAATTTGCCAGCTGATAGTGCCCGTCGAGCTACTTGAAACCATTCAGGCTACTTTCGTTGCCTTACAATTAGGCAAGGTTTCTTATCTTGTTCTCAGAGTAATTCATGTCGCTGCACTTCATGAATTAGCCACAAGCCTCATACTTAATCACATGCTTAATGCTCTAACAATAACTTCACTTTTGCATTTATTTCATTTTCTGGCATTGCATTCCTTATGATTGGCAATTCATTTTTGCAGTCGATTTTCACAGCTTAACTCTTTTTTCAGATTTTTTTCTCTTTTTCTTTTCTTTTTTTCTTCTTTCCTTCTCAAAACTGTAGGCTCGTAATTCCTTGTCTGCATGGCTAGAGCTAGCTGTGTCTGTGGCTCAAATCCAGGGAACATTATTAGCCTAGGCCTAGTGGAGTTCCTTTATAAAATCATCTCTGTGTATAAACATTTGAGACACTTGAAAAGTTTTTGTTTCTAATGTAAAGGAGCACTTTTATACATCTTATGTACTCTATCAAGCTTGATCCAATGCTACTCCTAAAATGGCTGTATTTTTAGAGCTGGTCGCTTACTCTGTGTGTGTAGTGAAATGGCTTATTTATGCATGAAGGATGAATTAAGAGGAAAAGGAAAAAGTCCTAAGCAAAGATGTAGCATTGGTCAAATGAGTACTGCAGTGCAATGAAGTGGTTTGTAATGCTGTATTGAGCCCATCCAGTTTCACTGGGCTGCAGTTTACAATATGCTGCATATGAGATGGTCTAAAAAGAAACAGTAAGACTTTTGATAGTTGAGATACTAGTAGGGGAAAATAAATTTTTATTCACTTTTTTTCATGGTGAAGTCTCTAGTCAGACTCTAGTAACAGAAAAAATGTAATGAGCAGTTTCTCATAAATGTGAATTGTAACAAAACAAGTGCAAATGTTCAACTGTCTTTGTTAGTAGAATAAAGTGTTTTACTTGTTTGGAAATGGCCTAATTGTATAGCTTTTCCTAAAGCAAAAATCCCAGTAGAGCCACTCCCTTTTCTTGTAGTTATGCTAAGATGATTTGTTTCCAAATTACAGAAAGTAGGAGCAAGGAAACATGCACTTTAAATCACATAAATAGGTCTACTGCTTTTCTAGCGTTAAGAACAAAAGGTGATGACAGTCCATGCTAGAAAGAGATTCCAGTAACAGACTATTTTGTGTAATTAATCAGAGAACAGGTGATTGAAGCAACCAGAGAATATGTGCAAATGTGTTAGAAATGCATGGGATGTTCTCTTCATTGTAGGGAAGTTTCTTGCTTGGATTGCATTGCTTTGGAGAACTACGTATGGCCATACATTCATAGCTCTTATGACTTTTCTCTTTAGTTTGCCAACAGCAAGACCCTTAAATGAACTAGATGATTTTAAGGAAGCATGAGGAATACTGTAACAGTGACTTTACACTCCACATTCTCAGAAGAGAAAAGCAATTGCTGATATCATGCTGACCCAAAGCATCCAGGAAAAGTAAGGAAGGAGAAAGGAAATCACATCTTGAGATCTCTTGTTTTTGTTTGTTTTGTGGAATTATGTAGCCTACAGCTACTATGAGTCATGACAGTGCAAGATCATGAGGCAAACATTGCAGGAGAAACAAAGGAATGTAGTTCTACAGTGGTTTTTATCCTTTTTTTTTTTTTTGGATGTAATCAATAAAATCGCTCACCATCCTTTCTCCCACTGGTTCAGTTGCTGTCTGACTATTCAGATAGATTATTCAATTGAGGTTTTGATGCAAAAAAACTTTAAAAATGAGAAGTCAAGGTTAGTATTTGTATTGTGTCCATAGAAATAAGTACTAAAATGTTATATATTTATCTTATTCTGATTGATGTTTATTTAAAAATGTCTTTAACCATTATATGACAGTCTGTTTCAAAACAGATCCCATAGTGAAATCAAAACATAAATAAGAGTTTATAATAAAATATAATACTCAAAATATCGGTAATAGTCAAAACCTGGCTATGCCATGTACTAAAAGGTAAAATATCACAGCCATTATGAAGATGAATGCTATGTTTGAAATTTTAAAATAATGATGAGAAGCAAAGCAAGCAATCCAAGCACTCAAGGTAGATTTTGTACCAAATACAGCTATTTTCCTTTTAACTGAAATGAGTTGTTACACCAAGAGATGTTGTAAATTAAATATTTTTTTTTAAAAAACAATATCAAGCTCCTCTGTAATCCAGAGAAACAAATACAAAATTCTAAGTTTTCAGAAAGGAAATATGTATTGGAAGGTATTTAGTCATATTTTCTTTCTACTCTGTAGACAAGCATCAGGTTTGCATTTTTTATAAAAGCTTATTTATTGAAGAAAACTTCTATGTAGGTTTTAAAGAGTGTTTTAAAATAGCTATTGGAAATGACAGGATATGTTTTAAGGATTTATTTATTTAATGATATCTAGAGATTGTTATATTTGACCTTGCCTGTTGTATTAGCAAATGGAAATTAAGCTATTCAGGACTTTAATTAGACTTTCTTTGCTGGAGTTCCTTGTGCATTCTGTACAATTTCATTTTTTAAGATCTTTATGTGTTTGTTGCAATTCATTGCATTTATTTAGAGGTCGTGGTCTTCCATGACCAGTGGTACCAGTGGTAGAGAATCAAGTCTCTCATTGGATAGGTACGATATTTTAAAATCAGTATTCAAGTATAAGCCTTTGTTCAAGAAAGCAACACTGTTCAGGACAGGGTACTAATATATATTTGAATTTAAAATTCCAATAGTACTTATGTGCATGCATCAATGAGCTAAGGCTAGGGCTTTCAGTTAGGGGTAAAACCACTGATTTTTTTTTTTATTTTGTAATAAAGACAGGAAAATTTGCTAAGGACAACAGGGTTTTTTATTATTATTAGGGTTTTGCTTATTGATTACTATAAACGAAATGAAAAGACCACGTTAATATACCTAATGAAGCCTTTTACTTGTAACACAAGTATAGATTGCCACTCATTTGGTAACATGTTCTTCCAGTTTTTAGGTTGTCTTACTCAGGTGATGCCACTCTTAGATCGGTGCTAGTGTATCCTAGTTATTTTAACTCCTCATTTATGCCCTATGTCTCATACTGTATCCTTTATTTTTGTAGATGTGGAGTTTAGATCAATCTGATGTCTACTATTTTAGTTTATTTTAGTTTAGTTTGTTAAGGAGGGCAAGTTCCACTGCTGTCAGTTGTTATGCTGCTTCATGACATTAAATCAGAGCACAGATATTCTATAGGGATTAGTTTTGCTTCACTATAGAGAGATTTCATCAAGTCCTGTTCATTGTGGCAGACCCCAAGTAGATTTGAGGTTTAGGGCTTCCACAGACAGACCTTTGACCTTTAGAATAATCTCACCCTACCAGAGAACAGTGTTTTGTGACATTCACTTGCATTTATTTTTCATTCATATTTCTTATGATATGATATGATAGTTTTGTTAGGTGGAATTAATGCTTCTGCTAAGATTACAGCTTTCACATCTAACTGCAGAGTATTCTAACTAACATTCTTATTTATTGAAATGTCCCCTTCCATAGTTCAGAGGCTGTTAGGCACCTTCCCTGCTTCTTGAACCTGGCAGTATTACCATTATTTTTGATTTCATGATTCTTAATTTCACTGCTCTAACTAAATTAGTTCAGTTGTGTTACTTAGAGCTAAGCTGTGAATTGATTTTTCTCCTTGCATATTCATTCTAGAAGTAGCTCTTTCAAGAGAATGGTGCCCTGCTAGTAGTATTCAAACAAGCCAGCGCCTGATGCAAGCCAGCACCAGTAGGGTGATTTCCCACAGGCAACTCACTGAGCCTAGATAATAAGCAAGTAGTGACCTTATCTATTATTTCTGAGAGGGCACTTTTTTCATGAGACCCCCTATGACTGTATCTTGCGCTTGTGTGTTTCTGCCTGAATGTGTAGCAAATGCTACAAATACTGTCCCTGCTTGAGTGCCAAAGAGACTTTTTCCTCTGCCATAAGACAAGGCGAAAAATGCCTGAAGAATTGCACCCCAGCATGGGCCTATGGTGCCCAGAGCTCTCTGAAACTCTCTTTAGGGACTGTTTGCCTATGACTTGCACTTTACGCATGGCTATGCCCATTGATTGTTTCAGCTAAGTCCATATAGAAAATAGGTCAGCCATGCAGTGGCTCAGGAAGAGAGCTTTAATTGTGTGGATTGTAATCTAGAAAGCAGGGTGTGCTCATCATCATGGAAGAGGCTGGAGACAGTTCCAAAGATTTTATCAAGCATTGTGGAATCTAGCCCTTAGACAGCTATTTGTATTACAGTTACAGGGAATATCCCATGCAAGTCATCCAGCTGTTTCAGTGTGAGTAAAATTTTCTTGCTATAAGGCAATGTGCTCAAATCATTTAATTTTTTCCACAAATGGAAATTGAAACAAACGTGTATTAATGAAGTAAATCTCTTCCTTAGCCCCGTTCTAAGGTATTCAGAATGAAAATAAAACATTCTTTTCAGAAACTGTATTTTGTGGGAATCCTCCTGGTAGTCTTAGTGCAGCATAATTCTAGAATGTCACAGATTCCAGAGGATGCGATAAAACATGGTTTCTGCAATGACGCATACAGGGGTTGCTGCTAAACTTTCCACTTTTAATCAACAACAGCATGGTAGTTTTTGAGATCCCAAGAACGTTTTTTTCTATGGTATATTAAATGGGAATATGTTGTACAGTGGCAACTGCCTTTCTAATGCTCACCAAAGTAAACATGTGTTTAATTTCATTTTAACCTTGCATTTCACTTGGCGCTTGATACAGATGGAAACTGACAAAAGCTGTTCAGGGAGAGCTGATTTCCCTCTTCGGCAAATGCAGAAACCCTTCACACACGAAAGAGCATTAGTAAAAGGCAATTGCAGAACACCTCAGCAAGATTTCCAGTTTGTTGCTTGGAAAAATTGGGTTTTTGCATTTCCTGGTAATTACTTGTATGATTTGAAGACAGAAGACAATACACTCAGTTGCTTTCTTGTTGATAGGGAGGGGTGTCTGCTTATACTAATAGCTGTGTGGCTCCGTAGTCTTGACTGCAGGCACTCTGGAGGCTAAAATACTTATTACAGTTGCTGTTTTAAATAGCACTGCTAAAAATGGCAAAATTTCCATGTCTTCGGAGAAAGCATGCATCAATCTAACTTTTAATTCCCCCCCTTTTTTTTTATTTTTGCCTAAATTGTCTTCATAGTTACCCATTTGCACTAGTAAGCTGAGAGTACGAAACCATTGGCCTCTTGTTGAGGAAAAAATATTCAGGGAACTGAAAACCTGTTCAGATTGTGGTGCAAATAACCATTAATCCACAAAGCATGTTTAAAGGTAGGATTTTAGACATTCACAAGGGAAGAATGGTATGAAGAGAAGGATAGTCTTGGGGCTTAAGAAACTTAACAAGGCTTTTGGTGAATATGGTACCAAATTTTCCCCTCAAAATGTCCAGGAAATCAAGACAGGAATAATTACAATTAATTGTAGATTGAATTAAATGCTTATTTTGATGCAGTTGAAGTTAAAGCTTCCCAAATGTGTTGCATGATATTAATAAAACCAGCCAAGAGGAAATGCCTTTCTTATAAGCAATTGCAAGGCCTTCTGAAATGAGAAAATGAAGTTAACCCTGGTGTGTGTTAGGCACAAAGTTATACGATGAGGATACATTCCTTGTTCTGCTTTTATATATAGCACCTGCATGCTTCTATGAATCTATCTGCAAAAACTATTTGAATTTCACTTGTAGGAATGTGCAAGTGTTTCTTTCCCGTATTTATTCTAAAATCTGTATGCAAATAGAAGTAAGGTCAAATCTTACCAATGATTTTTGCAAATCACTCAGATCTAATGATCTTCTATCCCAAAAAACTTGTGCAACTCTGTTCAAGAGATCTGGATTTACTTCTTAGTTCAGCTGCAGTCTTTCTTTTGTGATCTGCAGCATGCCTCATTTCCCACTTCTAAAAGAGGCATAGTAACACTTCCTTTCATATCCAGTTTTTCTGTCTTAGCTATTCAGAGGGCAACCCCTTCAAGTCAAATATCATCTTTTACTATATATCTGTATATGGTCCTGATCTTAATTTGGGCCTTCTGGGAAGTTAAAATAAACAAATAATACACCTAGCAACAGTGATAGAGAAAAAACAGCAACTCCAGCAGGACACAAGATGACATTGGCATAATTTCTCAGTTGAGAAACCTGTCCAAAGATAAACTCATCAGACAGAAGGTTAAATAACGGTATTTCAGTGTAAGCAAAGGCTCCATAAAAATTTTCATATGTTGATCAAGCATCAGTCTCACTAACTGAATGGTATTCTACTTGATTGCTGAAATGTAATGCAGTAGTTCCTTTCCCAGACAAAACAATGTTTGGTTGTGTGGTGGAAATGAAATACTATAGAGTAGATGCATCTTTGAGTCATGGGTTAGGTATGGCTTTCAAAACGTTTTAATAGGCTCATGAGGCAGAGACTATGTATATAGTTTGACACTGAAAATCTACAGCTGATCTGAAAATTAGCATTAGCTTAGATCAGCTCTACACTTACTCTGTATGTCATGTGCTCCAGATCCGCAAGAGATGCGGCATGATAGTCAAGTATATGTGGGAAAAGGTTGTTGACCATATCAATGGTAAATTTTAGAACCAATGGAGTCACAGCTTAGAGTTTAAAATGTGCAAGTATACCACGCTTGAGATAATGGTGGGCATCGTGACAGAAAAAATATTATTCTCATAGAAGAGTAGAGTCTGGCACTAGGAAGCAAGAGTAAAAACTGTTTTATCTGTTGATTAATATAGTATATGAAATATGATTTAATAATATCTTCCAGTTTCTCTTTGAAAATGATTTCCAGTTCTACACAATAAGTTTTAAGCAAAAATATATTTAAACGATAAAGAGGAATTAAAAGGTAGAAGTATCTTTTCAAGTAGGATTTGAATTGGTGAAAAGGGAGGGGTACTGAAGGAATACAGGATTATGATCTACATGTAGCAAAAGCTAGAAAAGAACATCCATCTTTGCCCATGCTTTGGGAACATTTTCATTAGCAAAAATTGAAATAGGGAAAAAATGAGATAAACTAAAATGAGAACAGTACTGCCAGAAAAGCAGCAAAAGGGCTTGATATATTAAAAAAAATACAGTTAGACTTTATTGCAGTTGCTGCAATGTACTGTGTTCTAAATGGCCGGTCTATCTAACAGTGGAATAAATATACAGGAATTTTTATGCTCGCTGGTTTGTCTCCCTACTGTCACTCTACAAACATGGAAAACACTCATAATCTTTAGTCAAATATTAATAAATTAATTCAGATATTTATTCCTAACTTAGATTTGGTAATCTAGCTTTTAGCAAAGAAGCTACATTAGTTAGCAATGTGCTTCTTTTGTCAGTTTGAAATATAACGGGCAGTACAGTATTTAGATGCTAGTTATAAACAGAGTTGAAAGCTCAGAGCAAAGGTTTACAACATAAATATGTTGCAAGAACTTCAATCCTTTATTGCCACTGGATACTTGGAAAGTTAGTGCGTTTGTCTCATTGGAAACTACCTGGCACAAATATTTAAAACATATATTTTGAATTTTCAGCATCACCTAAGTTGTAAAGAGAAATACCAAAAGTTTCTGACTTCATGGAAAGGAAGACTATATATATACAGTGGAGAAAACTTTCTTTCCTCCCCATTTTTTACCTGCTGAGAGCACAAACTCTGCAAGATTCATGGTGTTTCCAGGTGCTCCAAAATACCAAGATAGTTGATCTTGGCAGGAAATTCTTCATGAATTCTTCACAAAAGGTGTACTACCTCTCTTCATCCTTAACCTTAGGTCTCTGGTTATGTCCTCTAGAAACTCATGCCTATCATTCCCTCCCTTTGCCCGAACTATACACATGGTCTCTCTTTTCATTGTGAAATATCATATCCCTAGAAAAATAGGGAACTTCCTGTGTAGCATCATCTTTCTGTACATATAGACAAACACCTAGGTGGAAATTATTACTTGTTATGGGATTTCAGTTATCAAGAACTCAGTTAACAATAAATTTAACCTTCCAGTCACAGGAGCATTTATTTTCAATATAATAATAATTCAAAATCTATTTGAAGTACTAATCTGAGTACATATGGACTTGCTAGGGCTAGAATTTGATTTTTGGTTTATTTTTATGTTTTTATCCCACAGTTCACTGTCCCCTCTCCCTGTCCTTACACGTCTGAAACAACTGAATTGTTTTCTCTGCTGTCTTAGAGCTACTATTCAGAGTACCAGTATGCAACATTGCAAGTTGGAGACATCCTATTATCTGGCCCCTGCATAACCCTCATAAAAGTTTATTTTAAAATTGTTTTTGCCTTGAACTTCAGCTTACACCTGACCTTGTATAAAAACTTAGGAGAGTCTGTGACAGCTTGCTGAACCACTTAAGCAGATCTTTGTATAGAGATGTGCTTATTATTCCAATCTCCCCTGTGGTAAGATTTTTGAAATTAATGTGGTTCCTTAATATAATGAAAAAGCAGGTGTTTGGGGGTGGCGTGCCTATTTTAAAGGTTTAGAAAATAGTAAATACTGAGTGGGTGTTCTTTAACATTTTAGTGAGAAATAGTACTCGAAAGACTTTTGATGTGGGACTTCAAGTGTTTCTTACAATATCTATGTAGTTTATCTATCATTGCAGAAGCTGAAGTGCTGAGACAAAGGTGTTTAACAATTACACTTGATATTAGTATTGGTTCATAATTAAATAAATCTGAGATGACCCTGTTACCTCAGTAAAGGCAATGCAGCCCAGATCCTCTATAGTCCTTGCCTGCTACTTCAGGGTTCAGATTAAGGCCTTCAAGAATGACTGGCACATTGTATCTGTTGGTCAGTTGTCATTTCCACATTCCTATGTGGTGCTACTTCTCTTTACCTGACGCTCTCATTTGGAGCATTAGCCTCTAAAGCAAGACTCTGTTCCTTGTTTATTTTGCCTGAGGACTGAAACCCAAAGACTCCCAGCACCGAAGCATAAATTACCATACTTTAAACTATGAACTGGGTGAAGTTACAGTTTCCTACCTTCTGTGGTGCCACAGTGGGAGGAAGGTGTGGCTTGCAATTATTGGTAATTGCTAACAGTAGCGCAGTCTCATGCTGCCTCACTAGGTTGGAGGTCTCAGCCTTTAAGGAAGCCAGGTAAGTAGTATTTCTGTCTTGGTGTCTCAGATGTGTGTGCAGCACTAAATGGTGTCTCAGAAGGCCTGATGGAGAAAAGAAAGATTCCTTATAGACATACAAAAGAAAAGTGAAATAAATACCTTTACAAAATAAAATGTAAAACTATGAAATCTTAAATCAGCTAAAATGTGTATCTTGCCTTTAACTCACAAACCAATGCCATTTAAAACAAAATACTAGAAAATAACATATGAAATGTCAAGTCTAGAAAATTCTTCCTTCTTTTTAACACCAGGTTACCACATTAAGCAGTGCAGGAAAACAAGGTATGTCACTCCCTGCCTCCCATTAGACGATAGTGAGACAAAACACTGAAAGTAGAACTTCGATCTTTGGAGCCAAAGCAGGGTGATAAACTTGTATCCTTCTGTATATGATTCTGCATCTGAGAATAATATACAACCAACAAAGTTGGTTGAAACACAAACTGTAACAACAACAACATCCCCTAAAATCTAAAATATTGCGGAAAAGTTCATTGATATTATCATTTCAACATTTTCTAATGGCTTTACTGAAGACTACAGACAAATGATTTGCATAAATACCCAGTGTACTTCAGTGAATTTGTAGTGCAGAAAAAGCAATATATCAGTAAGAGAACAGTCTATGCTTTTGCAAATTGTTCTGTTCTGTTGCCTATGTTTTCCTTCTTTCTTACAGATTTTTAATCCTCATGTCCTTCTATAGGCTCCCTTCTCTACTTTCTTGCGTTTTTTTCTTCCTTGTTCCTTTTCCTGTTTTTATCTCCCTTCTCTCCTTTTTCTCCTTCACATAATAAAGAATGGCAGATATTGTAAAATAATGTTATGATAAATGAAAAAGACTATGCTATCTGAGAAATGGAGCAGAGCTTTGATCTTTCAGACTTCAGTAAGTATGCAGTGAAGTTAATATTGCAGATAATGCAGTTAAACAGGTTGTGAGATCAGGAACCATGGTCTGTTGTAGGTGCTCTTCATAGAATAACTCTAGGAAACTTAAGCTATGGTTCATACTGTGCACAATGCTCAGGTTCTGCATCACAGAAGCTGTTTTGTTTGGATAACAAACATATTGTTTGGTAAGAGTTCTTCATGTGATTCTTGCCTTTGAAAAATCTATGTCCTCTGGTGAAATCACCTCCCTTGATTTATAGAAAAATTATCTGCATTTTCCAAATGGGAGAAAGACCTAAGAACCTTGCCCAGAAAGTCACGAGAGTTTGTGGGAAAAGTAGCATGAGAATCCTTATGGTTAAAATACGTTTAATTTATTTCCAAAATTAAATGTTGAATTTGTATACGAATTTAAAAGCCAGTGATTGGTACATCCTGACCAGAGATTCTCCACTGTATTCTTTGTTAACCCTTTCTTGGATTTCCATTCCTACAAATCTCTTAATCTGCTTTGTTTCCCTTGGCAGCACCCTTTTCTCTGTATTTCTCCAGGTCTGGTTCGGGGAAACATACTTGCTCAGGACAGAGTCTTGCCACAGATACCAGTCAATTTCAGTGGAACATTTTAAGCCAAGCATATTTTTCTGTGCTATTTCAAAAATGCTGGAAGGTAGATACTATTTGTATTTTTGTGGGATTAAATACTCAAATTTGATATTGCTACAAAAAGCTGAATTTCAATGGCTAATGTACTTGAATTGGTATATTGCATGGTTTGGGACATGCTAAATGTTTCTAAATGCATCTGTTATAACTGGGAGAGCAACACTGACTGAGGTTTCTCTCATTTGACAGCACTTTGGATATAAGGAGAGATCTTTTCTCTGTTCTTTAGAGCTACTGAACATTTAGAAATTAACGTACCATGTGTGGAAGCCCAATATTTCACAAAACATCTCACTTTTACTTTGTTTTATTATTTTAATGAAAAAAGAAGCCATTTTATATAAAATATAAATTCACATTTATCACATATTTATATATTCACTTATCTATCTTTCCCTGCTTTAAATGTGTATCTGCTGCATTTTCCAAAGGAGTATTAGAAACCAACTAAGCAACTCAACAGTGAAATTGGTATTGTAATGTATTCCTAGAGGATTCAGTCTCACAAGATGTGCTGATATCCTTTGGAACTGTGCTTTACAAAGGTAAGATTCACTGCCTTTGTGCACTCAAATCTTTTCTAAAAATAGCACATTGTCTGAAAAGTGACAGACCAATCAGTGAAATAAAAAATGAAGGTACTCATCTGCAGTGTGCATGGCCAAATCAGCTATTTAAAATATTTTAATCGCATTTTGTAGCAGAAAACATCTGTAACCATTTAACTGAAAAGGAAGGTGCCTTCTGGTCCAGCCCTGCAGGTACCATGAAAGAGAACAATTAGGGAAGTGGCTGATTTTTCCTCTTCTTCAGAGCTGCTTTCTTTGCCTCGGGCTCTAGCTAAAGCAGTGTCAGTAGTTGCATGATGGCTGTGAAAAAACGTGGTTGAATACAGTTCTTCACTTGAAGAGCTATATTTTATTTTATTTTTTTGGTTTCCTATCTGAAAAATTACAAGGCCATGACTTTGCTGCTGCAGAAAAAAACATCTTCACTAATTAGAAGTTTCCACTGTTAGCTTCCCAGGTATAGTATTTAACTTTTCCAGAATCTTAAATGAGATCAGTTCTGCATTTACTATCACATCCACACATCTACATGCAAATCAGTATTTCTGTGACAATAGTGGCAGAACTGGTAGGGTCTAATCCTATTCCTACTATATACAGAAGTTGTTATTGACTTCAGTGCGAGCTGGCATGAGTGCTTAACTATGAATAAGTATGAAAGGCATTTGTCAGTGATTTTCAGTGTGAAAATGATCTTGCAGATGTTGTAAGCACAAGTTGCAGGTGGCAAATATTAAGTTTAAAAACTCTGTGCTTGAAATCTACTGATGAAGCACTTTGCTTTCCACAGATCTAATTTTCAAACAATTCTCCAAGATCTGTAGAGTAGAGAGAAATCTTACATACTCCAAAATCTCTAAAATTTAATTTAAAACCGTGAACACATAGGGAATGTTTGCACTGTCATAAGACACAATAGTCAGTGTTTTATATTCCTCTATGACAATTCCAGTATCTTTGGGAAAAGAGTAACAATAATGGTGTTATATGTGCCAGTTGTGTAAACAGTTATGCATCTTCAACTTCAATTGGATGAATACAATCATGTAAAGTCTCGGCAAGATAAGTATCTCTGAAGAAGCAGTAGAATTATTTTGTCATCTCTAGAGATGCTTTACAGTTAATACAGACCATGGTTCTCAAAGGAGAAGTAACTTCATGCATTAGAAATTTGGCACTTCTAATAAGTTTGTTTCATTTATTATGGAAGATGTAGCAGTCCTGGATAAATCATGAATACTAGCTAAAGATTTCAGTGAAAAACACCCAAATTTATTAGATTTCATTTTTATTGCAGAAGATTACAATTGTTTCCTTTTTATTTATTTTCTTTGCTCCTAAAAAGTCTTTCCAATCTATGAGCTAAACAAAAAAAACAGAGTTTGGAGACACTCAAAGTTACAGGTCTACTAAAATGAGTAAATCTATATGTATTGGTGAGTTTGAGAGATTCATCTCTAAGTATGTGTTTCAAAAGAATTTGTAGCCACAACAATTGCCAACTACTTCATGTTCTAGAGCCACGGTGCTTCACCTTTTGTAAATTCTAATTTACATTCCACTGACTATGGGCAAGACTTTGATCTTTGCATTTAATTTAACTCCTCCTAATTGCCATGAACACTGTATGTCTGCAGGACAAGCTTTAATTCTTGAAGTGACAGAAAGAGTTCTGAAGACACAAATTTGATTATTTGCTTTCTTATGACACTCATTAAAATTTTGTGCTTTCATGGACTGCAAGTGAAGATTAAAGGGAAATGCCATATTTAAAATATACTCCTTTAGAAGTGTGAGAACAATTTTTGGAAATTCAGATATTTTTGGTATTGCTTGTCCTCACTGCAGCACTTCTGTTTCATTTGCTTCCCTCTTTGCATACTTCTGGTGTAATCAATTATGTCAGTCCAATATTGGGAGTACTCAGAAAAATTAAATAATCTATTGCGGATACACACAACAGGTTGTACTGTTTGTGAATTATATCTAGCTCTGCCTCAGAACTAACGCGTGACTAACATGAGCAAAGTTAGGAGTTCCCCCAGAGTAAGGCGGCGGTGGTTTCCATGGGTAGTATAGTATCTCCACTCCAAGCCACTTAGCTGGTGGTACTACCCATGCCTCAGACCAGCAGTGAGGTTGAGAGGACATGCCACAACCAGGAACTGCTGTTTCTGCCTGAGAGCGTGATGGGGGAGCTGAGAATCAGGTGCACAGAGACTGCCTGCTGGGCTTGCTGTGGAGTGTTTTCACAGATAGGCTTTGACTAACAGGAAGAGAATATTTTTCCCACGCTATCTTCTCAGCATGCCTCCCTGTAATTTGGTCCTAGCATAGGAAAAATATTTATGAATGAATGTGCATGTGATACTTAAAATGACAAATATACATTTTATAAGCAACATTTGGGAATCAGTCCTTCCTTTAGTTACATGCCAAAACATGGGGGCAGTAATTAGGGTTCCCCCTGTGCCTTTAATTGAAACCAGAGATGTAGCTGCAACATAGCTTTCACATCTGGAGTCTGGGCCTCTCCCAGGACTATATTTGGATCCAGGGATTTGCTGCAAACCACTGGAGGGAAATGAGTCAGTCTCAAAATCAGTATCAGAAATCCAGTGATACTTTAAAACTAGGGGTTTTGCCTGTCTCCAGGAATACTGGTTTCTATGCCAAGGTACAGAGCTTGATGTTCTCCTACAAATGTTAATATTTTAAACTAGAATAAATGTATGTCTCATGATGACCTTAACGTGAGATGCATTAAGAGTTTTGAGGTTTACTTTTGTATTTCCTGAACGTTATTTTCTGCTGATTAAAATGGGGACAAAGGGATGATTCAACATTCTTACTTCATTCATCTCCTAGCTTGGTACCTGTCTAGTTTTGCAGCAGATCACGCTCTGCAAGACATGTAGCACAGAGAAAACACTTGATAGCATTTTTCTGTTTCTTAAAACATTCCATGAAGAAAAAAGGTGAATAAATTCCACATGATATGGGGAGAAAGTCTTCCTTGTAAACAAGGTATAGATTTTTTTAGTTTGTCCTAAACAGTTATACAGGACAGAGACTGTGATAAGTTACCACACTGAATTTGGATTTAGCAAAATGTTTGGGTTGTTAAACCAAAAGTTGATCACTATAACTTGTCTAATCTTATCATAACTGCATTACTACTTTGTACATAGCTTAGTAATCACTGGGATTCCACTAGATAGTTTGGTATGTGCAGTGGTATCTCCTTCCTATCAAAATCAAGCATGCTATGATTTATAGAAGAGTTGTGAGTATATGTCTCTTAGAAATAGCCCCAAAGAGAGCTAAATCTGGCAATCAGGCTACTGGAACTAGGCTTGCATAGCACACAAAGGCAATCAGTGCTTTGGAGTGAAAAATAACACTTCTCTAAAGTGGTCTGTGGTACAGATAGATCAGAATTGGGATGACTTGTCAGAAAGAAGAGTGAATGTTTAGGGGAAGAAGCAGAAAAATTAATGACTGACAAAGCATCTTTCTTGCTACAGATAGAGCAGAATTTGAGATCACTGGTATCCAAGAAATTACTAGATTCAGCAAAGTATTGTGGAGTCCAGTTTCAAATACCATGTCTCATCTCACCTGATCTACTCAGAGGAAAACAATCTTGTCATCAGTTATTGCCTTTGTTGAAGTAGCCAAACTGTGCCTAGAACAAGCCTAGAATTCTGCTGAATAAAAAGGTTACTACTTTGTAGTCCAAGTGAAGCCTGGGCAATAGTATCTAAACAAGGGTGTTAATGATTTAGGACTGAATAATCACCTACATTTGGAGTTCCCTAGAGCTCAAGGCCTTGGTTTTGCAGTTTTCTTTTTACAGTTACATTCTTTATGTAACCTGTTCTTATTGACATTTTAATTGTGTTGTTACTGCAAATTTAGAAATCCTATCCCTGCTATGCACTTCACCTAATATGCACGCATGATACGTTTTTTTAATTATTCTTGCGTAATGTCACAGTTGTCCTCAGGTAGGTTAGCAAATGTTAGCAAAACCCTGTTAAAGGACCAAGTTACTGGAAAGGAGTAAATGAGGCATCCTCAAATTTCAGTGGAAGGGTTAGTCTCTTACTGGGGAGATGCAGGAAAACACCTCTCTCCTCTTTATGAGGACAAACCTCTTCCAAGATGTCCTCTACCTAGGTAATCAACTGGCAGTTTTCTGTTTGGTATGACTTACTACTGCTCAGAAATTCGAAAACAGATTTGCCTGTCTCCTCTGGTTACTTAGATATTATGCTCCCTAAAGCAGCAATATCGAAACAAATTAATGATTTGAAGGTGTGTGCTCTCTGAATGTGTTCAAGTTTAGTGAAGCAGCCAGAGTAAGTTAGCTTATTTACTTGTAAAGGATTTAACAAGATTAATGAATACTTACTTTGACTTCTTAAAATATTAACTTATATTTTGATGCAGACTTGATCAATTTTCTCTGAGGATTTTAGAAGCCTCCTTAAAATCTTTGGAAATGGACAAATCACCAAGGCTTTGATTCCGCTGCTACACACCACTTTAGATAGAAAAAGTAAAGTGCATATATTGCGCTTCAGATTTGTAAGACTAAATGACAGCATTTAGTTTTTTTTCCCCTGAGTTTGTTTGCTGACAAGAGCTGAATCCACAATGAGGTATTTCTGATAGGGTAATGGGTACTACTAACCTGTGTTGCTAGGAGCTGACTGTGTTTTGCCTGTGCATAAAGTAACAGATCCTGCCTTGCTTTGTGCAGAGTCCTACTGGCAAGGTGTAAAAGGCAGTGATTTCTGAATCCCACAGGAATTAGAGCTCAGTAGGAATTGCAAGTCTAGATTTTACATAAAGGCAAGATAGAAGTTAACAACTATTTCTGTTGAGGCAATAACTTCCAGACCACACTAAGCTCCTTCAAGCGCTGCAATCACTCTTGTGCTGCAGAAAGTTAGATCCAGTTAGTAATATATTTTGACTGATGCAAAGCAAACTAGAAGTTGTTTTTTTTTTTTAATTGTTGCTTAACATGTAGCAGTTCACCTAAAGTATGTCTGATTAAAAAAAGTAACACAATAGCACATAACAGATTCTGCCCTACTCTAAGCAAAGGACTCAGCTTACATGAAGAAAAAAGTATGTAATGTTACTTCTAATTTTTCACCCACGTCTGCAAGTTAAGATTTTAAAACAACTTTAGCTACTGTTAGCAAGTGGCATTGCTTAATTCTTATAAATGGCTATGTTAATATTAGGGAGTTTTACTGTATGATTGATTCATTGCACTTTATTTCATGCTATTGTCAAGGAAATGCTTCTGAATATTTTCCTCTGCTAAAACAACTAGTACAAACAAGCATACAGGAAGGCATTTTGGCTGTAAGACAAGTACAGATGTAAATATACAATGAAATGTTTGCACAGAGCATTTTGAGAACTGTTAAATTATTCTACTGCTATGACTATACTATGTAAAGTCATCTTAGTTTTTCTGAGTGGCACAATGCCATGTTCTATTCAGTCAGACATTAAATAAATTCATTGCTTGTAGTTTAATCTCACCACAGATTATTTAATTTTAATTTTCAGTTTGTTTCCAAAGGTAAATAAGACAGCAATTAATACAGCAGAGATGGAGAATTCACACTAAACACTGCAGCTCCCCTGGGATAAGCTCTCACAAAGCATGTTTGGAGAGAAATCAAAACCAGAAACTTTTTCCATGTTTCCTCAATTTTCTTTTTTTTTTTTTTTTTTTTTTGTTATGGTCAGAAAGTGTCCTTAAATATTATCAACAATGGAAAGGCTGGAGTTCATTATTGTTGAAACACATCTGCAAATGTTTGATTTAACCTGTGATATGTGCCACATCTCATCTTTCTCATAGTTTTTTAAAGTCCATTATACTGCTGGAATTCCTTCTGTAAACTCTACAGTGGTGATTCACTGCCCTTCTCCTTTCAGACACTTAAACCCCCTGTCCAATTACTGTTTGAGTGAGGCAGGTTTTCCTAGAACTTAACAGACTTTCCTTTTCTGAATTTTAGTTATATTAAGTGCATGGTACACTTAAGATACCAAATGGAAACTCGATGTTTCAATTAAGAAAGACTTAGTATATGTATGGTTTTTATTTTCAGTACCTGAATCCTCTGAAGTTGTGATGTAATTAGGTTTCCACTCTGTTTCTTTAAAGATGTGATTTAGGGGGTCTTGTCATTGCAGGTGCAGAATCTTAACGTAATCACTGCTTTAAACTTGCTATGCCTAATAAGCTGATATTGGTTTGAACTGGGGTACATGCTATCAAAGGTTCATCCCCCTTGTTCCTAGGAAAATAAGGATAGTTACAAAGTATTTCTGCAGAAGCATTCTTTAGGAACTGTGTCATAATTATTTGGAATTTAAAGATCTGCACATGAAAAATATTATTTTTGTACAACAGTGTTATTACTAGAAACGTCACAGATCTCATTTTACATTCTTGCAAATGCATGATAGTTTTGATATAAACAGCAGTTGGCAGGAGCACAACTTCACGTTCAGAGGAAGGGCACAGATTCTAGCGCCCACCGGGGAAGAGGAGGCTAAGAGTGTGGGTGTCCTGCAGCACCAAGGACGGTAGACTGCATCCCAGAAAGAAGCTGTGGATACAGCAGACACATGCCCAGCAGCTCTGCCAACTCAGGGATTTTTTTGCCAGTGCCCACTTTGCCCTTGAGTAAGTTCTGGCCTGCGATCATCTTCTGACCTGACAGGGTGGGACCTGATTCCCACTGTGCAGCTTCTGGCCGCTCCAGGTTTTCCAGGTGTAAAATAATGGCAATAAGTTCCTTCACTGAGCTGATTCTACCTGCCCGGATATTTTTTGTACTGCATTGAATGTAACTTAATTAAAATACAATATCCTACAATGGAAGTGAACCCCAATGTGATTCCAGATTACTGTCTTCTAGAAACAAAGAAATAATTCTGCCAGCTGGGGGAGGGGAAGGGTTGGACACAACTGAAAACTACTGATCATTGCTGAAGGTCAGTCACTACCTTTGTTCTTAGTTTAGTGCAAACGTGCTAAAGATTTGTTGGTATCTAATTTAACCATTAACTCAGTCTCACGTTCTCCACAGACAGAGAACCTTTCTCTTTTTTTAATAGCAACACATAAATGAAGTATGGCATTAACTGGGAGATGCTTTAGTGTTTCATTATACTTAAACATATTTCAACAAAAAATATATTTCAGAAATTTTCTTCCAAAATTTTACTACACTTGATTTAAGAAAAGTTTTAGTAGTTATTTTGTAAATTCAAGATTTATCTTGACATTTAAGGCCCAAATTCAGTAAAGCATGTAAGTATGTATGTAAGATCCATCACAGCCATAAATCTATCTTTGACAATGCTTCACATATATACTTACATTACTATTTTTCTTAACAGTTTTAGTACACAGATTCAGTACACAGTCCAATTAAGTACAAAAAAGATGCATTTTTTTCTGCTTTCCTTTTTTACTAAAGCAATGAGGTTATATAATGGCTCCTGAAGAAAAATATTTACATATATATGTAAATACTTATAAAGAAAACTAACACGTAAACACGCATACAGACAGTGTGATTCTTGCTTAGAATTTTTCAGTGTCTCATCTGCTACACAAAAGTATGCAGCAATAAAAAATAAAGTATTACTGATACCCATGCAGTAAAAACAAATAATTTTCTGTATAAAAACTGAAATCAGAAATACAGAATCTTACTTAAACATTCTTTAGCCTCTTGTTCTTAGCATTGTGTTTACCGATTCTTAAACTAATAGTTTAATAATTTTGATAGATATCCCCTAGAAGCTGACCTGACACCATCAGTATTAAAGCATACTTTAAAAGGCCTTTTCTGCCAATGCTTTTTTTTTTTTTTTTTTCCTCTCTCTATTCCAGCAGGAGGTCCAGCCAAAGTGGCTTCTGCCTGTTTCTCCTCTTATCCCTGCCACTTGTGCTGGCTCTGCAGCATACCCCTGCTGTGCCATTCATACCCCTGTTTCAAAAGAAGCAGTTGATAACCTGTATCAGAGAACTAGTTATTTTTAAACCCTGGTGCAATTGTTATGTGACCCTAAAAGCCCTTTGGGTGTCTCAGAGGGAGGAAAAAGCAATGTGGTGCATAGGCTGATTAAAGCCACAGTGCCTCTGAAAGAAAGCGTTATTGTACTACATCTCTAGAGAGAGAAATGTAACACTTCAGCTGCTTCAAGAGTTGCCGGAAGGTCTCAAGGATTACCTTGTTAGAGTATTACATGAAGATGAGGGGATCTGATTCAATGAGATACAGTCAATAGAAAATGTAGCCCTTTAGGGAAGAGCCTTTTCAGATTAAGTCTTACTGAAATATATGTAACAAAAAGGGAACGATTACTAAAATGAAATGTTCAATTCTGTTCTTAATGTGTTGTTTGAAAGACATCACCTGTAAAAGCATAAAATCCCTTGGTGTTTTCCAAGTAACTACATCAGTTATGTGGTCAAGTTCCCATGATGTCAGCTGTCACCAGTCAGTGGCTTTTACAAGAGGCATTAATCCGTGGTCTTGGATGGTCTTCAGTTCCAGCAGTGAAAGTGTCAACTTTATTCACGCAGTTCTCTGTTACAAAAAGGATACCTTGAGCATCAATTAAATTGAGATTTAAGTGTCCATTACAAATCAGTTCCGTTGTGCCACATCAGGTAGTTTTAATAGCTGCTTGTGAAGAACTAAGAAGGTTTTCTTATTAAAATTCAGCTCTTTACTCTTTCAGGAGCCTCATCCATCACTATGACCCAAGTTGTATCATTTCCTCTGCCTTAATCACCAGAGCCTCAGTTCAGCCAAGCACTTAACCACGCACACCACTTGAAGCATTATCTGAAGCATTCAAATCAGTAGAGATTACATGCTTAAAATGTCACATGAGCAAAGCTTAAGTGCTCTCCTGAGCAAGGCCCTAGTAAAGCCATTATTTTAAATGGTAAAAATGGAACATTATGGGAATTTAAAGGAGAAAATGAAATAACGTTTTGTTGTGTGCTTTTATTTTTCTTGTTTTGTAGGGGCGCATATTTGTTCCCGTGATGATTTTTAACTACCAATAATCTTCCACAGTGGTTGCCTCGTCTAATATTCTGGCATCTTCTTCTCTTGTTAGTAAACAAAAGAGATCTATTAAACACAAAGCCAAGTACTCTTAATCTCCAGAGAGAGACTTTGTACAGTATGTTCTGTACAAAACTGAAAGACTTGAAGATCACAGGGGAATGTCCTTTCTCCTTACTGACTCAAACTCACATTACTGATGAACATGAGAAGGACTGCACAGAAAATAGCTCTAGAGCAGCTCTGCCCATCTGCAAAGAAGTCCATGAAAAAGATGCTCAGGGAGACCTTCCACAGAGGAAAACGAGCAGAAGTAGAGTGTACCTGCACACATTAACTGAAAGCATCTGCAAACTAATCTTTCCTGAGGTAAACAGATAATATGTATTAATACTAGCATTTCATTATACATATTAAAAATGCATTTGATGTAAGCCTTTTGAAAGCTGTTTTGACTTCAGAGTTTGTATTCTTATTTAGCTCAGCATAGTTTAAACCCTCATTTCATCCTTTTCCACTCCTTTTGTATACAATTTTGTCACAATGAGTTTTGTCCACTCTTACAACATCTCTTCCATTGTATTTCCCTGTATTTTTAGCCTTGCATTTGCAACCTTCCACTGATCATTTCTTCTTATAAACATGCATTTCCATAGCATTTTATTTTACTTAGCGATACAGTTGGAGAAACTCTGCCATGTCACCTAATTACATGAATTACATGAATTATAGGAATTACATGGTTACCTCGTCAATTCACCTAATTGAATCCATACTAAGTACATTATTCATTATCACAAAAAAAACAACAACACTGTTTTCATCTGCTATGATACTGACCTCTGCTATATTATTTTTAAAAATATTACTGTCTGTGTTTCATGCAAAGGAAAATCCTAAAGCATGTATTCAAACAAATAATTCAAACAAAGCAAACAGAACTCGTCTTAAGTGAGCTGTACCATAGCTAACTGATATAAATGTATGATGACTACAGAACTTGACACCTAGTTCCAGTGTCCCCACAGCAGAAACCATGTCTTACTCCCTGCCCTGGAGAGACTGAACAGAATAGCTGTGCAACTGGGAAATGCAATGATCATATTGAAACACTGAACTAATTAATATCTATTAGTTAAAATGAAGAAAATCCTGCAGCAGTTCCACAGAGGAATTCTTACATCTCTTCTCAACTCTACTGAAAACAGGCACAGTACATTCACAGCAGTTTGCTTGAGTGAAGATGAATACCAGGGCTTATTTCTGTATAAAGAATCACAACTTTAAAGTGCAGCTGTGTAACATTCTGTACTTGGGCTTGCCTCAAATTCGGAGGAAGGCGTGAATGAACTGACTGATATATATTGGGACTATACAGTGAATGGCCTTCTCTGGATGCTCATTAATTACAATCCAGTTAGGGACAATCAGTGTACCTTAATAAATGTGCTGGAGTTTTTTGAATCTATTTGCACATCTATTTTTGCAACTTATCCATCTCTTATTCTTTTGCTAAAACTCTACATTATCCATTTTTTATAGATGACTTTTTTCTTCTGCTGCACTTACATAGAAGAAATTCATCTGTTTAAACTGATCTTTACTTTAAATGTGTAGAGGAAAGGACTTCCAAGGCAAAAATGAACTGACAAAGTACCCTTCATATAGTGTCATGATTGCTGTTTTAAGTCAGAATGGCTGTAGTCTTCTATTTCATCGAATTTTATTTTTAATATAGTTGTTGATGGGATTTTTAATGAAATTTTTCTTTTCTTTAAAGAGTGGTATATGTGTATGCACCTGCCTATTATATAAATATGATAGGCTAGTTCCTCAGCTATGACAAAAGGCTGGCAAAGTTCAATTTAGATTTTTGCTTGGAAACAGTCTCCAGAAGATACTGCCACTCTTTTATTGGATATTTTATTCTGGAGTGAAAACTTTCCTTTTAAAAAACAAACAAACAAACAAAGTAAAAGATACAGTGGAAAAACTAATTTCCCCAGGGAATGAAAACCAAAGAAAAGCCAGACCAAATCAAGCATAACATACAAATTCTAACATGGCAGTGCAGTACTATTCTATGACCCTGTCTCTGTTGAAGATTGGGTTTCAAATGATTGGAGACTACATACAGAAGACAGCTCCTCAGGTCACAAAGCAGTTGTAATACGCATTTGGGAAGTATTGTATCTGCTTCAATTAGAAACTACAGAAAGGATACGGAAGGAAAGGATTGATGGAAAATGAGGTAAATCTTCATGGTACTCTAAAGGTTCTTTATTACGAAAAATTTTTACAAAGGTTATCTACAGTGAATAGATTTTCATCTGGGGGATACTTGGGCTTGCAGAATACCTAGCCAAAATCCTTCTTTTTCTACAAATATATATCATATAACATCATCTTGAAATGTTATAGTCTTGAAAACAGAAAAGGAGGTAATCTGAAACACAGAATGTTATATTGATCTTTAATGTCTGCTTTGAAACTGTTACCTCTAGCAATTTCAATGTTGACACTTTTGAAAATTGCCCTGAAAAAAAAATCTACTATTCCAAGAAAAGTTAATATTTAGAAGAACCACTTTTTAATATCTTTTGCTGGGGATATAATGCAGAATGTGGTAGTGTTTTGTTTTGTTTTTGTTTTTCTTTTTCTTTTGTCAGGAGAATAAATTTTATATTTAACAAAGTAGTTCTGAATTGAGGGGTAATTCTCTTTTGGGGGTGGTGGGTTATGATAGAAAGTTGGGTTAGTTATTTCTCAGTAGCACTGTCTTTATTATCCTCTGACAACTTGGAGGTAAAGTACATCACTATTTTAAATGCCCAACTACAGGTACACATCAGCTAAGGGGGCTTAATTACAGTGGTACTGGAGCTGAAGACATCAACATAAACTAAACCCCAAACACAGAAATAGCATGGTCTTTCTAATGATACCACCTTGAAAAAAGATGTTCAAGGACAGCAAAGTAATTCTCCTTATAAAAATGTTATTCTTCTGATTAAATTTTCAGCAATGATATTTTAATCAATGTAGATTTTTTTCTTCCCCAGTTTGAAAGGCTAAATCTTGCACTTCAAAGAACACTAGCAAAACACAGAATAAAAGAAACCAGGTATGTATGCGTAATGGGTTTGCAACTGCATTGTGCACCAGAAATGTTTTGCTGAGAATTCTTAACAACTAGGGTGGTGACTGGGAGTCAGGAATTCTGGAATCTGTGTTCTATTACCTTGTTAAATTGGTGTGTGACATTTCATGCAATGTAAGTTAGCTTGATGGGCAAAATAAGCCATTTGTGCGGGGAAATATTGCTTAAAATAAGCAGGTGTTTTGGAGGAACTTGGAGACTACTCAGACATAGATGGACAGGTGAATATGGTTGCCTTATTTCACAACAATCGTATGGTCTTCTAATAGTAAATAAAACACTGATATTTCTATGACCCTGGGGAAAGAATTTTAAATGCAAGTGATTAGTATTACACAAAAAAAAGTTGGCTTTTGATACAGTGAATGATCATAGTCTAGATAGCTGAACAGATGTGTATTGCAAATGCGAACTGAAATGAATAATTATGTATTGTTTCATGCAGTATTAGTTTGAAACAAAAAAATAGTATTCTATTCTGAATGGTGTACTAAGACAAATCTAAAGCAAATCTAAACATCTGTATTGCTGCTTTTGCATATATATTTATTTAAAATATTTCAATTAAGGAAATTCAGAAAATCTCTATCAATGGCTAACTGTTTATGTAGAAGTTCATCTAAGCTACATCTCATCATTTTGCATCTGACATTCAGGGTGATATTTTTTGACCTCACAGAACTCAGAGAGCTGCCATCCTGTATCACAGAAACCTAGATTACTACCTATGAATAAGTAATTCTAAAGTAATGAATTATTCTATAAAAACAGAAATACCTTCTCACATCTTTTCTATTTAATGGAACGTAAAATGCTTGAATGTATATTCCAGTTATATTATACATGAATATGAAATATAGTTACAACTTCAAGTAACAAAATTCACAGATTCACAGATTCACAGATTTCTCTAGGTTGGAAGAGACCTCAAGATCATCGAGTCCAACCTCCGACCTAACACTAAGTACTCCACTAAACCATATCCCTAAGCTCTACATCTAAACTTCTTTTAAAGACCTCCAGGGATGGTGACTCCACCACCTCCCTGGGCAGCCCGTTCCAATGCTTAATAACCCTTTCGGTAAAGAAGTACTTCCTAACATCCAACCTAAAACTCCCCTGTCGCAACTTTAGCCCATTCCCCCTCGTCCTGTCACTAGGCACGTGGGAGAACAGACCAACCCCCACCTCTCTACAGCCTCCTTTCAGGTAACTGTAGAGAGCGATGAGGTCGCCCCTGAGCCTCCTCTTCTCCAGGCTGAACAAGCCCAGCTCCCTCAGCCGCTCCTCGTAAGACTTGTTCTCCAGACCCCTCACAAGCTTGGTCGCCCTTCTCTGGACTCGCTCGAGCACGTCCATGTCCTTCCTGTAGCGAGGGGCCCAAAACTGAACACAGTACTCGAGGTGCGGCCTCACCAGAGCCGAGTACAGGGGCACAATCACTTCCCTCGACCTGCTGGCCACACTGCTTCTTATACAGGCCAGGATGCTGTTGGCCTTCTTGGCCACCTGAGCACACTGCTGGCTCATATTCAGCCGACTATCCACCAATACTCCCAGGTCCTTCTCGGCCAGGCAGCTTTCCAGCCACTCATCTCCCAGCCTGTAGCTCTGCTTGGGGTTGTTGCAGCCCAGGTGCAGGACCCGGCACTTGGCCTTGTTGAACTTGAAATATAAACCAAACTAAAAATAGGGTTGTTGCAACGTAAGAGATTTTAATCAATGACAGCCTACAACATTTGGCCTCAATCCATAATCTGAGCTCAGACCACTAAAACTTTAATTTATCTCAAATGCACAGGATAATCTAAGATCCCACCAAAACCCTATTTTGAATGAAAGAAAAACTGCCTATTTGATCAGCAAAACTTGGTCTTTACTGAGTAAAGACAGGCTAGATATAACTTCTGTTGCCTATTATTTTTACCATGTTTATCTTGATTTTTCAGGGGTTTTATTTATATTTTTATGATCTTTACAGAAAAACTGGGGATAGAGAAGATTTTGAAAAAATAATCAGTGATCATGCTGATGCAGCAGGTAATGTAAGCTTGTTTAATAACACATCTATATTGCACATACATAGATTATATAAAGCTGATGTAACTATAAAGTAATGCATGAATATATAAAATAGTCTTGCTACTAAGAAATAATTTCCTCGTCATCGTGGCTTGGGTGATGCTGACATCACAGATACTAAACTGCATCTGTGCAACTAACAGCTCGAGTCAAGATTTGAGTTAAAGAGTTTCTCAAGTCTGAGATGTCATAGATTCATACACTGCTAAGTTAACAACATATAGGGAGTTGTAAGATATGTTCAGTAATACATGACAGTGTTATACTGAAAAAATGTTTGATCCTTTACATCTTCTGGAGGATTCTAGTCTGTGGGAAGAGAACTGCTTTAATTTGCAATAGGAGAACTCTATGGCCACATCTATAGTAGTAAATTAACATTTCCAGAAACTGAAACTTGGTCTTCTGTACACTTAAGCTGTTAAGCTGGTCCTGGCACACGGTTGGCCTGTGACAGATAACGGTTTTCCAAATGATTCCCAGTAACAGTTGGGGAGTTGGGACATACTCAACAATCAGTTTGCGTGCAGCTATCCCATTAAAATGAATTTGCTACAAAGATGTGAGCCGTTCTGTGCCAGTTGGTCTCAGTGCCCTGGAATATTCCTAAGGTCATTTAATTTATTGGATCAAGCATAGTACTTATATCTGCATGTGTGCACAGAGACGATTTTATTTTGACTCTTATTTTGTTTTATAAAATTATTTTAGTTCTTTATATCAAGCTAAGGGAACTGGGTTAAGTCCTGTGCCAAAATGTGCATTCATTCTGTCTACACCCCCTACCGCACAGCACTGAATCTTGGATCATTCCAAACTACAGCCTATTGTCTCCATGTTTTCCAGGCACCAGGCAGTACAACTTTAAATGGTCACAACAGGACCTAAGAGAGAAAGTCCTCAGTTGTCTGTGATGGGTCAAGGAAGGAAATTGCTAATTTGATTTGATCTAGGATGAAAAAAGTGGAGATCAGCCTGAGATTCAGCATGATGAGTGCAGTTCTGACTAAAATGTGATTGCATGCAGGTGTGCCTGTGGAGTCTCTACGGGAATCTCTTGGTGAAGAGCTATTCAAAATATGCTATGAAGAGGATGAACACATACTAGGAGTTATTGGAGGAACCCTGAAGGACTTCTTGAACAGTTTCACTACTCTGCTGAAGCAAAGTGGCCACAACCAAGAAGCAGGAAAAAAGGACAGACTTGAAGAAGCCTCCATATTATGCCTGGAGAAAGATCAGGACTTCTTAAATGTGTATTACTTCTTTCCCAAGAAAGTCACAAGTCTTATTTTATCTGGCATTATTAAAGCAGCAGCTCATATTTTGTATGAAACTGAGGTGGAAATCATGCTCATGCCTCCTTGTTTCCATAATGACTGCACTGAGTTTGTTAATCAGCCTTATTTGCTTTACTCTATACAAGTCAAAAGTGCAAAACCTTCTTTATCTCCATGTAAACCACAGTCTTCACTTGTGATTCCTGCCTCTGTGTTCTGTAAGATTTTTCCGTTTCATTTTATGTTTGACAAGGACATGTCTGTTCTACAAGTTGGAAATGGGATAAGAAGACTTTTGACCAGGAGAGAATTTCAAGCTAAGCCTAATTTTGAAGAGTATTTTGAAATTCTTACCCCTAAAATAAGCTGCACTTTTAGTGGAATAATGACAATGCTAAATATGCAGTTTACTGTACGAGTGAGAAGATGGGATAATACTGATATGAAATCATCCATGGTAAGAGACTTTTTAATACAATGGCTTCAGTGAGGAATTTGTTTTCTTCTTTTGGGAGATGCAAGACAGTTAAAATAGCCACCAAACAAAATTATGTTGTATTTTTCATTGTCTACCTTTCAACATCTAATACACATAAATAATAATGATCTATGGTGAGGGCACTGTAATGTAATTCAGATTCTGAAACCAATATTCAGTCAAAATTCTCCATTAAAACTTTTTTTACAAGAGTAAAATCTGACTGTTGACATGATTTTATTAAAAAATGAGTAATTTGAAATATGGAGATAAACTCGGTGAATTGAGATAAAATCAGCGGCATGTCCTGCTGCTGAGAATAAGAGCATCACCAATACAGAGACAGTGGCAGGGGAAGCTTAACCTAAGTGCAATTGAGTCACCTAGAAACAACAATTCTAGGATTTGGGGAAAGGAATAGACATTTCCTGTGCTCATTGAGCCTTTGCTTTCTTCAGGATTTTGTATCTTTGATATTCAGATATCTGAACTGATGCAGTCACTACCATGAAATATCCTTTTTTTTTTTTTTTTCCAAAAAAAATGGTGATTCAAAGCAATGTTAGGGAGAGCTCTGCAGCACCTTGCACATTACACAACTGAATATGGAAGAGACATAAAAACAGCACTTCACACAAAATACTGTGCTTTTTCAGGTCATTAAAGTGGGATATTTCTGGCATTTTTGCTTTTTAATTTTAAATTGCAGTGAGTACTGAACATCCTCTAATAAAACTGAAACAGTTGTTCTCACTTACAGAGAATGAAGTGCATGAACCAAACATGGTTTTGCTAACCAATTGTTAGCAGAAATTCATTGACCACTGTAATCAATAACATCTTAACCAGTAGATAAAAATGCACAAAGTTCTTCTTTTGATTTTCTTTTCTCCCTAAGATAAAATTGATACTTACTAATACCCAAACATAATTAGCGGTTTGGCCTTAAGCTGTGGTTTAACTTTTGCACCAGAAGGCTTAAGTAAAATAAGCTGAACTTATGATTTAGCTCTATGATTTTGTATTCCATGTTTTCTCTTTAGCAACTGAATGAAAATGTGAGGACTGTGGGCCACTCTGATTCGCCTGTGGTTCAGCAAAATGTATGTCTTGTTTCTAAGCACTTGCCATGCAAGTTGTGCATGAATCCTTGTTTCTTTAACTGTTTCAGGTAATGGATCTTAAAGGCCAAATGATCTATATTCTTGAATCCAGTGCCATCCTATTCTTGGGATCCCCATGTGTGGATAGGCTAGAAGATTTTACAGGACGTGGATTATACCTCTCAGATATTCCTATTCACAATGCACTGAGAGATGTTGTTCTGATTGGAGAACAAGCCAGAGCTCAGGATGGACTGAAAAAGAGGTTAGGAAAGCTAAAAGCAACCCTTGAGCAGGCCCATCAAGCACTTGAAGAGGAAAAGAAGAAGACCGTAGATCTTCTGTTTTCTATTTTTCCTGGAGAGGTTGCTCAGCAGCTGTGGCAGGGACAAGTTGTGCAAGCCAAGAAATTTAATAATGTCACAATGCTTTTCTCTGACATTGTTGGATTCACTGCCATCTGTTCTCAGTGCTCACCTATGCAGGTTATCACCATGCTTAATGAGCTTTATACTCGCTTTGATTACCAATGTGGAGAGCTAGATGTCTATAAGGTACACAATTTATTGTTCTTCTGTGGGGTTCTGTGGCAGGAAAGGAAATTATTAGTAAATGGGACAGAGGATAATGGAAGTCCAAAAAATATTTTGTCCTACACCTTCATTTTATGAAAGATTTAAAATCAATCACAAAACAATGAAAAGTATATCAACAGCATCAGCCATGCATGCAGCCAAGTGAGAAACCCATCAAAACCTAAGCGGTCATTTTAAAAATTAATTTCAGCTACAGTGCTGTGAATCTGGGGTAAATAGGTCTTTAATGTAGCTACAAGTGCCTGACAACAGCTGAGTAAGGAAAGGTATTCTAGCATTGTGCCTAGCAATAAATACAAGTTGTATATTTTTTTTCCTTTTGAATGACACTGCAGGATTTGCCCAGGACCATTTAGCAGGACAAATAAATCTCAGTCAAACTGTTAGGTAAAATTCCTGCTGAAACCACAGGCTATTCTTTTATATGTCAAGCAGTATAACACTAAGGAACAAATATACCTGTTTCAGGTTGAGACTATTGGAGATGCCTACTGTGTTGCTGGAGGTTTACACAAAGAAAGTGAAACCCATGCTGTTCAAATAGCATTGATGGCCCTGAAGATGATGGAGCTGTCAGATGAGGTGGTGTCTCCCCATGGAGAGCCTATCAAGGTCATATATTTTATTGTATTTTATATGGTAAAAATGGAAATTTTTGGTTGTCTAGTTGGTTTCAGGGTTTTTGTGTCAAGGAAATTTCACATTAACTCAAACAAGGTGTGGGATCAAGGGTGCATGGCTGGAGAAACTGATCGTTTTAGTTCTATGAATGAGAGTTTTGTGGAGAGTTAAAGATGAAACGGAAATCTGAAAATTAACCCCAAAAGCTTAAATGCAGTGAAATCAATAAGTGCACACTGATAAGCTGCTGGTTTTGTCTCAGTAGCAATAGATTTGTAAGTGGCGTGAAATATTCTGTTATCATTTTCTAATTAGGAGACTAATCCCTCAGAATTAGAACCAATGAGAACATCAAAGTCTTTTGAGGCAACAGGTATAAACATGAATAATCAAATACATGTTCTAAATGCAGCAATCCACATATCTTTAATGGATTCTGTTGCTGTTTGTGTTTTACAGTCAGATACTGAACCAATACCATAAGAATGGCAAGACAACTGTCCGATTCAGTGGTAGTTACATTTATGGCCTCCTTTCAATGAGGACATAAGCATGTACTGAACTTTCCACATAGGTTCACCTCTCACTGGGAAAAAAAAAAAAAAAGAAAAAAAGGAGAAAGATCAGTGCACATGACAAATGATGTGGGCCTTCTCCATTAAGTTCAAATGTCCTGGAATGTGGTCTATTATTTTTAATACTGGTGTCTCAATTCATTATGTCTTTCATTTGCTCATTTTTAACATTTGTCTGTTCATTTATTACTTTAGAAAACTTCAAACTTCTTTGATTATAGATTAAGGAATGTTTGTATTCCAAAAGCAAGAAAGTGATTATTAAGAGGATAACATGTTCCACATTTATCATACATTTATATAACAGCAGTGTTATAAATACCATTCTTTTTGTATTTCACAATATCAAATTAAACTAGGGTTAAAAATATAGAAACATCTTGTCAATATTATCACGTTTATAATTTCCACACAATTGCTACTTCTATGGTTTTGAATGAGCAATGTTGTTACATTCAAAAAGTAATTTTAAAATAGAGAGAAAAAATGTATAAAAATTCGAGAAGCTTCTTAGAAGAAAACAGAATCTTTCTATTTCTAATGAAAGCATGCATCTATTTTAATGAAATGCTTCATGACTGTTTTGCAAAGCAACAAGTATGTCATGGTATACTGTCATTTTCTATATGAATTGTCAAAGAAAAGACGTGACTGCAAACTGCTTATTTTAAATCAGACTTCTGTGTCAATGTACATATATGAGCCATCTTTGCTGTGGGGGTGGATTTTGCTTTTGTTGCCAGCTTTTTTGCTTTCTCACTCAAAACTAGAAATTGTAACTTCTTCATAAATGATATGGTATTCGGTGGGTATATAAAGAATAGCACACATAGTAGATATGCAAGTTTCCCAACATCAGCCATTGCTGTGTTAGAGTGCTATGCTGAAGAAAACATGTCTACATATGTATAATGACCATAAAATACACTTAAAAAAAAAAAAAAAGGAACATAGAAATCAGTACCAGCTAAGCAAAACTCAAAAATCTGAGTACAAGTTGTAAAGAAGAGGTATCAAAATGTTTCCACTGCTGTATAATTTCATTAATTAGCCGAATTATGTACTCTGAGATTGGGATTTACTCTAAGTGGTACATTGTAAATACAATTCAACTGAAACTACAGCATATACATATTTTCTTCACTGTTCCCTAAGTCTTATCTTCCGACCATAACAGAAAAGTAAGTGTGATTCAGTAACTGTCACCAGTCTAACACTGTGCCATGCAGTCCCTCCCAGGAAAATATTCAAGTGTCGTAGCGTCTCCTGATGATGTTT
Source organism: Anser cygnoides (assembly GCF_040182565.1). Taxonomy (NCBI): domain Eukaryota; kingdom Metazoa; phylum Chordata; class Aves; order Anseriformes; family Anatidae; genus Anser; species Anser cygnoides. The sequence goes on from NC_089876.1 coordinate 48,666,127, forward strand.
ATACATTGAGGTAAACTTGGGCTAGCACAGGCAGTAATGAACAGAATACAGACATCTTAAGGAGGCTTTACCAACTGAATTTGTATTACCAGCTCATAATCTATTTATTTAAAAGGAAAAATGTATAAAACTGACTTTAACCATTTCATTAATTTTATTTAATGCTGTTTTCTATCTTTTTATTTGAAGATGCGTATTGGCCTTCATTCTGGATCTGTCTTTGCTGGAGTTGTGGGGGTTAAAATGCCTCGTTATTGTCTCTTTGGAAATAATGTAACTCTTGCCAACAAGTTTGAATCTTGCAGTGTACCTAGAAAAATAAATGTCAGCCCAACAACTTACAGGTACAGTGCCTTACAATGTACATCTGTAAAATGTCCACCTGAAGTAGTTAATGTGAAATTTATTCATTATCTTGCTGATCTTTTTTTTTTTTTCCCTCTGAAGTGCTGCTGTTTATTTTCTTTTTTTTTTTTCCTTTTTATCTGACTGCTCATGATCGCACCGTGGTTATTTTTATTCCGAATGCAACCAGCAGCAAGAAAAAGGGTGAAACAGAACAGCTGATATTTATTTTTCAGTTGTTACATTTAAAATAAATGGAGGATCAGGGCCAATTTTGCTTCTTGCCCTGAAGCTAAAGAAAAATCTCTTGAATTTTTACTTCTCTCAAATAGTTGTCTCCTCCTTGAGCTATGTATCTTTCAGTGTAAACTGGATGCCAAGTTTATGCAGGTGCCCTTGAAAATAACCACTTAGCTGAACAATTGTTAAGCATCACCTTATGCATCTCCATTCTCTTTTGATTAGGGTAGTTGAATGAATAGATTGCAATGAATCAACCAAGCCAGTGTTTAGTTTATACCTGTCTTAATCCCAGCTAAGTTTGAACCTTAGTATGTAATCTAGCCTGTACTATTTATTATCCATTCAAATCAGACATTTTTAGGGTATTTGTTGTCATGCAGTTAGCAAGCTCTGCCATGGAAAATACAGCATCTTTCCTTTGTACCCTTCATACTCCCAACCTCTCTTTGTATTACTGTTTGTAATACTTCGTATTATCTGTTTAGTTGTATTTTAAAATTACCTTACAAATATGTTTGTGGCCAAGTAATAGTGTTTTATAAGTTTGAATTTGGTGGTAGTAACAGTTCAGACCGTTACTCACTCCAGGTCCAGGTCTGAATTTTATGCCACTTAAATTGATACACATTATTGTTTCTTCCAGAGCGGCCAAAAATTTTAAAAAGTGAACTACACAGAGTGAATTCAGTAATAGGAAGTAATATTGCTGGATGGGTAAAATAACCAGAAATATGGATATAAAATCTTTTTTTCCTTTTAAGGAAGCACTACTGCCTTCACTGCAGCCTGGACAGTCAGCTATTCCTACTCAGCTTGTACCCACTGCTGCACATCTGATCTTGTGGCAAGGTCCTGCGGCCAGTGTTAGAGAATTTGGCATGTGATACTCTGACATCCCCTGCAGCACCTGCTATGTGACTTACAGGGTGCCAAACTATAGATTATCTTTTATAGGTGATTTTGATACATGTGTTAGAGGCATCTGAGTACACAGCATGTAACCTGCTTTTGGATCACGTACTCTAAAGAGCTATAGTGTATGTTAGAAGAACAGTGGTGGCCAACAGTGATTTCTTCCATGTGCATATGGCATAACATTTTGAATCATACTAGCTATAGCCTTCTCTTAAATCATTAGACAGTTTTTCCACACAAGATTTGTTTATATTCTGAGGCATACTCTGCATGGCTGTGTATTCATTTCAAGAGAATATCTGAAATGAGTACACTGTTGAAAAAAATAAATAATTGTTTGGATGCCTAGAAAACAGGCAATTTAGTTAAAGGATAAACTATTGTTATTATTCTCATGGTATGTTTTTTCTTTCGCCTGCATGAATGATGTGTTAACATATTTTGTGTTCAATGTTTTTACTTTCTGATTTGTACATGAATTATAAACACATATTGATAACATTATGGCACCTTGCACAGCTCCTATATGTAAAAGCATTTGTCTAGAACATGAGGAACCAGTTTACAATATTTATCTCTAAAAAGTAGTGATCTGTATTTCAGATATAAAAGACTACTATGTTTAGTGGACCTATGTGTGAAAAAGCAAAATTCTTAGAAATAGTAAGAGGATCTGAATAGTTTAGTTAATAAGCTTTTCAGTATTTCATTAGCTGTAACTAATTATGCTACCAGTCTCATGCTAAGGTGAGCTAGCTCTCAGTACTAGACCATTTTTGCAAATACAACAAATATATCACCTACATTCAAAGCACTGACAGGACAAAAAAAAAAAAAAAAAAAAGAGGCAATGTTCCTGTTTGCAGTGGTGCATGAATTAACAGGTTATCAACGTTACCAAACAGTTTTTTTAATATTTTCAGTAAATAACATTTAAATATAAAATTAAATTCTGCCCTGCTTTATAAAGAATACACAAAGAATTATTGAATGTCTATGCATGTAGTAACAATTTGTGACTAATTCATTTTTAACCAAGATGATTCATTTTTGTTATAGGTTGTTAAAGGAATATCCAGGTTTTGTGTTCACACCTCGCTCAAGAGAAGAACTTCCTCCAAATTTTCCCAGTGATATCCCTGGAATTTGCTATTTTCTGGATGCTTATATTCAAGGAACAAGCTCACTGACTTGGTTTCAAAAGAGAGATTTGGGAGATGGCAATGCCAATTTTTTGGGTGAGGAAACAGGAATAGACTAAATTGTCTACGACATTCACAAGTGTATAGAATAAATTTATAAATATTCTTTTTTTTTTTTTTGTATAAATTGAAGATTTTAAAAAAATGTATGAAACATGAAAGCACTTTAGATTGTTAACACCTGAAAGCCAGTATTAAAATTTCAGGAAGTATGTCACTGAGTACTTTTTACTTTTCCTTTGGATAGGGAACATAGTCACTAAAGTAATATTGCAATTTTACTGTTCAAAATGCTACTAAAAATACATTTTCCTTGTGGTGGTTTGTAAGTGCTACATAACAACCCTCTCAGTTCTATCTGTGCTGAGAATTCTAGACGTATTGTATATGCAGTGTGCCAGGAAACATAATGTGCAAGTGATGCAGCCACATGCCGTGTTGTGAGCTGGTGCTTATCAATGACTATTAAAAATATATTTTCTTAGTGATTCCATAAGAAAATTATCCATAAAAATGCTGTCACTGCTATCACATACTCCTTCCAGTGCATCCTTTGGGCCCCATCCTAGTAGCTGCTGACCATCTTCTAACACTTGCTGGAGTCAATGTGTTGAGTGTGCTCAGCATCTTCTGGATCAGGCTGTTAATTGTAGCTAATACACATATAAATAGCAGAGTTTGCTGCTTACTGTTTCCTGAACTTTATTTTGTGTATAAAATGAACATAGATTAAAACACTGTATAATCACATACTAAGTCTCTGTAATCATCAAACAGTATTTTAGTTCTTGGGGTTTTTAAAATACTTTATAAAAAATATCAACTTGCTATTATGTATTAGAGCAATAAATGTTTTTTTTTGTTGTTGTCATTTAAATTTGAAAAGTTTTAAAAGGAGTGTAATAAAATGTGCTCTGGAGTGTTTACTTAGAAAGGAAATTTCTAGTCAGACTGTATAACATGGAACAGAAACACACCGTTTTAAAGCCATGATCCTTGTTCAAGGAGAGCAGTATAGATATGACATGTTACCTGGAACGCCTATGCTACACTCGCTTTATAGTTGTCAGGGGGATCTACAGATGAACAGAAGTGCTTTAAAACATATCAACACATATATTAGTATTTCTACGGTACAAGCTTTTCTATAGTGGATGGTGGAGCATGAGTGGAGAACTCACAAGGGTCTGCCTCTGGAACTGGCAGAATAGAGTTAGTTACTGAGTCCTGAGTTTGGGATTCTGCCTTTGTAACTATCAGATTCATCTGCGCAGAAATTGTTGTTGTACAATCTGTGTTGTACAGATTGGTCCCAACTGCAGGCTGGAGAACTGCATTGTTTACACACATAAAAGTATTCCCAGTAGTACCAAATACTATTTGTTATTACTCTAACCTCTTAAACTCTTGGGTTTTGGCATATCAAACCATAAAAGTCTTTCTCCAAGATACGTGCTGCTGAATCAAGATTTTGCTCTCTGAATATTTACAGGACACAATTTTATTAGGCAAAGGTGCCATGCTGTTATTTTTCTGAATGTGACTGTTTCATTCTGAAGCTATTGTTCTTATCCTACTCCTTTGCAGTAGAAACTTGTACAGAACAGGTACCATCAGAACTTTGAGAAAAGTCATTATAAGAGACTAGCTTTATGAACATTTAAGAAGTGTATTTTAATTCATGTTTCCTGTGAGCATCATTTGAACAAAACTTGAAACATGGAATCCTGCTATTCCTTGAGATGTCCTATATCCATCCAAGATGTTCAGAAACTCTGACTCAAAAAAGGAACCTGAAAAGCTATATGTACATATTACACACACACACACACACATATATGCACATTTGTAATATTTTTAACAGCAGTGTTTCAAGAAAACAAGAACTCTGCAAATCTTGGTGACTGATCTTTGCAATATTATTTTCTTAGGAAAATTCTATTCTATTGACATAAATACCCCAAGACTAGTAGCAGTCCCATAAGAATTCTCCTAGATATAAAAATGATGAGAATTATACTACTGACTCATGATATTGACCCAGTAATAACCGAAGTCAGTAAGAATCTATCCATCTCTATGTCATTTACTGAAGATTAAAAACCACATAGACTTTTAAACAAAAAGGATTTCTTTTCTTTTTTTTTAAAAAAAAAAAGGAATGGGAGGGGGATGCAGTTATATAGGATGTTCATCCTGGAAGTTCCTGACCCCTTCCTATGCGTCTCTCTGTAAAATAAAATGTGCCCTAGGCCAAAGTTTTTACTACAGATCAAATTCACCCTCCAGTGTTACTTTTTATAACTCTCTCTTTTGTAACACACAGTAGGCTACATTATCAGCTAAGATAAAATTGCTGTAGAACTCCTTTTTATTTCACTGACTTTTTTTTGCTGATGAAGTCAAAACATTCTTTTGTCTACTTCAGCCCTAATTCAGAGAAGTATCCTGATTAGTTGCTTAAGCATAGACATAAAGCTATATGCTTTCATGTCAGTGAGATAAACAGGATTTGTGCACATATTTAAGAAAATGATCTGGGAAGGTACTTTAATATGTACTTGTGTCCATACCTGCTCTGAAAAAAACAACAACAACAACAACAAAAAACAACACAAGTCTACGTTTATTTTTAAGTGTAACTGTTAAGAATTTAGGTCTCACTGAAGCTGTTCTTCTGTTTAAGTTTTTTGTTGAATGAATATATTTTTAATAAGGGACAATTATTTTCAGCTAGTCTTTTCACTTAAATTAAATCTAATGGAATTAAAAGAATCAGAAAATCGATAAGCAAATTGTTGAGATAATTAAAAGGAAGGCAATTTAATTGATACAATACTGGGAGATTTTGCAAGGAAATCAAACAATTGTTTTTAAGCTGATGTCTTGTATACTATTACGTTGTCTGAAACTGTGAAGTCTTCAGAGACTATACAATGCTTTTGATATAAAAATGCACATTTTAGTATTATGTACAGAAACTGATGTGATGTCATTCTGATTCTGATGTGATTTTTTATTTTGCTAGTACATCAGCTGTGGGACTGATTCCTGTTCACATTTACGCTGTGTGATGGAAGATACGGTTTTGTCACACTGTAATTCCTTAGGCAAAAAGTTGTAAATAGTCCTTGGAATAAATAAGAAATAGTTCCTCTGAATCTAACAGTGATATAGCTAAAGTAAAAGATAGAACAAAATATATATATATATATATAAATCCACTACTCTTCTTTCATTCAGGCAAGACCTGATCTGATATCAGGGAAATGTTGGAAATTTTTTTCTCATTGCTGGTGTCAGAGGAAGTGCAATTAGCGTAGAGTGGTGTTTTCTTTCTCTGTGAACTACTGTACAAAAACAAACCAAATGAATTCACAGAAACTGACAAACATTGCAGTGCACAGATAACTGAGCCCCAGGCCAGATCTACTTCTTCCTGTGAACTCATACTAAGGAAAAATTCAGACCTCCTCAAACCCAGTTTACTTCTCCCATCACTTTCTTTTGCATTCTCTGCAGAAAGAGAGTATTTCCAGCTGTAAGCTGAAAGCCATTAGAATTAAGGGAAATTTCTCTTGAATCTTGGCAAAGGGACCTTCTTTCAAACCCCACCCATCCTATAACCCAGCAGCTACTCTAACTGCTACCATTTTTTTGTGTGTCTGGTCATTGTTCTGAAAAACCAGTGGAAGGGCAGTTTTTGTTTCCTGGAATAGCAATAATTTTTGTGGCTATTTGCCATACAGCATACAAGAGACTATGTTGCTTTCAAAGGCATGCTTCAGTTCATCCGAATTCAGTTCAGCATGAACCAAAATGAACTTCTCTGAAATGAAAGCTAGGACTTTCTTTTCTACTTCTGAAGTCTGCAAGATATGTGCTACAACAGACTTTAGAGGCCTCTTAAATCATGTCTGGTGGTATGGCTGCTCACAACTGCATAGGAAGGAAATGAATCAGATATAAACCTTTTCCTTTTTTTTTTTTTCCTTAAATTATTTTCCCAGTCCAAATTGCATGAGTTCACTGGCAGTCCTTTTCTGTAAAGGGAGAGAGTAAAACCCAGAGTCCTACATTACTCAGCAGCACTCTGATACAGAAGCACCAATAAAAGGCAGGAGAAAATCAGTGGTTCTGAAACCTCTGCTTCATCCAGATGCAATAGTTTAAAGATATGTTTTCTCCTGAGCACAAGCAGTAGGATCTGAATGTTAAATATGCAGCTAGGCTGGAATATGAACCTGGAGAGCCACTCAAAAAAATAGTAAACTGGAAGAATCTAAAACCAAGTAAACAACCTTATAAAATTGCATGTCTTGAGCTTCAGTGGATTTTTGATGCTGACAGTAAAGTCGAGCCAGCTGTTTCCTAACCTAAATGGAAATGAGGACATACATTTAGTAATGTCCCAAGTATGCGCAAAGGGGCAGATCAAGTAATAGAGAGTTCCACTCTTCTATATTTTTTACCCCAAACTAAACCTGCAAAGAAATATCAAGGACTGTAACTTCCCAGGAACTTCGGACTACAAGTCTATGAAAATAAGCAGGAGTCTTTCCACTGATTGTAGGAGGTGTTAGGAAAGAATTGGTTAAATATGATTACTTTGCTCTGCATTGCTAACATGATATTCCTCTTACAGGAGGATGGAACAGAGCCTGCAAAGTTTCTCAAATCTACACAGATTATTGTATTGACGTATTGAGGGTAGTTTCAGTTATAGCTTGTAAATACCAGAATTAGAAAACAAACAAAATGGTGTATTGCTACATTAAAAATAACTAGTCTTGTTGAAGGGATCTTAAAAAAACGCATGCCTGTTTCTGCACCTTAAAAGCATATTATGACAATCCCAAATTTCAAGTCTCAGACCATTATGATTTGAAATAGAAAAATAAAAAATACCCATAATTCAGTTTGATGTTAGTAAAATAGCTTCGCTAAATGAAATCCAACAATACCATATAAAGCACCATTTTTATTAGGGTTTATATTAACAATATAAACTTTAAGAGCAAAGTCCAAAATTAAAAAATGTAACTTATTAAAATGCTTTGTTTTATAGTGGTTGTGTATTAATACAAACCACACTGAACTGAGTGTAAAAGTTCTTGGCTTTTTATCCCAAGTAGTTATCCCAAAATTATTGTCTCAGCAGTTGTCCTCTCATACAGCATAAAAGGATCTTATGTTACTTTTTCCTTCCACAGACCTCAGCAATTCCCAGATGAAGTTAGTATCTCACATCAGGAAAAACCACGCATATCAACACTTAAAAAGTACAGCAGTTGTTTTTTCTCCTGTAATCTGAGACTGCAACTCTTTTGGCTTTCTGATGGCCAATGCAGGAAACTCCTGAGAAGTATGCAAGGGTTCAGGGGGACGCAAAGGGGAGAAGTTGCCTTGTGGGATTTCAGTTATAGGAAACTTTCTAGAAAGCATTTCACGCCATCATTCCATCCCACGCACATCCCCGCTGTGGCTAGTTCCACAGCTACTCTCCTGCTCTTGAACACTAAAAAGCAGCTGGGCAGCAAGTCATGAACCCAGTGCATGATGGTACCCAAATTGGAATGAGACTGCATGCTATAGAGAATGAGCTGCAGGCTTTATGGAAGTGCAGCTGATACAGCCTAAATGGTTGTGTGAAATGCCAAACTCCGGTGACCAAATGCCTAGTGACTGACGGGGCTGGGCTTTGAAACACAGCCTGGGGTTAACAGCTTAGAGTCTGACATGTACATAGTGTGTCTTGTTGACTTAAAGCCTGTCTGTCCTTCCACCGAAACCAAATGTTGTCTAAGACCTACCAGATAATCTTGATTCAGCTAACACCTCAAAGGAAGGTTGGCCCCTCTCAGCAAATCACGTGGTTGAATTCTTTAATTCAGCATTGTCCAAACCTTTAAAATGGGAACCCTGTTTTAGAAAAGAAAATTAATCACTGTGTGCTTCAACACTGCCTATGCTGTTGAGTCTACCACTTTTCAGTTTACATTTAACAAATCTACATCACCTCTGATGCCAGAACACTTGCATGTAAAGCTTAATCCCAAGAACAGCCTGCAATGCAACCTACAAGCCTGAACCAAACCAAAAGAATTGTATAGAGCGATTTTGAATTTTGCTGATATCAGCACTTTTAAAAAAGTGTCATGCTTGTATGCAAAATTGCCAGGATAATCTACATTCTGAAAACCATATTCAAAAAGAATTTGATGTAATTTCTCTAGTACCTTTTTATAAGCATAGGGGCTTACCCCATATACAGAATAAAGAAGTGAATTTCCTTGAAAGTTTAAAAGAATTGGGATGTTGTTATTACTGATTCTTAATCCACTCTTGTCCCTGCCTTATCCTATTCCAGTATACATCCATCCCCTGCCCAGGACTTCAGAAAAGCAAAGCTTATAAAGATAGAGCAGGATGTGTTTTCCTGTTTTCCCCAAACTTAGTTCCTACCAAACAGGAAAAGTAGACAGCAATCAGAAGTACCCAAATCCTAGTTAACTGGTAAGAAGCTGACCCCTCCTAAGCCTTTTACCCAATTACAGCAGCATGATTTATCACATGATGTCTAATGCAAAGAGAGATTTACATGCCTTCAGATTTTGCTTGTTTTCTACAAAGATATCTTCAACCAATAGTTTGCTTGGTTTTTTTCCGACAATTTTCTTTCCTCCTTTCAAAATTAGCATATTCTGTGCATGGTTTTAACTGGTTATATTGAAACATTCATTCTTGGTCATCATTCAAAATAAAAGCAACCAGAAGTGGCTTTCGCAGTAGACGTGGACTGTGTTAAACTAAGTAGAATTGATTATGCCTGCTTGATGCAAATGCAGGGTGTCCCTCTACTGTTCTTGGAATGCCAACTGAAAAAAGGTTTGCCAACTTTCTGATGTCCATCCATCCATAATTTCTCTCCTCACTTACTAAGAATTTTAACAGATCTTAACACAGATTCAGAAGTTCACCAAGCACTACATGAGATTTCAGAAGATTTTCAATGTTATAATTTTTTTACTTATGTGGCAATTCAAACACATACTCCATTTTTTCATAAAGTATGTCAAGAGCTTAATCAATTTTTAAAGTTACTTTGCTTTATCTTACTAAGGTCTAAACTTTTACAATTTTACTTACATCTAGAATCCATACAGATCCTTACAGCTGGATCTATGAGCATCTGTGGCCCTTCTGGCTTCATGTAGCAAGGTCTCTGCCCAAGAGTTACTACAGCAGTAGCCCATCAAGTATTCGTCCTATAGTCCTCCCAGAAATCTTATTATGTCCTGAATATTCTTTCATTCTTTTTAAATAAGCAAAAAGAATTATAAGTCTCCTTAGGATTTTTATTCCATACACCAATTCTTTAGATGGTATAAAGGGCTTTAAATGTTTTTTACAAGTGCTGCACTACCTCTCTTGTTCCACATAGATTATCACATGTGATGACTGTGTTATTTCTGAAGTCTCCTTGGCATGTTGTCAGCAATCCTCTATTCAAATTTCAGTTGTAAGGGTCATAACTTACTTGGAGATCCCTTTGAAAATCTCTGTTTAGTAGGTTATAACATTGTAACAACACTGTACAGTAATGTCTCTTTCACATTAGCTACTGACAAGGACTTGTCAACGCACACCAAAATGTATTGAAAGCACTTATTATTGTGTTTTTAATTTCATTAACCTTTGAAAATTAACACACAGAAACAGAAGTATCTGCAATCATCTTGCTCTTCTGGTTTTCCACTCTTCAGGGGGCATTTATCTGGCCAAAAGCTGTGATTGCATGTGGATATGAAACAATTCAGGAACCATTTCTATTCCTGCAAAAGCAACCACTGCAAAGGGCATTGACACCAAAGCATACACTGCCCTCCGTGTACCTGCCTAATCACTGTGATTTTGCCAGGCACTTTGACAATCTTCAGACTGTCAGGTGAGTCCTAACAACTCCAGTTGGAGAAAAGCATTTGGAAAATCCCTTTTGATGTGCAGGAAACTCTAGGGCAGTTGTTTGGATGCTTCTCTGCTGGGAAGAGCAATGGGGAAAAAATTAAATGGATGCACGTATTTCACAGGCATCACGTCAGCAACAACGCGGTTTTCCTCTCACGCAACGCACCCCGAACAGAAGGGGGACGTGGCATAAAAACTCCCCTGCCCTCTGCAGGGGTACTCTGGCCATTCTGCCTCCCGTGGCCGAGGCTTTTCGGGGCCCGTCCCTCCATCCCCGTCCCACAGAGGCCTGCCGGGAGCGGAGGAGGAGGAGGAGGAGCCGCCGAGCTGTCGGGCAGCGGGCCGCCTCACGCCGCGAGCCCCGCAGCTCCCCGCTGGAGAAGGCGGCCGCGCCTCCAACCCCCTCGCGGCGGCCGTTAGCCGTGAGGCGACCGTTTGCACGGGGCGGCCGTTAGGCGCGAGGCGACCGTCAGCCGAGGCCCTCGCGCCCAGCCCCCTCCTCCCCGCCGCATCCCCCCTTCCCTCCACGGCCCGTAGTCCCGCCTCCGCCTCCCATTGGCGGACAGCGCGCCGGCCGCGCTCCCCATTGGCTATGGCGGCTGCCACTCGGGGCGGTGGCGGCCGGGGGAGGCGGTGAGGGCAGCGGGGCCGCTCTTCGGCAGCGGCAGCGGCGGCACCATGGTGAGCTCCGGCGGCTGCGCTCCCTGCCCGGCGCTGACGGGGCCGGGCCGGGCCGGCGGCGGGGAGGGGAGAGGCTGGAGCAGCTTGGCAGGGGAGTCAGGCCTCCGCCTTTTATATTTTGGGGGGGTTTTGGGGTGGGGGCGATGAGGGGAGGGGGGCGGTGAGGAGGGGGGGGCGGCGAGGAGGGGGGGGCGGCGGGGGGCTCCCGGGGGCTCCCCAGGCCGCCTCCTGACCGTGCCGCCACCTCGCCCTGCCCCGCAGTACGGCTTCGTCAATCACGCCCTGGAGCTGCTGGTCATCCGCAACTACGGCCCCGCCGTCTGGGAGGACATCAAGTAAGTGTGTGGATGGGGGGCGTGGGGTGTGTACATGGGGTGTGGATGGGGGTGTGGGCGTGTGTCCGGCTCTGGGCCCTCCGTCCCGGGGGCCTGGGCCCGGCAGCGCCCGCTGTGCCGCCCGGTGCGGCGCTCCGGTAGCGGCAGGTGAGGGTTAGCCTCCTGCTGCCGGGAGGCGGCTGCCCGCAGCGCCGAGAGCAGTCCGCATCTCGCCACCTCTCGTCCCGCTCGGGGCCTTTCCCAGCGCTGCAAAGACCCGCCTCGTTGCACCTTTACTACTCTCCAAGAGCCGCAGCGGAGATGAAACTGATCCCTGCGCTTCTCTCGAATGTGTAAAGTCTGGGATAGAAGTAAAGAGCAGGCGAAACATCCCAGAAACCACGGAAACCCTTCCTTGAGTCAGCTGAATCATTTAACACTTATTTTTCTTTGCGTTCGTGGAGGGATTGAAATACATTTTTTGGCTAATAAACTCTATCTACAATTAATGTGAGATTTTGATAACATACTACACTTGAATTAGAAATGTCACTGCATACAGGAACTGTAACTTCATGTACACATAAGAGTGATTTTTGTGTTTCTTCTCTTGAACCTGCTTTCTTGTATCCAACCCTTGCATGTCTGGCAATGACTGTCTCCATTTAAAACTTCTGATGAATTGTGGGATTGCAAGAAATATATGAAATGCATAGTGCCAACAACATTCTGTTTGCCATAAATATGGTAGTTCTGATACATAGCCACAAGTATAAGAAATGTATTAAAAAAAGACATAAATGCTTACAGAGTTGTAAGCTTTGTAAGGCTTCAGGCTGCTCTGTAGTTAGAAGAGATGGTTTAATATGGTCTCTTGATATTGTATGTTTTAAGGGAGAAGGAGATTATCCAACTTAGAGAAAGCAGTCTTCTTTCAACAGGCCAGCTTCTATACTACCCTATCCCATTTATTTTGGGTCAGTTTTAATAATATGTCAGCGTAGTTGTCTTGCCATTGCTCTAATACAATTTTTTGAGTTAAAGGGCTGCCCTTGAATGTGAAGTTATTGTGACCATGATGCTTTTTTTCTTGAATTCATTCATTAAAAATGGGGTAATCTTACCAGAGAATCACAGAAATGTTGACTTGAAGGGACCTCTGGAGGTCATCTAGTCCAGCCTGTGTTCTAGCCAGGACTGTTACCAGCACTGTATCAGGGCTCGGCTGTGACTTTGTCTAGCTGAGTCTTTAACATCACCAGAGATGGATAGTCCACAGTTCCAGTTCAGCAATCACTGTTCCAGTGATCCAAGACAGTTAATCTGTAAATTACACATTGCAAATACAGTTCTATGGATTGCATAGATGAGTCTTCAGTTGAATACCATACAGTTTTGGGCTGCAAGGTAAGTAAGCTATGTAAGTTTATTTTTCTTGCACACCTTAACTAAACACAACGATCTATTTTGAATTCTTATGCCTTGATACTGAGTTTATATGACGTGCAAGTTAAGAGACTTAGTAAGAAAAAGAAACATGTTAGTGGTACATCAATTGTTTTCCATGAAAATTATAATAAAATAAGTATAAAATGTACTAAAGAATGTTCACTTTTTCCTGGCATATCATCTTTAGCAACATGCCTTTGAGTCCCCTTTTGTCCAGATCACCCGCTCAGCAGAACTTGTACAGGAAAGGAATCCATCATAGAAGATAAAAAGTCTTCTCCTCTAATAAGGATCGTGCTGCAGACTGTCAGGACCCCCAGCCATAATTCCTGATGCAGCCTACCTATAAGATTTTTGTACATACCTACTAGAGTACCAGAGATCAACTGAAGCCTATGATCAGTAATACTCATTTAACGTTTTGGAAAAAATTAATAAAAAGATATGAAATGTTTGGCTAAAGGTCAGCTGTGAAAATTCAGGAAGCTGCTACATCCTGTTTCTGTCTTTCAGCTGGGAAACATTTTTGTACTGTTGCAGCCCAACAGCTAGGCTCTGCTATTAACTCCCAGAGAAGATGGCTTTCTGGAAGGAAACAATACCATAACACCACCCAAACAGAAGAGTGGAACATGATCTGCAAGAAAGAGCCAATATATTTTTATATGCAACAACTGCTGTAGCTCCTTATGCAAAAGGAGTTTGCAACTGGATTTTTATTCATCAGGATTTGTCTTAAGAGTTAGTATATTCTAGAGTTGATAAACCAGCGAAGAAACCCTTATAAATCTCCTGGAACAGGTTATAGTGGTTGCGCTGCTTTAGGGGATGGTACAGGGTCCTCTGCTAGCCATTGAAAGGTCCACTGAAAGGATCTGCTATTTTAGGTCCTTTCAGTTCCTCTGTTACACTGACGGAGATGTTGTTAGGTTAGACGTTTGATGCTCTTGTGAAAGTGTTTTTTTTGTTGCCATCATTTGTTGTTAATTGAATCAGAATGATGATTTCATTGTACTTCAGTCCTTGGAAGGAGAGACCTGGAATACATGTAGAAATGCTCTGATCAGCACTCCACCAGTCCTGCAGTCATTTTCTTAGCAAATAAACTGTTACTTAGAATGATTAACCACATTTTTGCTGAGAAGACACTTCTGATTTGTCCCTTCCCTGCTTGAGAACCTGTCTCAAACTCCTTATTTTGTCATTGTCACATCTAGAGAGCTATTTCAGATTGTTTGGCAATTGCAGTGTCCCTAAAAGATAGTTTTCAAGATTCCTTTGGCATTAGATATCTTTATTTCTCCTGCAGCCAACACAAAAGCTAGCTAACGTAAAATTGTCAGGCCTGACCACTCTCGCATACGTGCAGTTTTGTGCTCATGTCTGATCAAGGCCAAATTTGTGCTGCTGGGTAATCCTGCAGTGTGTGAATGTGATGGTAAGTAGTGGGCACAGAATTACTGTCTATATACCTGTCCAAAACAAAATAGATTACCACATCAAAACCAAAACAGCAATAACTACAACAACAACAACAAAAAACACAAAGGAAAGCAAAGCAAACCAACCAAACAGAAACACACAAAAAGGCTTTTTTGTTTGTTTGTTTTGTTTTGTTTTTGGTGGATATATTTAAACAATTGTGTGGTAACATTTTTAAAAGGGACTTATGCTATGATAAAATGTGAGCTCCTTTGCAACAGATGCCACATGTAGCTGAGCAGCACAGCCAGTACATGTGAAAATCTGAGCACTCTGTTCAGCAGCTCTAAAGGCTTAAGTGTGTAAAAAACTGAAGTATTAACAGTGATGTCTTCTTGAAACAGCTCCAGGGTGGTATGTGGGAGCTAGGGCACTGCTGTCTGCTGGGAATATGTACATAGTAGCTTTTCCTGTGTTTCCCTGTGTATCACTTCACTCTGTGTTTGATTAAATGAATACAGGATTTTCCCACAGGCTCCTAAATCTAAATTTAGGCCAGGTTAGATGCTCAAACTGTGACAATTTCAGATATATTGCCAAGAATAGGAACGAGAACTTGAATGTCATATTAAGAAACACATTCAAACGCTTCATCGCAACAGTGTAAAATAAATCAGTGTTTTTCCCATAGAGGTACATGAAAGGTCTAACAGATAGTTTTTGAGAAATGAAATGGTACAGTCACTCAACTGTAGTCTCCATCTTCCTTCTGTTTCTGTTAGAAGTCCCCGCAAAACGTGTAGCCTGCGAGCATAGAAAAACTAGAGCAGAAGTTAAAAACTCTGTTGCAAAAACTAAACATCTAGAGGTAAAACCATTTTTAATTGATTCTAGAAAAGAACATCTGTGTTGAAACTTTCACAGTAGCAAAATACTCATGTTGTGCCCCGAGAGCCACGTATTCTTTGCCAGATGAACCTTAGTCCGGGATGTAGAAAGCAAGAAGTAGTATTATTTTCCTGGTGCTCAGTGCTTAGTGTGGGACCAAAGCATCATCCTGCCCTTTTGCCTCATCCTGCCTCATTTGCCCTTTTGTGGATCAATCTGGCATGTGCTGTCCACACCTGCTCTTAAATGCCAATGCTCAAGGTCTGAGTAGCCTGCTGGGTAACACTAACTTCCCATGGATTCAGGGGCTGGAAGTGTGCACCAAGGAAGATCTAAAGGCAATCACTTTTCCTTTGAGGAAGGAAAGCTTTGTTGTCCTCCCCCAGACTTTATCCATTATCAGCTACCAAGCATCTAGGCTAGTTCACTCATCAGAATTTGTTTTCCGTAACTATCCCGTTATGGTTAAAACAGTGAAACACAGGGGGCTGGGTAATTATCATGCTATAATTATCCTGGTATAACGTAAGCAGAGAGCTTCTCTCCTCAGATTCAACTTGGGTTCAGCTTAGTGTGGTAGAAAAAACTGATCAATTTAAGGGAGTGAAATAGATGGTAGGGCTGGCATTTTCCTTTAGGAAAGGGTACGGACACAGCTTGATGTCAGTAAGGGGTAGCATAGATCAGACTAGTTACTGTAGGCTTTGCAGTAAAAAGTAGATGATTTAAGAATACATGTTTATTGGATAAATTTTCAATGGCATTCCTAGCAGGTGTAATGGTGTTGTTACAAGTTGGCTAATTAAGTCAAGAGAGGTAGATGGTTTTGTTTATTTATACATGTAAAATTGCCCTCCAGTAACTTTCATTAGAGTTTGGGTACTTACGAACTTATGAACTCATTGACAGAATGTGATATTCTCATTAAGTTTATGTGCAGTTATATTCCAGTATAGTAAATAATATAAAGTCAAATAATATAAAAAGAGAAAATCTACTCAACTGTGCCTTTAAGAATTTGTATTACTTTTTTTTTTTTTTTAACAGGGGAGAGAATTGGATTTGGTTTAAACTCACATTGTTCCCTGGGAATTTCTAGTATAACAAAAACTAGATTTTTATGTTTCCTATACAAACAAACAAACTAAAAGAACTTCTTTTGCAGCTGGAAAATAAAGGGACTATACTTCAGTATATAGACTAATGTCTTTATACTGAATTTAGAATGTTACCTTGCCAAAGATAATTTTCTCTGCTTATGTCTATGGCAAAATACAGTTTTTGTTTGTGGCAAATCCTGTAAAAATCGAAGTTTTTGCCTATTACTGTTGCTTAGCAAAATGTTTAGATGTAATAATAGTTTATAGTGTACCAGTTTGCCTTTTCAGATATTATTGACAAAAGCTACAATGAAAGACTTGTTACAAGTTACAACAGTAAGCTCTTAAGAGGTGCTGGAATTGAGATGGATTGCGGATCTGATGCTGGTGACGTGTGAAGTCCATGAAAGCTGTGCTTTGACCATAAAAAGTACAGAGTATCGTGAAAAAACAGGTTCACCTGTCTCAAACTGGGCATTCAAGATTAATGAAACCTTTTGTTCATTTATTGTTACCATTACATGTATTTTTTGATCTGTGGTTTTGTCATCCATTTAAAACAGAAATTATATAATTGGTCTCACTAACCTGTTCATTAATACTTCTCCATGCAAGTATAGGGATATATAGAAAGACAGGCTTCTTGGGAAGGAACAATTCTGTCTTCAGAGCTGGATTATAAAACTATGCTGTATATCAAGCCTGATGTTATATATTGACCAATGGGATAAAATATTGAATAGTTGTGTACTGTCTGTGTAGAGCCTGTCCTCAATACTGAAAGATTCAGTAGCCTTGGGGAAAAGATTTTAGGTGTGATGGGTAGGTTGCATCATGTAGGCTCGGGGAGAGACAGGGAAATGTAGTAAGGAGCAAACTTCACCAAGGTTGCTATAAGCAGTACTTGAGCTCATCTTTCCAGCTTGCGCAAAGCAACAAAAAGAAGCTCATCACATGCTTCTGGCTCTTTATGAGACATTTGTTTTATTTCTTATAGTAATTTCAGAAAATGTTGTGTTCTCTAAGATTTCAGCTAATTTCCATATATAGGGCAATATAAATAGAAAAAAAAAGGCATGTAAATGTACTAGAAATAATGTAAAACTGTACCATAGTCTGTATCAATCTGTACTGTGTTAACAGCATCACTTCTGCTAGGGGAGAAGGTAGGTTAATCATCAGCTTAGAATGTAAAGTTTCTGGAGAAACTATACTTCCCTTTATAGATACATAGGCATAGAAATACTTATGTGTACAGGTATATACGCGCGTGCGTGTGTGCATATCACATCTACATAACCACAATGTGGCCTGGGCAATAAAAATGCAGATTAAATAGGCAAAATCAAAGACCTGTACAAAGTATGAGGTATGGTATTTCAGTTAGGTATCATGTTGTTGAAGCATGGGATAGTCGTTCCATTTTTTTTTTTTTGTGGTATTTCTCAACAAGAGCTGATTTGCATAAGAAGCTTGGTGCCAAACTCCTTTTAGACATCTGAGTGTAGATTTGGATGTGCCTAGGACTTCAATTATTTTATTTTATTTTATTTTATTTTATTTTATTTTATTTTATTTTATTTTATTTTATTTTATTTTAATCTTAATGCCTTTGGGATCACTCCCAGGTTGCTGGCTTTTCTGTACCTTTCCTATGTACTTCTCTTGGCAGGAACTGTAGAAGTCCAGGTGCCTATCAAGCCGGTTTTGGATTTTACCACATAGACATGTAGAACTATATTGCAGCGCTGATAATCAGTCCTGTGTGAATCAACTCTCTTGCTTTGTTGAGCTGCAGGACCTTGCTCAGTATTTGCCCTTCCCAGCCCACAACTAATTTATTACAAGGAATGTTTGCTTTACACTTTACCCAAAGTTACTGATTCCTTCATGCTTAAAGACATTACAGGCATACTGTGTTAATTATCTTAAGTGCCTTTTCACCATGAACACTAATGAAAAAATAGACTCTTCACTACAGCTTTATATATGGGAGACCATACTTTTTCTGGGTTGCGTAGAACCGAGTTATAATTAATTGCAGTGGTCTGTGAAAAGCCAGGAAAATCGATTTTTTCCTGCCTCCATTAGCATTGTGTCTACCCAGTACTGAAGATGGAGTGTTCCCTTTGATCAATCTCATAATAATTAAAAAAAAAATACAGGTTAAGTATAAATAGAGGTCAGAAAGACAATTTGGAAAGCCATTAGTGGTGAAAGGACAATAGATTGATTATTTTAATCCATTACACCTCTTAATGTTAGTAAGTGTTTATCCAGAAAGTGGCTGCTCCTTCAGTTCCTCACAGCAGAAGGACCTGTTTGGAGGTCAGGATTTTAAACTGTGTGGATGACAAATTCTTTAATTCATTTGAGAAAGACCTGGCTAAAAAGAAATAGTGCCATGGTTTGCAGCATGGTGTGACTGTGCTTGCAGTATCTCTCAGGTACTTTTTAGATTTCCCAGAACTGGGAAGTACTTTTAGATCTGTCAGGATACCAGGTGTTATAAACATATCAGTCACTCTTATAAACGAAATGATTAAAAGAAATACCATTCCTTGGTATGGTAAATACCATTCCTTTTAGTCCACTTATGTAAAAGGAAGCAAAATAATACTAGCTTTGTGTTTTTAATAATATTTTTAGTATTTGGATTAGTAACAAAGAACTTGCTCATTTGTTAACTGTATCTTCTAGGATAATCTTGTTTTGAAAACCTACATTAAACACTCTCATCTCCAGCTTGTAAAACTGGGAAATAGCTCAGAGCACTGAAGTCTATAAATACACCTATTTACTTTACCCAGAATGTCATTTTCCTGGACAGATTCCCATTTTTTTCTAATCTTGTAACTTAATATAATTTATGTTTTTCCCAGCTGGGTGTTTAAAATATCTCTAGACCATCCATAGCACGTACAAGTCTTCTTTTTTTACAAGTTTTCTTTTTTTTTTTTTTTTCTGGGAGGAGTGGGAAGCTTGGATCAATATTTTAAATACTTTTAGTAAAGCATCTTTGTGAAATACATGAAAAAAGATTAATAGTGTTTTGAAAACACAAACCATGTGTGAAGGAATACAATAAGCAGTGATTTTGCCATCTTAATGTAAGAGGGATGCAAGGATGATGATTCGGATTTCACTGATATCATCTTTAGTTCTGACACGTAATTCTGCTTAATAATGTTGCTGTTGGAACTGAATTAAGCTTGACATGCTCCTCTCAGTGAGATCAGAATCATGCTGGGTTTCTAAGTGCAGTAGTGTTATTTTGTCAAGAAGATTGTTTTGACTGGTTTCTTCAATTTAACAAGCACTTTTTCCATCCTTGGTACACCAAGAATAGTTAAGCACAATGGTGGCAAAAGTCCCAACAGAAACAACGCCTAGCATGGAAGGAGTCATAGAGGTGGTCTTGGAAGTCGCTGTTGTGGCGTGTTCAAGGTGACACACCCATGGCATGCACTTAAGACCACAGTTTTGATAGGAAGAGGTCCAGTTGTACTTTTGGTACACTAGATGATCTGTTAAAGTGATACCAACAGCTTCTAAATAGTATAGCTGTCACGGATAAGCTTGTGTATCTTGAGGATACAAAGAATTGTTCCACCTAGTCTCCAATCATCTAATTTTCCTGTTTGTAACCATTACATTTTCTCAACATTTACTGCGTGCAAAGTTCTATGACGAGAAGGGTTCTTCTGTAGAAAAAAATGTTTTTTTTCATTGTTGTTGTGTTTTTTGTTGTTGTTGTTTTTTAATTCCAGCCTTACGACTGACTACAGAGATAAAATAACCAAGTGCTACATAACCAAAAATAATAAAGTTCTGAAAGCTGCAACCTTCTACTTAATTATGATTTATTACAATTGCTTTTAAATGCTACAATCTGACCGCAAAACTACATTAAAATCCACTTTGTGGAGGATGTACTACATAAGTAAGAAAAACATGTATACAGGACCAACCTGTCATGGCATCTTGTCCAACTGTGTTGCCTGTAAAATCTCTTAAGATGGCAAAAGAAAATCCTTGAAACATCAAAAGAGAGAAAGTATTTCCCATATGTTTCCAGGACCTTAAAGATCAACATTCATAGCAAGCCTTTTCCCATGCATACAAGTTAGGAATCTCTGTGCTAAGAAAAAATGGGTCTTTTCCAGACCACATTTCATTGAGGTTTACAGTGTGAAGTCTGAGGGTGAAATAAAAATGTGTGCAACCTGTGGTCTAAAAATCCATAGTACAAGATCTGTTATCATTTTAAGAGTGGTTTTTGTCTGAATGTTTGTTAGCACTTAAGATTTCATTCATCTTTGTGAATTATTAACACTACCTTTGAACGTGAGTAGTGTGTTTTCAAATACTAAACTAGCTTCACAATGGAAAAGATTTTCAAAGGGCCCATTGTACACCTTTAACACTATTTTGTGCTTCTAGACCAACGGCAATTTGGGGGTGTTAGCATGACCAATAGCGGAAGGGCTGCTTTTAGGACTTGATCCTGCTTTGATCACCTTGGTAGGAATTTTTCCATTGATTTGGATGATGTCAAGGTCAAACCCGTACGTGAGAAATGTCCTCTGTGTTACTGTTATTTTCCATGGTGCAATGGTTAAGGTTATTTTTCCCCAAGTAAACTTCCACAGATTAACCTGGATAATTTAAACATTCGGGAGGAAAACATTTTAGAAAAAGTCCTGGCTGGAATCTTTGTTTGCCACAGTTGGGATAGCTCTGTGTAATCATTCAAAATTAGCCTAGAGTGAATAAAAAGGACTGCCAGACCACAGCAGTTAGGACAGGCATAACAAAGGATGCAAGTTTTGAACCATGAAATAGCACATCCTGTGTGCTGACAGCAGGAGTCTGTTCAGGCAAGAGCATCAGTCTCCTGGGATTTTTTTAAATTTTTAAACATAAACTTACTGGGGAGCAAAACACACCCTTCTTTTGTTTCTAGAAATGTAAATGAGAAATTAATTGTAAATCATGTTCTATTTGTCTTAGAAGTTGTTTTGAAAGCAAGGGCATATGAAAGTTAAAAGTTTGCTACTGTAGTGCTGCTGCTTCACTAAAGAATTAACCAGAGCTGGAACTGGGAATTTGCCAGAACTTGTTGCTTTTGGTTCATTTCCAGTCAAGCCCTTAAGAAAGTCACCACATGTTATTGCTGTTAATACCTTTGTGATCAAACACCAGGGTCTGCAGAAAACATCTGTTAAAAAAAATGAGAATAATGATTGCAGCAAAACATTTCGAGAGAAGTGCCACAGTTTTTCATAAAGCTGTGGATGATGACGTTTTTTATGAAATATAGTCAGCCAAATGTAAATTCTGTGCATTGAAGGAGGCCATGTTATATTCCAGTTCTAATCCCAGCTCAGGAACCATCTGTCAGCCAGGAGAGAGAAGCTGTTCGGATGAGAGCAGTTGCAGCCTTCTGGTATTTTAAGGTTCAGACACCCAGGCTTATATAGTCACATCTTGTTCCACACAGGCAGGTTTGTTTTCATACATGATACTCATAGGTCGTGGAGTAAAAACAGTTAAAACTGGAAGAATTGCTGGTTTCTTCATATCACCCTTCTTGTAGAAGCAGCTCCTTACTGTAAATGCAGACAGGTTTGATAGAGCAGGTAGGGGTCAGGCAATTAGGTGAGAAAACTGCAGCCGTGAGGAAATAACTTGGGCATTGCCCATTCACCTAAATGATTCACCTGTTTCCTGGGCTGCTGGTGTTAACATTGTGGTCAGCCTCTGGTGCTCATACCTCTGACGCTCTGCTCTCAAAGAAGTTTACTAGAGGACCTGCAATTAGATACATTTGCTGAAGGACAAATGCCTCGGTGGAAATAAAAGTGTTTTCACATTGCATTGGTCATTTTGGATAAACTTACAGCAGCATTTCCTCATCACCTGTAGCCTTAAGGATAATCATGTGTTTCAGAGAGAAGGGTTTCCCAAAGTTCTCATTGATGTCAGATTACCAAGAGAAACAGAAAGGCTTCAGAAACCGCAGTTTGTTTCACTGGAGGCAGGGGAAAAGGCTTCAGCCAACTTCACTGAACTGCCTGTCGTGTCCTCAGCAGCTCTGTCTACCTACATGTTGTTCGGTATGCACAGCAGCTTCTGTGACCAGGGGAGGAAGAGACTGGGAAATCCATCCAGCAGAAAAATAACCCAGTAAAACAAATACTTAGCTGAATTACAAGTCAGTTCTGCATTGAGCTAAATGATTGGGATGTACCAGCACAGCAGGGCTGAGAAGTATGGAGAAGGAATCATAGTGGGAAAAAAAAAAACAAAAAAAAAACTTGATTCTAGTATTTTTCAAGCACTGGTTTTAGAAAAAAGCTGTTTGTCTTTTGACAGAGGTTTACATCAGACATTGTCAGGGGATTTACCATAACTGTAGGACAAACAAAGATTTTTTGACCACACAGTTTTGAGTGAGGAATGTAGTCCCCTGCTAGAGCAAATATTTACTTCAGCAAATTCTCTAGAAAGAAAAAATTTCCCAAAAGGAGGTTGGCTTTTTTTTGGGCCACAATTTTTTAATATCTTTCTGTGTCTTTTTAAAATAAAAATTACTAAAAAGCAGGGCATTATTTTTTCTCTTGGATGATTAGGCTGCAGTACAAACAGCAGTTTCTTTGCCTGTACTGCTGGAATGTCCATCAAGACTGCTGATACTGAGGGAGAGTGAAGCCTTGGAGCTTGCAGTTTCTTCCCAGAAAATTATGTCCAATGCAGACATAATTGCTAATGAACTTTTTTTGTTTAACTTTACCAATAACGTTATTTTAATAGGAAATACATACTAAGGCTACAAAGAAGATGGCTGCTGAGTGATGCAAAGCATGTAGAGAAGAGTGGAGAAAACCCAAAGTATCTGAATAATATAAATGGGGTAGGCATTTAAATAACCAGTGCTAATTTTAAAAAGAGATGGCTCAGAGAAGCTGTAGGCATTGAAGACAAACTTTGATGAAATACAGTGAAGCTAATTAAGAAAGTAAGCATGGCTTGGCACTGAGAAAGAAGCAGGAAAAGTTCCAGTCAATGTAATTGGAAGGAACTAACCATTTTGAAAGAGATACCAGAGTGAACAAACTCGTTCAATTTTTTTTAATACAGAAAATTCTCACACACAAAAGCTGTGTCTAGTGGCTTGTGCAAGTATGCAGTATTTCTGAGGATGTTCATTGCTTTTCCAGATGTGTGTGTAATCCTTTGTGGTTTGGCTGAGAACTGAGAGACTAAGAGAAAGCACAGCGTGTATCAGGGATGTGGGAAAGTTTGTGCACCCTTTGCAAACTTCCCTCTAAACCATATTTGACTTCCAGTTACATACCATTTTATGAGAATCAAAGAATCAAGATGATTTTCTTTTCTCATGTGATTTCAGTTCAGTTCTTAGGAAGTGTAAACACCTTCTTGTCACTGACGGACCTCATATGCTTCAGGATGTTTACCATTAAAAAAACTAGTTATTCTGCTGCTTAGGAAAAGATGGAATATATGGCATAGGAGCTGTTTTCAGGAATCAGTGAGACTTGATATCCTGCAGGCTGATCTGAAGTTTTCAGAGAATGACTGGGGAGGAGGACCAGAAGTACTTTTTTGGAGTATGAAAAAAAGAGTTGTAGGGGACTGTGTGTACACAAACAATTTCTGCTTGATTTTTATAAAAACACTATTTCTTAACGAATAAATTATTGCAATTGGTTACTCATAAAAAATAATACTGTGCTTTTTATTTTTACATATTGTGACAAAACTCTTGCAGCCAGTTTTGCTCTGCTTAATGCTGTCTATTCTTTCATTCCATTTGGGAAGCTCCCAGAGAGTGTAATAAAATAAATAAATAAATAAATAAATAAAAAACACGTTAAGTTTATTAATGTTTTCCATGTCATTTAATAACAAGTGATGTTCCTTTTATATCTATTCCATAGGATGTTTACTTTCATCTAAAGGCTATATAGCCTTGTGAAACTTGTAAAACTTGTGAAACTTGAGAACTTGGGAAAGTTGCTTAGCTTGTTTTTAGCTCATTATGCCTATTCATAGAATGGGTATAAAAAGGCGTATGTCATGTAGATGGTATGAGAGCTCATTAATTAATAAAAAAAAGTCAACATATTTTAAATATAATACCAGTGTAGTATAATTTTTGGTCAGTGGTAAGAATATGATGAGCGTGATTAAAGAAAGTGGAAGAGGAAGAAGAAAATAAAGGATTCCAGACTTCCATTGATAAGTGGGCAGATGGTCAAAGACTGATGATTACTAACTGGAGGGTTAAATGACAAGTAATTTCATTTAGGTCAATAGAATAATATCACATGAGATTGGAATCAGGCCTTATCGACAGTACCATTTGTCATCTAGCAGTTTTAACATGAAACAGAATACTTAATCCTCAGGCCTCTCTTCCCATTGAGTAACACAGAGAATGTTTCTGTGTTTGTATGGATGGATATTTCCAGTACAACTGTAAATACTTGAATTGTTGTATAGGCATTATTAGTTTGTATTATTTTATTTTAAAAAGAAAATATGCTAGCTTTAGAAAATCAGAAGCTAAATGTCAAAGAGTTTTGTTCTAATGATGCATGAAATATGGTGGTAGAGATGGAAGATTTTGTTGTAAAAGGGGATACAGAATTTTAAATAGTAGGTTTAGAATCTAGTTTTTAAAGGTTTATAATCCTAATGATTGTTAGAAGTTTTGAGCCATTAGAATATTTGCTCTTATGCAGTATGTTTCAACCTTATCTCAAGACAAGTTTCTGTCCTTCTCTGGTAGGAGCCCTTCATTACTACAGTACTAGTAAGTAATTTTTCCCCATGGTTGTCTTTCATTTTTCTATTAGAGAAATAATTAGGGTACAGTGGTGAGTTGATGATTGTCTTAAATTCATATGACATATACCTCGTTTTTATTAAAAAAAAAAATTAATCATCTGTCTTTTTGAAAATTTTTCTAATTCTGGTTTATTAGATATTTCCCTTTTTAAACTACAAATTCTATCTTTAATTAGTTCAGCAGCTTCTTTGTGAGGCTCTGTGCTGAAAAATCGTATTTATTTTCTTCCAGCTAATTATTATTTTCAGAGTACAAATGATCATAAGAGAATGGTGTTGTACTTTATTTATCCTGAGGTATGGATCAGATGTATTTCTAATTTTCTACAAGTAATTTCTTAAAGGTATAACCTATGGACTTACCTTATTTAAAGACTAATACCAAACAATATGTAATTGATTTATAGATTTGGTGCTTCTCCCTCAACCAAAAATATTTTGTTATATTTTCTTTTTAGGAAGGAGGCACAGCTAGATGAGGAAGGACAGTTTCTTGTCAGAATAATATATGATGATTCCAAAACCTATGACCTGGTTGCAGCTGCAAGCAAGGTCCTTAGTAAGTAATATGGAAATGTTCTTTGCACACTTATCACATGTATGATTAAAAATAAATAAATCCATGTAGCAGAGAGACACAGGATTTAACAAAGAAGAAATGGAAACATGGTAATGGTCAGAGAGAAAACTAAAAAATCTCGGAAGAAAGGATTTGATCTCTGCATCTTTGATCACTCTGCTGAACTAGCATGCCCAGTTACAGAAGTGTTTATGGCATGTCATATTTCATATCTATCATTAACTGGGGTAGCATGTTTTCAGTCATTCCAACAATGGTCTGTAGTTTAAAAGGCAGAATTATGCCCATCATTTTTATTTTATCTGCAGACCCAAATGCAGTATGAATTTGTTCTGAAAGAGTAATTAGCCAAGAACTCAAAAGACAACGATGACTAGTACATGTTGAATTGGAGCAGCTGATGTGGTTTCACACTATTGTAACCCAGAAGTAACTCCCCTGAGGCGAACATTGACGATTATTTGCAAACAGTGTTTCCTTATCTGTATCAAAATCTAAAACACTACAGATACACGGAATGCACAATGCCCTAAAACCATAAAGGTAATCAGTAAATTGTACTGAAATTCCCGTACTGAATACACATTACTGGGTATGTGGACCCTGAATCTTGTTGTCCCCATATTCTTGGCCTGCTGGATCTGGGTAGAGTTTAGGTACTGTCTTTCTTATTTACGAATATGAGACTAAAGTAGTAAGCAAAGTGCATGAAATGCAATATTTGAACTAAGTCACATTTTCTTGTTTTAACTAGATCTAAACGCTGGGGAAATTCTTCAAATGTTTGGGAAGATGTTTTTTGTGTTTTGTCAAGAATCTGGTTATGATACAATTCTACGTGTCCTGGGCTCAAATGTCAGAGAATTTTTGCAGGTAAGATTTTTACACCTAATTATTTCAAATACATTGGACCAGGCAGAAGTATGGTCTAGCCAACAGGTTAGAATAGGATTTGGAGATAAAATGCCATAATCTGGTATTATCTTCCAGTTACTTGTGGAGAGGTATATGACAAATGTTGGTATTTGTGTTCTATAGATCTTTTCACTACTCAGAAGTTCTGGCATTGCTGTTCTGTTTCCCTCTCGGTTAATATATTCTTCGGTTACCTGATATTTCAGTCCTATTTCAGTACCTGATTTCAGAGTACTATTTTTCTCTTTAAACAATCATCTTTGACTGTTTAGTTACATGAAAAGGGAATGAGAAGGCAGGTAAGCTGGATTTGCAGAGGCATTCATAAATCTAAAAATTAATTTGAAACTGCAAGTAAAAGTTTTGAACAGGAGTTTTCTAGGTAACAGAAGTATGGAGTACAAGAGGCATGAAAATCCCGCACCAAATTGTCTGTGCATGTTAATTAAAAAGGCTTTACGTTGTTTATATTAACAGAGAATGTGGTCTTCAGATTTGCAGGATATTTCTTATCCCAAGTGCTCTTTGACTAATTACAGATACTTGTTATTTCTAATTATACACTATGTACAGAGTGAAGATCATACACAGCTTATCTCTTAAGACAGAGATTTTATTTTCTCCGTGAACTGAGGGTGGGATAGAGTAGCAGTGTTTAAGCCCATTTTTGTGCTTCCCTAACTTAAGAACAGTTTGAAAGTGTGCTATAAAATAAAACAAACTGAACGTAATTTTTCAGTAGCACGGAAGAAGTGTAATGACTTCTCTAAAGTGTGATTTCCAAGCGTAGAAAAAAGGGGTTTCCCTTTCTTGTCACTTCAACATTGTTCATTTCAAAAGCAGTTTGAATTTATGGTTTGTGATATATGTCACTCTTGCGGAGAGGTGCATGCTGTATCGGGTTTAAAAACACTGAACTGATTAAGGTTTCACGGGAGATTGTCCAATTGTTGTGTCAAACCTTTATCAATTTTCACTAGAAATTTAGCAGCTTCTTGTCATCTTTGTCCTTAAAAATCTCTCCAGTAATAACAAGTGAAAAGAGCAGAAAGCATGTTTTGCTGAATTACTGGAATGTTTACTTGTATACCTCAGTACCTGCCCTACAATCTGGATTATTGCAGAGCATCCTAAATTTATTCAACCCAGAATTCTGTTGCAAATCCCATGGACTGTAATTGCTGGGCAGACAGTCAGGTTATATGTATGCTCCCACTGATGCCTACAAGTGTGTGGTCTGTGTACCATTGTCTGTCTGTGGGAAAGGATATCCTTTATATTTTATAGCCTCATTCACAGGCTTCCCTCAAAGCAAGCATTCAGATCAATGTAATTTTTAAAGATGTACTGAAGCTGTGATTAGGGTTGAGAAAGAATAGTAGAGGATGAAAAAAAAAGATGTAGCTGGTCTATTCCTCCATCACTTTGGGTACACACTGGTGGGCTAGTCCTTTCGTCTTCCTCTCATCCCCTTTTCCATCCAGTATACTTCTGTTTCTATTCCTTACTGTGAATAATGGTGGACATGTTTGTAGGACACACCAAACCTCTGTAAAAGTGTGAACAGCATACATTTATATTCTTCTAATGACAGTATTTTAGGCCTTTCTGTTTGCATTTCAATGCTAAAAGATGACATTAGCTATTATGTACTTCTGTAAATTCTATCAAGACTAATATATTAATAGCTGTGCCAACAATGTACTTTTTAGCTTTTAATTATGATGGAAAATCAACATTATCTGTGATTTATTGTTTTTGCAGCTTCCAGCAGTCAGATTAGGTCAGGAAGCTCATTTATATGCTTACAAAAATAGGTTTGATTGGACTTGATGTGCCGAGATTTTGTCAGATTCTTAAAATACATAATACAGTTCCAAAAGGTGCTTTTTGAGACCTGTACAGAGCCCAGGAATGTGTGAAATAATAGAGGGCTGCTGGTTTTTTAAGCGTGTGAAAATAAATCTCATATTTATATTCTATTTCCCTTGACATCTCTGAGAGAATTTAGTTTATTCGTAGATGAAACACAGATACTTCAGGCTTCAAGAAAGAGGAAGAAGACAGCACAACCAAATCTAATATTTATACTTCCTATGAAAAACACAGGGCTGGAAAAATTGCAAATCATACGGAAAGGAGACACTGTGCCAAAGAGAAGTGGTGTGAAAAGAGATACCTCCTAAGAAACCCAAAGTGTGCTTTTGTTATGTTCAGTAGCTTTCTGCTGAAAGAAAATGAAACACTGGAGTAGTGGTTAGTTCTGTCTCATTTAGGAGATCATTTACTTGGCTATTTAATTGTTCGTAATTGCAGTGCAATAAATTTAACGGGACTAATTGCTCTTTTAAAACACTTCCCAGATGCTCTGTACAGCACAGAGCTGAACAGTGTATCTTTGTATTTCAGGTGCCAGTCGTAACTTTGCTGTTTTCAGACAGGCGAGGGCCTGCCTTAGTGTTGCTGGTCCGTGTTCATTCCTGCTTGGAGATCACTTTGTGTTTCACCATGGAGATGATCACTGCTCTCTAGAGCTCTAGAATTAGTGTCTCTGGTTGCAGCACAAGCTCTGGCATAAATCTGAGTAACCTGGGAGCCAAGATTTCAGGGAGAGTACTTAACCTGTTATTATGTGTACCTGACCACTCCTCTGGCCCACAGCAGGTGAACAAACTAGAAAAAAGATGCATTTGTTCTTCTAGAAGCTGCAATGTCAATTTAGAATTGCTCAAACAGAAGAAAGGAGTAGTTGTTAGAGGTGACAATGATGTCTAAATGACAGGATCTGGGAGCAATTTCAGCTCCTGGGTCTTGATGCACATCTCTACTGAGTCTTGACTCCGGTGGAGCAAAGATCTGGATGCAATAAGCTCTTTGCTCAGCCCATAATCTGCATGCACAGGGAGAAAACACACTGGGGACTCAAAAGCAGCTGCAGCGCATTCTGGGCAAGTCCTCTACTCCAGCTGTTTTGACAGTCGAGACTAAAGGGCAAATCATGTGGATTCACCTCTGATGTTGCTTGGACAAAGCCAGTAATGAGGTATTAGGGAAACAAAGTGGTCTTTCACAATTAGGCCACTGCCATTTGTTAGCAACACTTGTGCCAGACTTAAATGTTAATCATTAGACAACCATATTATAAAAATTCTCTGCTTTACTCCTTTTGAGATTCTTCAGGTGTTGATGACTGTATAACTGGATAGTGCACCCTCTGTTTCCGTATATCTCCGTAAGAATCTTTTTTCTAAAAGGTCAGTATATCCCAGCTGTTTCTGAGGCATGTATACTGAAAGAACAGTTCTGCACACAATTAAGGAGATTCAGGAGCACTCCCTTGAAGTCAGCTCTCTCATGTTTTCATCCACGCTCTTTCAAAGCAGTCTCTTCCAATTTCATTGTCTTGAACTCTGTGAAGATCTTAACAGCATTTGCCTTCAAGCCCATTGCAGCTTTTTGCAATTGAATGCCCACTAACAGCTGGAATGAATTGACTCTCAGACTGTTGCCTTTTCAAGGTTTAATTTGGAGGTGTTGATAGAGCAACAAAAACATGAATTTGAAACAAATTAAAAAAACGAAGGAGGAAGTTCCAGGCTGAGTGCCTGCTATGGAATTCATTTCTAAGAGCCTCATTTCCTCTGGAGGCCTCCCAGGAGAAGAGGCAGATGCTTGAGCGCTTCACAGCTCACATGAAATCAAGTTCAGTATGCTTCCACAAATCTAATGATTGACAGATGGTCATGAAAGGTAGAGAATGGCCCAGCCAGCACACGGAAAGTATTTTCACCTCACTTCTTGTGCAAAACAACATGCAAAACCTGATGATAGCAGTTGCTTGTGGTGTGGGGGGAAGTACATTTTAAATATACGGTAATGTTCTGGACTTAGGATGTATACATTGCATACATTTTACAAGAGGTAAATAATTATGTGGGTAGCAACATTAATCAGCACTCCAGATTGCTCTTTCTGTATTAAACATTATACAGTAAACAGCAAGCTGGAGCCTTGATAATTGCTTCCTAATCAAAGTCAGAGCTAGCATTGTATTCTTAGTGTGATTTTGATCTTGTTCTCTTTTTTATTATCTCATTAGATATGCCTGTCAATTTCTCATTTTAACTTTCCTGCCCAGATAACAATTTGTCTTGTGAAAATTTAAAGTTAAGTACGTAAGATGTCCAGGGTATCAGCTAAAAATATAAAAGACCTTTTCTCTTTCTTGAATAGTGTTTTCTGAAACATTTTTGTAGTAGCTATGTGTTCTGTGTTGGTTTTTTTTTTCCCCCCTTATTCCCAAAGTCTGTATTTGAGATCAGTCTTTTTAATCATTTAAAACTTTACTTTGAAGTTTGAGACTTTGTCAGGTCCTGTAAGCTTGGGTTGACTGTTATGATGATAGAGCTAGCATGTTGTTTCATTGACAATATGGAGAAAGATTCATGCTTATTCAGACACACTTATTTGTATTTGACACCTGAATCTGAAGGGGAGATTATAGAGACAAGAATCTGGAAGGGATGCAAATGGATGAGCTACAGGTTTGAGAAACATATACAAGGTCTTTAATCACCAAATGTTTTGAAATACAGCATAACTGAGCATAAATTCTTACTACCTAGAGTAATTTTTATAGTGCTAGTTTTGATGTCATTCATGTCCAAACATTTCCACAGTAGATGGAAAGAACTTTGCAAGCTACCTGAAAAGCCTGCTGAGGGCTGTTTTAGAAATAGTAAGGCAAATGTGCAGGGAGTGTGACCAGTATGAGAAAGGGAATCATGGAATAGATTAGACAAGATATGTATTTATTTTCTTTAAAACTAAGAAGTATATGCCTTATAATTATGTTTTTAATTTCTTCTTCTAGAACCTGGATGCTCTGCATGACCATCTTGCTACTATTTACCCAGGTATGCGAGCCCCTTCCTTCAGATGCACTGATGCAGAGAAGGGGAAAGGACTCATTCTGCATTACTATTCAGAAAGAGAAGGTCTACAGGATATTGTCATTGGAATCATCAAAACAGTAGCTCAGCAGATCCATGGCACAGAAATAGATATGAAGGTAATGTTTGAAGGGTTGTACACATTGAATGTTTATGTCATTAGGATGCAATCAAGACAAGTGAAGTGATGGCAAACAATCGTTGTTGCTGTCCTTTGTTAGATTATGGCTTTACTACTGACTCAGGAAGAGCCACTGTCATTTGGGTTGCTTTAAGGATGGGTCGGTCACATGCTGAGAAGGCCAGCATTTAATGTGCAAGCAGACCTACTCGAGAACAGTTCAGAACAAATTCCCATTGTTCAAAGAAGAAGGTGATGTACAGAAACTTGGTACTGGTTTATTAGGGTTGCTCTTTCCACATTCCTAAATTCTTTATCTGTATGTAAACTGTGAGGCTGATGTGCATTGGTGATACCTGGCTGGAGAGCAGAGTCTTCCTCTCGGCATTCATGCCAGGTCCTTAGCAGAACCAAGATACGTTTGTGTGTCTGGGTTTGTGGGTTCCATTGAATGGGAATGTGACTGGATATGCACCTACAGCTCCAGAAGAGGAAAAATGTTCCTTAGTCATAGTAAACTGTATAGTTTACGTAATATTATGCATGCTAAGTTACTTGTGAAATGGAAAAAGAAACTTCTGCTTTGAGTCCGTACAGAGTAACAGAAAAATTTAACTGATCAGTCTAACAGTGTAAAATCAGGGTTTGATCTAACATGCAGTTAGCCTCAGATACATCAGGGGGAAAATGGCAACATAAAAACTTGTTGGTGTTAGCAATACTGCAGTTCATACCAAATATTTTACATCAAGTACAGAAGAATATAAGCAGGTACAGCAAGCTTTTTTCTTTTTTTTTTTATTAAAAAAACTATTCCCTAACCATACTACCTTTCTAGCACAGTTTCACTACTCTAGCTGAAGTAATACTTTATTTTAGCATTAATTTGGCTAAAGTCTAAAAACAAAAACTTCAGTGTAACGTTCATTCAGTCATTGCTATAAAATATGATTGATTGTTTGCTTGCTTTCATAAGAGATTTAAAAATGACCCAGTGACAAAGGTAATTACTGCTCCTATATTGGAGTATAAACTCCAATATGAACTCCAATATAAAGAGTAAACTCTTAGGTTTCCTGTTATAAGCTATCTCAGGTTTATAATGAATGGCTTTTTCCATATTGCAGTGGTGATATACTTGATGTCCTTTGTTTAAATTCTGCTTGGTAGAAATCCATATTTAAAACTTTTACAGCAAGTGTTAGTACTCAGATAGGTAAGGGTGCAACAGATCACAAAAGTCCTCCTCTTTGGTCCCTGTTTATTCAGTGTTAAGACAGACTAGGAGGACCATGTTGGAAAGTTGGCTGCAAGAATGCTGAAGCTGTTGCTTGACAAACATTTCTTTTGGTGGCGCAGGCAACTTACACAGTCCCCCCTTTTCTTCCTGCTCGAGCTTGTCCTAGGACAGCTTTTTCTGATGTGTCTCTCCAGCTGTTGTGGAGCTATAAAATAAACTAGATGGAGGAAGTGAGCTAGGTTCAAAATAACATTTGTTTTTCTGGGTTATTTTTACCCATATCTGTTCACTTATGTTGTTTGGTGTTCTATCACAGAGAGTTCTGCCAGCATAGTCAAAGGGTTATGCAGAGACAAAAGTGATCACTGGAAAAGAGGAGAAATCCAGGTTGTGCAAAGCAGCTACCAGAACAAAAGTCTGATAAATTGTGTCCTCAGTCTGAATGTTACTTTATTGAGAAGATTGTATTGGACAATACCAATATCCATATAGGACTTCTCACAAGTAATAAATGTCCCAAAGAAGTTTAAATATTGTTTCTAAATTTTACTTTTCATTTTTATTTGTTTTTGTTAGGCTTTTCTGGAGATCTTTTTGTTGTGCTGTAATTAAATAGAATTGTGACAATATTGGTCAAATCCATTGTAAGTGAACACAAAGTTTCATTTAAATCCAAACTGTTCTTCCAGACTCTCTGAGCCAAAGGCATATAGGCCCATAAAATTGGTATTACCTCTTAACTGAAAAAGTGCACATTGTCTCGTATTTTATTACGTCAGTTACCCTGATTTTTCTCATTGCTGTTAAAAAATTATGTCCCTGTTAGAATATTATCTCAGCCCTGAACTTTTCATCTTTGCCAGTTAAAACCTAGCTTTTGACACCTTTAATGACACCAAATAGTGCTTTAATCTGCAGGTAATCACAAACTTCAGTGGTACCTAAGCAGAGAATAAACAGGTACTATGTTTCTGCGGGGTGACAGCACCAAAATTTGCAATTAATCCACACAGACAATAAAAGTCTCTCCCTGTTACACCACAGGTCAGCTATTAATCATTAATGTTACCGAATGAGGATTTTAAAGTAAAGTTTGTCATTGTGGTACCTGGCTAGTTTTACACCATTCTAAAAATGGGAACAGGAGAAAAAAAAACATTTTCTTTCATCTCAATCCCTTGCTCCATAATTTAGTAATTATGCATTTCTGACTGTTAGTAACACATTGTTTAAATAGCACAGCACAGAGGAACAATGCAGTTGCTTTTTATCCCCTCAGTTTTTATAGACCAACCAGTGCCACCTTTTCTGTAAATTATTTCAGTTTGGACTTTAGCTAGATTTTTGCATGAAGAAGAATGTATTTTGGCATCTATTTATTTATTTATTTATTTTGAACTGATTCAGCCTTAATACTCAGCCCTAAGTTTCTGATTTTGTTATGGGAGTTACCTTCCTACTTGCAAGAACAGAGCTGAGATTCCCAAGTTATCCTTCCAAATCTCTTTATTCAAACATTTATATTACAATCCAATATGCGACTGTTTTAGTAAGATCTGTAGTTCTCTTTATATTAGTATAAAGTCCATATCTGCGACATGATGTTTAATACTTTGTTATCCACTTTTATCCTCCAACTGTTCAGAACAAATGCTCACGTAAATCTTCTTGAGATAGTGCAGGCTTCTAAGTTTACGTTTACATAAAATTTTGCTTGAAGTTGTCTTTCATGTTACAGTTGCTGTGAAGTTGGCAGAAGATCTTAATTGTTTACAATATTTTTTTTTTATTTCATTAAGCGTTTAGATTTTGTTTCATGCATTGCACAGAATCACAAAATGGCTGAGGTTGGAAGAGACCTCTGGATTTCATCTTGTCCAACCCTTGCTCAAGCAGGACCACCCAGAGCAGGGTGCCCAGGACCACATCCAGGTAGCTTTTGAAGATCTCCAAGGAGGAGACTCCACCACCTCTTTGGGCAGCCTGTGCCAGTGCTCAGTCACATTTATATGTATGTTCTTGTGGTATACAGTAGGGCTTTCTTTTTCCAGAACAGCGTCCTTCAGGAAAAATGCCTTTTAACACCTGAGACGTGTATGATGAAGGCAAGGAAAAAAGAAAGGTCTGAGTTTGTCTCTGTTAAACTCTGTTAGCACTGAAAGGGATTTTTTTTTTTTTAATTTGAATTCACAATTCCAGCTGAATAGTTCAGGAAAGCCTTGGTTGACATTAATCAACTGATTAGTTCAAATCCAATTTGCCTTATCTTCCCTGATATTGTAATCCATTTTAGCTAAATAGAATTAAGATTATTTTTTTTTCAGCAAATACTGTCCTAAGAATTGTTCCTGACTTTGAGAACACACTAAAAATATTTAACTTCTGCCAGTCTCAGTATGAGAACTAAAAATCGTCATGCTGCTGGTTACTAGCTTTGGCATAAGATCTCTGTAAGCAGCCTTCTGGCTGTGCCTTCTCTTGCTTTGCTTGTCAGAGGTTGTTTGTATATAAATGAGGGTGACCTATAAAGGTGAAGTCAGGACAGAGATTCTCTCAGGGCTACAAATGGTACAGGACAATGAAGTGTTGTAAAATCCTACAAAGCCAAAAAAATCTGTTGGGAAAACAGCATGCTGCAGCTCTGTTAGTATCTGAGAGTGGATTATCAAAATCTGTCTTTCGGACTGTCAGGGAAGATGGTTTACAGTATCAAATGAAAAAGTGCCGGAGGAGATCCTTGACAAGATCCCGGGAGGGCCAACTGTACCCTGGGGAGCATCAGGCACGACATGGCTAGCTGGTTGAGGGAAGGGGTTGTCCTGCTCTGCTCTGTGCTGGTGCAGCCTCACCTCGAGCACTGTGTGCAGTTTTGGGCACCACAGTATAAAAAGAACATAAAGCTATTACAGAGCATCCAAAGGAGGGCAACAAGGATGGTGAAGTGTCTAGAGAGCAAAATGTATGAGGAGCAGCTGAGGCGACACTGCTTGTTCAGCCCAGAGCAGAGCAGGCTGAGGGGAGGCCTCATGGCGGCCTGCAGCTCCCTCACGAGGGGAGCGGAGGGGCAGGCGCTGAGCTCTGCTGTCTGGGGACAGCGACAGGACCCGAGGGAACGGCATGGAGCTGGGACAGGGGAGGGTCAGGCTGGGTGTTAGGAAAAGG